>NW_027466470.1:7232500-7602500 GCF_050575085.1 Anarhichas minor | reverse complement strand
GCCAGGTGAGGAAACCCTCAGCAGATCTCTGCTCCCCCAGCAGCAAGTTGAATGATGCCGACCCTGAAAGAAAGGTCAGTCGTCGGCTCCCTTCCTATCCAACCACCCCTCCATCACCTCCGACACCCCCACCTCTCTTTCCCCCCCTCGTCTACACACAGGTCGGCCTGTCAGGGTCACCACCCCTCCCCACCCCACCCTGACTGACAGACACACCCCCTGCTCACCCATTCATAGCGGCACGCTTCTCCTCTCTGACCTGTCAGGAAATACACTCATACAGCGGCTGAAGGGCTTTGCTTCTTCACCTCCCCCCCCATCGCAGCACACACCGACTTTACATGCACACACCGAGGAAGAACCTCTTTATTATGATTATCTCTTTTCTCCAACATGTGCACACACGCAAACACACACAAACTCTCTTTCTCCCAGCTGATGCCTGACGGATGATCCCTCATCCACATGTATGCATGCATGCATATATTAGCTTTATTAGGATTTAGCACCATGTGCAGTACTGCACATTCCCTCCACCTCCTGCCGCTTCTCCCCCCGTGTGTGCGTGTGTGCATTCAACAATTCCGTTGTGATAATTCATCTGCGCAGCTGCAAAATTGTATGCTAAGATCAATAACTGTAGATGGAAGATGCCATGTCGTGCCTTTTGTAACTGCAACACAATGCTCAGGAGACGGTGTTGCCGTATTATGTGATATTTATCTGTGTGTTTTGTTATTTTTAGGACAAAACATCTTCACCTACTCTGGTGTTCAATCGTCTTTTCGCGGACATCAAGGAGGAGCCAGGACACCCCACCCTGGTCCATCCCAGGTACTACACCTCCTTGACTTTGATTAAACAATCCCAACACACCGCTTTAGAGTCGCACCTAACGGTTATGTTCATTATCAAGCATCTAAAGGTTACTTTTCCGATTAATGATTGAGAAATGGCCATTACATGTTCTCAGAGACTAAACTGACATCTTCAAATGTCTTATTTTGTCCACTACTCAAAGATACAGTTTACAAAGATATAAAATGAGAGAAGAGCAGTACATTCTCACATTTGAAACCAATTATTTGAATTTTTACATGACGTTGTTGTTGCTTACTGCACGTCTACTTCATTTATAAAGACACATGATTTCTTGCATTAAAGTAGTTTAAGTTGTTTACATTTTTTACTAGCCTGCTGCCTCTGATACTGAAGGTGGTTTTTTTGCTTCTCTACTTTAGTAAAATAATTACTAAGTAAAGTTTAAGTTCGACTTGAGTTTCTTTCTGAGTAAATTAAACTCCCATCCCTAATCTCCCTAATTGGCGCTGCGATCCCACTTCTGCTCTGTTCCCTCCTCGTCCTCCTCTCCTTCATCACATGTGCCACTCCTCTCCCTCCCTCCCTCCCTACTTCCCTTTTCTTTTCAGAGCCCTCGTTTCCTCTCTTCTGTTTCTCGGTTCCTCCCTCCATTCCTCCCCTGAGCACACCAGCCTGTGTTTGGATATGGCGCTCTGATAGCTCACACAGTAATCTGACCCAGATTTCGTTTTTTAACTGGAATTAGACGGTTTATGGCACCACAGCTACATGTGACCGCCTTGACACACTGACTGTGTGGAGGCTCACAGACATCAGGCCAGACACATTGGCAGGATTAGAGTTCTGGTCACCTACCAGCATCACATGACGGCTACACTCTCAAACCAGCCGGGACTTGCGTGGTATTTGGGTTCTAGCAGAATCCATTAGCGGTACACTTTTCAAATACAAGCCAGGCTTACATTATTCAATCACATCTTTCATGTGAAGGAGTTTCAGATTCCCATTGAGGCGAGCAGTCTCCATCCAGAGGACAGGAAGCCAGGCTGGGTTGGTAGTGCTGTAGTTTTTTTTTTTTTTTTTTTTCAGGCAGAGCCCCACTGAGCTGTCATGCTCAGCCTAGTTCACAGCTCCAGCTCTGTCTGGAGGGGACTGCTGGTGGGGGAGGGGTTTAGAGCTTCTCTCCTCTCCTCCATCTGCTTCTCTATCACTCTGTCTCTTCCTATTCCTCCCTCTACTCCCTCCCTCCCTTCCCACCATCCAGCCAGGAATAGACAGATAGTGTTGGCTCAGTGGCTTCAGTGCTTCTCCAGGCGGTATCTCTCCCTCAGTTGTACCCACTACCTGGACATTGGTGATAAGCCGAAAGGTCCGTTTAGGCCGAGATCCTGTAAACGGACGATAAGAAGTGTCCGTGTTCCACACTGTGTTTCCAGCTCTTCAGATGCTGCAGTTACCGGAGGCTGAGCCGCTACCAAATTACTTTTCTTTTGTTACTCTGATTCAGCTGCGTTTTATTGCTGGAGAGTTTAAAAGGGCCACATGAGTTATTGCAGGTGTATGTGTAGCTTTATGTATATGAGCATTGCAAAGTCCATAACTCGTAACATTTTACGACGTTTACTGCAGAGTATGTGAAAGGTGATACTGCTACCATTATGACTAGAATGATAAAAACAAAGAGAAAACAGATGCAGCATACGCCACCTTTATGTCATCGGAAAAAACAGAAAATTACATTTTAATGCTGTTGTATGTTCAGTATTCTTATCAGTTCATTTTAAAATGTTTATGTACATGTGTAGTCAGTTCAGTTCTTTATGTGTCTTCTTTCTTTATCTCTCTCTCTCTCTCTCTGCCAGCTACTACCTGTACACATACGATAAGATGCTGGCTCCCAACGTGTCTCTGCAAAGGGAGGCGGAGATGAGCCCCGAGATGTTCGGAGCGCTGCTCAAACACCACTACAGCCACAGAGTGCTGGGCCACGACGAGCCACCCATGGGTTAGTAACGCCACACACACTAATGCACACAGAGTCCACTCGCATTGGCAACCGTAAACACGCTGCAGTGATGCCAAATTACAAACCACTTTATCACTTTACTCAACCAAAGCAAGTCAAATTCAAATGCAATAAAAACTACAACCATAAAAACTAAAAGCCACCTCACTAACTTTGTATTTAACCTTTGAACAACCACAAGGCCTGAGCCAGATAACCTAAGAGGTCTGATATTGGATAAGCAGGTCAGAGAGGTACTATAGGTACTATACTGTGGAGCAAGAAGTAAAATGTGATCAAATGTAATGTACATTTTCCATAAAGTTCCCAAGATATACTGAGCATTGTCGTCCTGTTAGATAGGATACGAGTTCGCTTCTCCAGGGCTTCGGTTTTTATTTTATGATCCATTCTGTCAACCGCTGCACTCAAATCTATTAAACTAAAATAGAATAATACCGTGTCTTACTCGACGACCTACACTCTCCAATAAGTGTGTTCATGCAGGTAAAAAACGGACAAGAGCAGAGCTAAACACAGGCACGCAGTTTGTTTATTAAATTATTAGTTTTAGAACACGCTAATATTAGCTGAACGCTCACGTGTTCTAGCTACGTTACCCAACAGGAGATGGATGGTGAAGGCAATAGAAATGGTTGTGATATTAACACAGAGTAGTACTAATAAACCGTGAATCCACTTTTTAACCACGTTTCTCTTTGCTCCTGGAAAACGATAATGATTGATAGTCCATTCTATAATATATACGTCCTTCAAAACTGTTTGAAACTTGAGTAATATGTTACGTTAATGTCCCTTATTCAGAATTCATAAACAGTATATTAACATTGAATGAATAGTTTAATAAAAGCTGGTTGAAAGCTCTGGGGCAAAGACAGTGCGTGGCCTTTTGAGTTAAAAATGTTTAAGTATTTCCACCAACAACAAGAGACAGACAACGCTGTTGATATTTGATCATTTAAATAGTACTTCATAACTACTCGTGTGTACACTAGAAACATAAACACGGCTACTATAAATACATGACACGCATACAGCAAGCCATTCACATGCATAAGTAGAAGAGACATGCAGAGCAGACACGTGCTCTTACTGTAAACATACATCCTACAGTCAACTACCATCCAACACTCACACACACATTCATGCACACACATTCATGCACACACTTCCAGCCTGCAGCCATGCACATAATCATGCATTGACCTTCACATAAAGACTCTGGGGGCACCTCAGTATTGATGAACAAGAGTGGTGGAAATGGCAGCGACCTCTTCTCTACCCTGTGTGTCTATGTGCATGTTGACGTGTGTTTAATACTCCTGAATTAATAAGACGTGTGTATATATTTAGAGTGAGAGAGTGTGAATCATGGGAATGGTTTTCCGTCTACCATTATTACGCCACGTCTGACTGCCAGGCTGTGTCTCTCTGTCTCGCTCTGTCGCTCTCTCGCTCTCGCTCTCTCGGGCGTTTCTGCTCCCCTTTTTCTTCTCCAACCAATCCGTCTCTCTTCCGTCCATCCTCTCATCCACTATTTTTCTCCTGGCAGCGTTTTCCACATCCTCTGTGAGTCCGTGCTCTGCCTGCTTCCTCTCCCATCCATCCATGTCTCTTTCTTCTCTTGCTCTCTTCATCTCCACCTCCCTCACAGTCTGCTGTCACCCCCCCTCCCCTTTTTCCTTTTCATTCTCTTCTTTTCCTTCTTATTGAATGATTTCCTCCTCCAGTTTCTCTCTCTCTCTCTCTCTCTCTCTCTCTCTCTCTCTCTCTCTCTCTCTCTCTCTCTCTCTCTCTCTCTCTCTCTCTCTCTCTCTCTCTCTCTCTCTCTCTCTCTCTCTCTCTCTCTCTCTCTCTCTCTCTCTCTCTCTCTCTCTCTCTCTCTCTCTCTCTCTCCCCTGCTTATTTCCTTTTGATCCACGTCCAAATGAACCACTCCTGTTGTGTGTGCACATGCGCAAGTTAGTTTGAGTTGGTAAATAAGTGTCCTCTCCAGTGCCAGGCATGCTGTGTACAGAGCATCATATTTCCTGTCACACACACACTTTATGAATAGATTATTCTGGCCTTTGTCATGCTCTCTTTCACTATTTCGTCTTCTCTTTCTGTCTCTGAGCTTATACCTTCAAACACACCATCATTAGTAGCCCTACACATGCCCCACGGCAGCTTCTGTACACGTTTGTGTGTGAGAGTGTGACACCGCCTGTTTGATCCTCATCCCGTGATGTACACCTTTAAAGTGAGGGAACGAGAGTTTGAACAGAGGAGGAGCCCACGCAGAGTGGCGTAGCTCCCACGCAAGGCCCTTTATTTCTCTCTCTCTTCTTTCTCTGTGTCTGAGGGTACACACACACACACAGAATTTCTGGGTGAGTGTTTGGTTCCTCTGCTGTTGCCATGCCGTGCTTGCGCTCACGCGGAGAAAGTGGTGTGAGCTTTTATGAGGTTGTGCGAGGGTGTTACCTCAGTGTAGGCGGGAGCGTGTGCACGAGCTCGACTCGCACTTCCTGTCTTTCAACCACCTCCTCATTTCTTTTTGTTTTTGTTTTAAAACTCCTTCCTCTTCCTCCCTCCACAGATCTTCATGCGTCGCCTCCCGTCGCCGCTGCTGGCGCCGAAGAGGCCAAATCCCAACGTGCCGCCGCCGCCTCGACCAGTGAGCGGGAATGCCAAACCCAGGCAGTTTCCATGGAGACAAGCAGCCAGAGCTGCAAGACAGCCGCCCACACCCCCCCTCCTCCTCCCGTGTCGTTGTCGTCGCCGGTAACGGAAGTAGCGTCTACGGACATGGGCTTTGCCATGAGCGTCGCTGCGGCGGGGGGGCTGGAGGACGACAAGGACAGAATCGTGGTGGAGATCATGCAGATGTACAGCAGGCAGCAGGAGAAGCTCAACTCCACCCTGCACAAGCAGCTGCAGCTGGAAATGGTGAGTTGGCGGTCGTAAAAAAGAACAAAGACTCGAGATAAATGAGCCTCCGACTGAGACCACGACTGTCCTGGCCTATTAAAAGTGTCCTCGATGCTCACCTTCCACTGACCCCTCCCTCGCTCTCCTGTAGCCTAAACAAGTATCAGCCTCAAGCCTGAATGTTGGTATCAGATGCTTCTGCAATTTGTCAAAACAAGTCAGCAACCCTGTTTATGTAAATTACAATGTTTCACTGTTGTATAACATATTGTATATTATTCACACACTCAAGTTTAATTTCTATTTTGACATATGGAAATAGAGTTGACCTACATTGTGGTGACGTTAACATCTACGGCTGAATTATGTCCCTGCATTTAAACCCACCACTGGGATGCTTGAGAGATTTGCATTTGTATTGTAAAATATTGATGATAAAATATATGATAAAATGTGTATAGGCCTACACAAAACCTTCACTTTGTAGTCTGTCCTCTTTTTCCACTTCTACTGCCGTTGTGGTATCAAACATCCGGCCTCTCTGCGGAGGGGCTGACATTCATAGCACTTTACTCTACAAAGGGTCAGTGAAATATCACATGTTCATTGTTATTTCCCCCTGTATCTCCAGGAGCTGGAGGCGGTGCGCGGGGGCGAGGCGGCGAGGCTACGGGAGCTGAGCGCCGAGCAGCGGGAGCTGCGCAGCGAGCTGGAGGCGGTGCACAGCGAGCAAGCGCGGCAGCTCAGCCAGGCCCGCCAGGAACAGCTGGAGCTGGAGACCCGTCTGGAGCAGCTCCGGCAGCAGGCCTGCGCCTGCGAGCCGGGGTCCCAGCGCCAGCAAGAGGCCCACTACGCTGCACAGGTATGGACTTAGCAGGGAACGCGCGCACGCACGGCACCGATTTTGGCATCAGAAACATTCAGAGTGAATCACAGTGACACACACAGTCTGCACATTGGCTCTCCTAACATATGGCATTTTTTATCTCGGACGCCACAGTGCTCCAATCAAACTAAAGGAAGCATCACTGCGGTGCTCTACATATTGATGCCTCCTTTCATTTTCTAAGCATTTACAACTAATTTATTCACTTTGTTTTCAATTTATTACCATGAACACTTTGTGATGCTGCTGAAAAGATATTGACAATTTTTTTTTTCTACCATACCTTTCCTGTCCTATATGAGTCACTTTGCTGTTGAAGACACACGCACGCATGCGCACTCTCCTGCAGAGCCTTTGTTTGGGTTTCCACTCGACTTATCTCCAGATAGATTATGTTATGTTGGTCTGCAGCCTCCCCCTCCTGTCTGTCCTTGAAGCTGCTCCGCCTCCTTCGGCTTCAAAAACAGGATGTCTGCCAGTTAGCTAGGAAAGGGGGTGTGCACGTGTTTGTGTGGCTATGAGATTAATATTAGCCTGAAACTAGACATTGTCTGAAGTAATTTACCAGTTCAACACACATTTCCAAAGTCTGAATTAAAAACACAGAAGTTAATCGAACTTGAAACGAAAGAATCGAGAATGTCTTCTAAATCTTTTCTTGTTTGATGTTGAAATCACACATGATTATTATTATTGGGGCTCTTTTCTCTTCTCTTTCTTTGGCTAACAGCAGCACAGCAGGCTGTAGTAAACAAGGTTAAGGACTGGATGCCTGACAGAGTGACAAGTAATGAGGGTTAAGGTCTCTCCAATCACAACGTGTCTGCGTCTTGACAGTCACAAGATACAGTGCAACACCAGTAGATAGCCTATCTGCTACACTGTGCACAGTCTGTTACGATAGCCTGCTAGCTAACTATCTGTTTGTCGTCTAAATGTTGTGTGTTGGGTCCGTTTTGTGTACTTGTCTTGATGTATTTTTTGAGTTTCTGATGGCAAGAGATTAAAAAGAATCCCTGAAAATCTTGATGGAGTTTTGTATTGTCCGACGCGGCATCATTCCCACTCAACCTCGACATCAACAGCACGTCTAAGCGTGACTTAACGACAGATTATTGTTAAATGTGTGAGACGAAAAGTACTGTAGACATCCGTTGACCTCATGTCTCTCTCCCCCCCCCCCCCCCCCCCCTCCTCCCACCCCCACAGTTGTCGGAGTTACGTCAGAGGCTGGAGCGAGCAGAGACGGACCGGCAGGAGCTGCAGGAGGAGCTGCGCAGGGAGCGTGAGGCGCGGGAAAAGCTCGAGCACACGATCGCCCAGCTCAAGCAGCAGATGGTCCATTCTGCCACGGTGGGAGGCAGCCCCTCTCCTCCTCTTACCCCTTCAGCCGGACCCCCTAACGCCCACTGCCCGCCCTCCTCCTTCTCAGAGGCCCCAGCGGCTGGCCAAAAGTAACTGCCACCCCCCCTTCAGGCGCCTCCCTCATTCCGCTCCCAATCACCCGCCAACTCTACAGACACAAACAAATCAGCCTAAAGCAGAAAAGGAGCTTTTCATCTCCTTGGGCTGTTTTTTAAGTTCACCCCCACCCTTTTGTTTCAATGTAGGACTGAATTTTGGTTTTGTAATGTTGTGTTTCTTTATTATTATTTCTTTTTTTTTTTCTCCCTCCTCTCTTTAAACAGTATTTAAAGATTTTTTGGGGCATGTATGTTTGATTTAATTTATAGTTTTTACTGAACAAACAGCTGCTTTAGACGTTGACGGTCAAGTAGAGACCAACTCGACCCTTCCCACAATTGTCACCTGCCTCGCCCCCATCCCTTCTTGCTCTCTCTGGATCCTGGAGCTAAAGACTTTGAGGTTTCAGACTTAAGCTCAGACGCAGACTCGTCCCGGGCGTCACTTCATGCTACTACCTGGCACAGCAGCCGGTGTCCTCGGACACGTAATGGCGGCTGGTTGCGCTGCCCCTTCTTCGTCTCTGTACTTGCGGCCCAAACGCTCAAGTACCAGCGACTGCAGGAAACTGCATGGACAGTTCCATACTGCTTTTCCTGCTCCTTATGAAAACAGAGAGAAAAAAGGTGTAACAACATGTCGAAGAATATTAAATCTCTCCGGAGGAGAAAGACCTTTACTGTACAAAAAAAACAAGACATTTTGCAGATGTCGTAAAAAACCTCATGAAAATATGCCAATAGTGACGCTGAACTTGAAATGAGTGGTTTGAGTGTGACCCCCCCCCCCCCCCCCCCCACAAGGTAGCTAGCTAGCAAATCGTCTGGCCTGGACCCCAGCTGCTCCTCACACAGGCTACTTCCCCCTCTTCACTCTGCTGTGCAGCACCTGGACTCTCCTGTCGTAGACTAAACAGTCTGTCGGTTGATCCAGTGTCTCCTCTCCACACACACACCTTTCACCGCTGTACGCTAGTGCCGTTGCACTCTGCTGGGAAACTCCATAACACTGTGGTTTTCACCCACTTTAGGCTAGACAGGAAACACTGTGCTCTTTTCAGACTTGGCATGAAGAAGCCCACAAGCAGTGTTTTGCACTTAATACGCTCTCCTCCCCCAGAATCCCCAGGGAGAGGAATGTGTCTGGACGCGGGGGGAGGGCTGGTTGAACCAGTGTAGCTTTCCTAAGAAAGAGGGAAAAGCAGCGTCTCACATGTGCGGTAGCTGTACTGCCATACCATAATACATGCGACATCCTTACATGACCGCACACACACACACACTCGAGTGTGTCAGTGCGGTCCAGGCATTCAGGCAGAACAATGGGCCCCAGCGTTCCCAGCAGATGATCAAAGCACCAGTCTGGCCCCTGTTTTGTTTTCTGGGCTTCTCTCTTTTTTTTGTATCATTTGACTTCATTGTCAGCAGACGGTTTTTATCCACCACCCTGTTTGTCAGAGCGTTGTCTTCAGAATGTGGGTCGCAGGTGAAAGCAGTTAGTCCGGTTTTGGGCCTCGGGTCCGGCCCCAGCTTCACGTTATTCTGCCTGGCTGAACAAACAGCACTGGGCAGGAAGAGGAAGAGAGGGGAGCGCTGGGGGTGCAGCGGGCTGGGTGGCCCAGACGCCAGGGGTACAGAGGGAGCCCTCTTTTTGTTTAGTGCAGTCAGAATGGGGGCAGCTGTTGTAGTCTGTGGGCCTCTGGGTGAGACTACAGGCTCCACCCCCCCACCCACCAATCTCTCAACACCCTCTCACGAAACGAGCGTCACTCACTCACACATACCCGTCCATCCATCCATCTCCAGTGCCAGATCAGCTGGGGTTGTGCAGTGTTTTGTAGATGCCCAGGAGAGGAAGAGAGGACTTTTATTGTGTCAGTTGCCAGGCAAAAGCGCTTTTTATTGCCACTAAGGAGATCCCTGTAAGCAAGTGTATGAGTGTGTGTGTGAGTGTGTGTGTAAATAATTGTGGGGATCGGCCTCAGCTAAACTCTTGAGCTTTTTTTTTATGCATCTGCTATAAATGCAAATGAATAGACATTCCACTGTGCTCCATCCTGTTGAATGCAGATTTTCGTACACGGCTTCCTTCACAATAACGGACGATAAAGACCAGAGTACAGTTGTGGTTTGTTGATTGTCATGAAAGCAGGCGCAAGCCAGTCCAATCAAACCCACGCCGCTAATGTACACTCTACTGTTCCAGTTTATTGAAATTATGAAAGAAAATATTTAACGTATTAACTAAAGATTTATATTCACTCTGTAAATACAGTAGTCATTAATATATTAACTGTTCTTCTATGAAAAATCTTCAAAAGGTTTTAGAAATTGGACCAGAACTAAGGCTTCAGATGTTTTTGCTTTCTTTTTTAAAATAGTTATCAGAACTTGACGTGAGTCGTCGAGCAGGTTTTTTGGGGGGGGGGGAACGCATGGTTTACTGACACATGATACAAGACAAAGGCGAAATAGGAATATAATACTTTGTTACACACTTTGCCCCCTTTTCTGAAATGATGCATTTTCTTTTATTTTTGTGGATTTCATCTTGACGGACTGTTGATCGTGTGATGTAACGAGCCCCCCCCCCCCCCCCCCTCTGAGATAAATTGAAAATGAAACATTTGTTTAAGAAAATGCATTTTGGCAAAAAAAGAAAACAAACAAAAAATGTTTTTTCTTTTTTATGCATGTTTTGCTGCCCCTTAAATTTTGTGTCACCGGGCCAATTTATAATTTTTTTCATTGTGTAAAAAAGAAGAAGAAGAAGAAGAAGATGTTCCCCCCCTCACGTAACGCACAGACTATTAAGGCGGCTCATATGCATGAACATTGAACATGTGCAAGTTTTATATCATTACTGGTTTAGAGGTTGACGAGCTATAAATTCAGATTATGAAGAACATAAAATGTAGCCTAATGTGATTTGGAAAGTGTGTGTGTGTGTGTGTGTGTGTGTGTGTGTGTGTGTGTGTGTGTGTGCGCCACGTCTGATTGAAGCACAGCAGCTTTGTAAAGGGAACGAGAGGAAAACGTGCTTGTGTAGCTCTGGTTGTGTACTTATCTTTTCTGGTTCTGATCATTTATTCCTGTCTGGATGTGTAAACATCACTTAAAAGATAATCAGTATTAGTTTTACTGACTTAATTACCTCTTAAGAGGCACCAAACAATGTCTTTCAATTCATCACACGAGCAGATAACTAAATTTGTGTAATTTGCATTTTATACACAAGGTGCCGTTGTTTAGGTTCTTTAATCAGAGTCCATCATTTGAAACTGAAAGGGGAGGAAAGTCTCATGTGACACTGTTTGCTGGGCCTTTTTTTGTATTTTGCAGTGTTATGAGAACTTGGATATGCTTTGTACAGAATTTTTACAGGTGTGAAGTTTGCCCAACAGACAAGAACACAATTTTGAAGCGAGCAGAGTCTCACCACGTGGACACATTTGAGTACAGGTTTTACCTGCTCGTTGCTTCCCGGCTATGTGGAGAACACGTGTGAACTGTGAACTGTTGCAGAAGGTGTGCTTTGCAGTCGGCTGTGTAATTATTCTGTGCCAGTGTGGGAGACGCCAGGAAGTTGCATTGATGATTGATCACACAGATCCCTGGTTACTAAGAATAGCTGCACCAGGTTTTTAATGTAGACATCCTGCTATTGATGAAATATATATATATATATATATATATATATATATTATATATCATGGCTTTGCTAAAAAAAGAACCCTTTTCCCCTTCGATGCTGTTCTGAAACATGAAACACAGTGTGTGTGTGTGTTTGACCATTGCATACTACGTTGCCAATACTACAGTGTGATGAGACTTTTGTTCTTGCATGAATCGAGACACTGTTCTCCTACCTCATGTTGTGATATAAAAATATATGTTTTTTAAGCAGAAGAAGCTGCATCTCTAACTGTTTATCATCATTGATATTTACTAGTAAATGACATACCTGTAAATGCTTTTAGCTAATACCTCAGTTGTATCTAGTGTTTTTTTTTTTTTCTGTTTTTGCCCTTCCCTGATTTCGGATCTTGTAAATATATACCCTGTATAGATAATGAACTTGGATCAAATTCAAGTAAAGTTCTGTAGTGTCAAACCAATGTGGTCTGTTGCCTTTTTTATTTGCCCTCGTCACTTCCTTATTTGCTTAAGATTCGAGTCAACCCAATATGAACAAACAAGTGTTTTGTGTTGCGTAAACAAAAAAGAGCGTCATCTCCCGAGCCAGAGCATGTCAACCTTTACATACACAAATATGTTTTAGAGCTGCAACAGCTGGTCAGTCAATCGTTAGGGGATCAACAGACAACGTTTGACTCGTTAAAAATGACAAACTGAGCTCGTTCCACTCAAATGTTAAGATTTCTGTTTTTTCTTCGTCTTTTAGATAGTGAAGTGAACATTTGGGCAGATGAATCTATAATTAAAATAATCATAATAGAAGCCCTGAATATGTGACGAGCAGTATTGCAAGAGGTACTCAAATAATTTTATACTAGTGTAGAAATACTCTTTAGAGTAAAAGTATTGTTTAAAATATTATCAAATATTCTGAAAGTACCAACAGTAAAAGTAGTCATTTTGCATTCAATAGTCCATTTCAGAAAAATGTACATTATATTATTGTATTATAATTATTGATGCATTAATATATTCACCATCTAAATATTGCATTGGGTTAATGTTAGAAGTTCAAATGGATGCGACACAAATTAGACTATAAATCAGAAATTGTTTGTCCAATCAACAAAAAACTCGCAGGATGAAAACCGCTCAGAAGGACGCACCTTAAGTTCCACACATGTCCATGGGCTTGGTTTAAATATGGCCATAAATCAATAAAAATGTGTCCAAACATCACCAACGAGGGGTATTTACAATGAAGTTGTTGGAACATGCGTTATCATTAGTGCACATGTGGAAGTGTAAAAGATTAAGACCATTTACAGCTCTCAACTTCTAATCAGTCTGTGTTGGCTTGAACTCGGGAATCGCTACTTGCAGCTATAGTTTATATATATTACTTTATATACTGCTGGGTAGCTTGTGAATTCCCCTCTTATTGGTATATTATATTTGTTGATTATATTTTGTATTCTTAATATGAATCTGTAAAGTAACTAAAGTTATCAAGTAAATGTAGTGGAGTAGAAAGTACAATATCTCCCTCAAATGTAGTGAAAGTAGCAGAAAATGAACGGTCTTGAATAACATGCAAGTACTTTAAAAATGTTGCCTAAGCACAGTACTTGAGTCAATGTACTGGTGAGAAGTATATCTCATGGTATATTATACTGGCTTAAGTTTCATCTTATTTTGATAGCAAGGCTGCAAAATCTGAGTGTAACAATTGTGTTTGTAATTTCATATTTATATTTACTGCAGCTTTTCAGCATAATCGCAGAAAGCCCTCTGACACATTTGACTTCAAAATGGCTCCTGCTGAACCCAACACCTTAGTTTCAGGAGAGATGGACAATTCTTCTTTCACCAAACATATTACAATTCATTCTTTAGTTAATCGGTTTAATAGTTGTTCATACATTTCACTCAAAAAAACACAAAAGTCAACCTCGTGGCACATAAATATAAAGTCAGGGGATCACCAAAGTCATTAGGATTCATTCTCATAGGACCATGAATGTATATCAAACATTGCAATCCATCCAACAGTTGTTGAGACCTTTCATTCTGGGCCAAAGCGGTGCACTAACAGACAGACACGATACATTGAAATGTCCACTCACAGAAGCTGTCAGGAGGAACTGCTGCCAGGCCCTGCGTTACCTCCGACACTGGACAGACGGCACATAAAACGATCGCTATCAGAAGGCTGTTGAGGAAGCAGAGCCAGGCGATGTTCAGACTCAGGTATGCAGGTATCCCCACAGGTAGCAGGAGGGTCGTGGCCAGAAAAAACAGGAACGGGGCCCATGTCTTCAGAAATATATGTATGGTTTGATGAACGACATCTCTTCTGGAGTGAGCTCTACTCCGGTCTGTGCTTTGGTCTTTCAAAGGAGGATTTTTTAAGAATCGTGTGCTGCACCCAGCATGCAACCCTGCACAGCACAGAGTCAGGAGGAGAAACATGGAAACCTGCAGGATCTGAGTGGTGTGGATTATCCAGCACTGGTGTATCTGGGTGTGGTACACACCCTCCATGACAGGAATGAAGTCTGACAGCAGGAAGACGTAGAGAACAGCGAGGTACCACAAGAGGCCGGTCACAAACAAGCAGGCAATGAATCTGGTCCTGCCAGTGACGGGTTGCAACCTCCGAGTGACTCTGAGGAAATGGTCCAAACCGGCCACGACTGCAACAGGCCACTGCAGAGCATTGCACATCTGTCCGAGGATTTGAACCAGCAAACATATGTGGTACCAGGTCAGCTTCAAACCCAGGAGGAAGACGTATCCATCAGCGTGCATGTGCAGGGTGGTGACAAAGAGGGTCAGGATTGTGTCGACGACAGCGAGGGAAACACTGAAAACTCCCAGGAAGCTTTTGCAGATGTGGTTCCACTGGAGAAGCACCAGAGCGCAGCTGAGCAGACATTTTCCTCCCAGACTGAGCAGGATGGAGGGGATGGAGATAATCATGGTGTGCAGTTTTTAACCAGAGGTGCGTCAGAGGTGGGTCATTATGGAAACTCTGCCGCTGCAGGGGGGAGAGAAAGAGCATTTAAACAGCATTTTATCATCCGTTTGTTTTTGCCCACCTGAATATACGCAAGTCTTCCAACTCCAACAGGAAATATGTGGTTCTTTGCTCCACTATGTTCTGGAGCTGAGAGGAACTGCAGTGATCATGTGATCAAATTGTCAATTCAGAAATATTGTTTATAGCTGCTTTATAGCACCATCACACCGGTTTAAGATTGGACTGATTACAATAGTAGCAAACATCACACCAACTGTCAGCAGATAATGACTCAAATGCTGACGAAACGAGCTCTGACCTGACTCCCTTTTTTTTTCCAAATGATCCTTGCTCACTTCAATCCAATGAGAAGAGATACAAAAGACACAAACTGCCAGAAATATCTCCTGTGAAATAGAAAAGACTGTTCTAACTTTGGCAGAAAATACAAGTTAGTGTTGGACCCCACTGATCATAGCAAGATGCTGATTGAGAAAACATCCTTTCAGGCTTTTAGATGAAATAGAAGACATCTGTGACGACCCTCACCAGTTTTCTTCAGCTTTGACGGAAATGTTTCAGCGTCTGCATGGAGACGGTGTCCAACGGAAACCAGGCACTTCTTCTGTTCCAGTTAACAGCAGAAACCTCAAGCGTCTCATCGAAGTGTTTGCGATGAAGGAAGCGTAAATGATCAAAATATTAACTGATTACTGATTGATCTGTTCACTTCAGGGGTTTCTGGTTTCCCCAACGGTCGTCATGTTGATTTTCACCAACAAAGTTTTACTTCCTCTTTGCAAAACTGTCATTCAGTCTGCAACCATTTCAGTTAGCTCAATCTGTGACAATAACCCCAACCAGGAAATGGAGCACAGGCACACAGTCTACACTGAGTTTAAAGGGAAAGTGGATATTATTTCATAAGGATACTATATAATAGGAATATTACTGTTATCTGAGTTGGGAATTTATTAGCTTTTTGCTTGCACAGCATATTGTTTCAGGGATGATGATATATTTTTTCGTGATGAAGTTTACATTATATGCCAAAGTTATATTTTGGATTTCCTTACGTTTAACTGTTTTGTGGCCAATAGATAAAAAAGGCATACATTTTTTGTAACTACATAATTTTCACCCCAAGGTCTACTCAGTAGCTGTTTTGGAGCTTTTGATTGTATCACACGATCTTCCTCCAAAAATGGAGATTAAAAGTTAAGTCTTCACCAAGTAATTCTACTATTTCCAAGGTGAAGAATGAACGCTGTGCTTATTTTCATTTGTACATTTTATATTCATTTCAAAGGAAAATTGCCGGCACACAGAGTTCTTCAGAGACAAAAATACATTTCTTATTCCGTGGGCAGAAGGTGAAACATATCATTTTTTCAAATTGTGTCACCTTTTGAACGTTGAATAAATTGATTACTTTTGCATAAATTCATTTTTGCATAGTCCGTGAGCAATGTGACAAAATAAATCCATTCTTTTTATGTGGGTATTTTATGAGTATGTGGAGCACAATGGGGTCCAAACTATCATTTCTCTCTCTGTTGAAATCAACAATTGAGAAGCTTGTTTGAGGATTCATTTCTACTCACCCTGTAAACCCAGAAGTGAAGTTACAAAACGTCTTTTCTCTTTGTCCGTAGCTTCTTCTAGAGTGATGCTACAGCTGAATTGCACTCCTCATCGGCTGCGTTTTTGTTGGCAATGCACCGGTAACAACGCAGGTAGAGCTGTAGAACCTGTTTTAAAATAGTGACACAGACATTATCAGAGAGTGAACTGAGCATACAGATGTATTAAATAAGTCATTTTTACTATTTTTATTGCACTTTTTTGAATTAAGATAATGTTGCAGTGCTGCAACATATTTATCAATATTGATAAATCATCATTTATCACATCCAGCTTTACACTAATAGATTTCTCTCATTTTGACACGAGACTTTTGCAGCATGAGTGCAGCTGTATTTAAAAGGTTGTGTTTAGAAGGCCTGGTTGAAAGAAAGGCAATGCAGATGGGGCCACACCTCTAAGTAATTATACTCCACTCCTTCTAAACGGTTCTCATGACTGGATTTTGTTTGAACTCGTTGTCTGTCATTCAAGACAATCAGGTCGGAGCCAGCTACTACACCAACATCCAATCACATAACAAGCTCTGCCCCGAAACAACGTTTTAATGATAATGAACTGAGTTTTAAAATACTTTTACATTATCAATTGTAAAATGTCTTAACTTATTTGTAATTTAGAACAATAACTAAAAATATTATATATACAGACAGAATTATTTTTTTAAACTTGAGTACAGTAGGCTACTTGAGTAAATGTACTTTCCACTACTGATTACATTTGTATTTATTTATTGTTTAATCTCTTTGTTGTATTGTTTGTTAAACCTGATCCGCCCCTCACTGTGTATTATGTGTGATAGGTGTGTTCAAAAAACAATAAAGAGTTTTAAAAAAAAATAGCAACTTGTCAGTTTATTAATTGATTATACTTTAAACACTGTTTATAATTTAAAACGACTCAAAAAAAGCCTGTAGATTTCAATTTTGCTGTTTCACCAAACGTGGCGCTGTCCCTTTAAGAGAACCCCGGTCCTGCGCAGAGACGTGCCCGCTGTGTGATGCCCCTGAACCGGCCTAGAAAGCATCACTTCCCTCTCGGTCGTGCGCCTGTCTTATCAGCTTTTTAGAGTTTGACGGCGCTGTCCGTCTTTATAGTGTCTAAACACACTCGGTCCTTGATGAAGCAGTAGCGATATGAGCGTGTCTGCTTCTCTCTGACACAGTAAGGCTTCGTTTCCTTTCAGATGTTCAGACCGGGCTAACGTTAGCTAGTGGAGCTAATTGCTAGGTAACGTCCGCTGTCAACACATCAACAGTCACGTGAGAGCCGTTAGAATCGAACGGTTAGATGAACTAACGTTAATTATCAACCAGAAAACTGAGACAAAAGTTAACTATTTATGTGACCTGGAATGTGAATTATTTATCAATTAATCCTTATGAATGAATTATTTATGAATGACACTTGAAATAGTTTAATTATTGGTCTTCACATGTTTAGGGATGCAACAGACGTTTAACTCATTGTCAGTTAACCTGCTGAAAAGCTGGAGCCAGAGAATGTTTAGTATTTTAGCTTCATAACTGACTCAAAATATTTAACTATTAACAACAATCATATACACAAATGCTATTTGACATTAGTTACTTGGTAACCGACTACTGAAATAACCCACTAATTGTTTGAGCTCTATTTAAAGTGGAAATCCTGATGAATGTGTTTGAAAACAAAATAAATTGGGAGTCTTTGGGGCCCAAAAACCATCTTTTAAACAGACGTTTCTGTTTCTGGCTTCCCCTCCAGAATGGAGGACTCAGCATCGGAGCCCGTGGCGCAACCCTCAGCGGCCTCCGGTCAGTCGGCCGGGTCCTCCTCCACGCACCGGGATGGCCTGGCCAAGTGTCCAAGGAGACGGCGGAAGGCGGCGAGGTCGCAGCGACGGGGGGGTAGTCATGAACAGCTGCTCGGGGAGATTGAGCGGCGGAGGTTGCCTGGTCAACACGAGCACTCGGAGCCCTCTGGCTCGGCGAGTGACACAGCGGAAAGCTCTCCTAAGAGGTTTGCACTGCAGGTTGCCAGCTGGTCCTCCGTGCCACTGCCTCAGCTCTGTTGCCCGGGACAAGATGTTGTAGTGTCTTGACCTGCCCCGTCCTCATTTTCTCTCTCCTCACAGGAGAGCCCACTTTCTACATGGACCGTATCCAGCCACTCACTTCGGACCCAAAGCCTGTATTCTGCCCAACCCAACTTCAGTCATGTAAGCATGAGGGTCGAAACTTTGTCTCTGTACTAAACTGGCATGTACTGTTTACACAGACAAAAAAAGCTTGTGTAACTGTGTGAGATAAGATAAAATGGGGAATGCTGTGATTGGATGGTACATGACATGGGATGGCTAACGGAACAGACCACGGATGCTCGTTGTCATCTGATCTAAAGAGTGTTTCCTCTCACTTGATCTGAAAACACGGACAAAATTGTGCGCACAATGCCTGTGATCCGCCACGCAAGGGAAGAGAGAGACAGGTAAAGAGGAGGAGAAAGAGTTTTAATATTCTGAGGTTTGGAGTTTGAACCTCACTCCTTCAGGTGAAAGTGTCACAACAGTTAATGAATGACTGCAGCTGTTGTAGATTCACCTTTCACTTTACTTGGAAGATGAGGTAAGACCTGCTATCATGGTGGCATTTCACTCTATATGGAATGATTATGTAACAGGCAACTCTATTATCTGTTTCTGTGCGTCTATTGTATTCATTTCCAGGCAAAAGATGTGTTTGTTTACTTCACTTGTGTGTGTTTTCGTTTCCCAGGCACATCCAGGACCCGGCCAGCCAGCGGCTCACCTGGAATAAACCGCCCGTCAATGTGCTCGTCATCAGGAAAATCAGAGACGAGAGCCTCCTCGAGCCTTTCAAAGAGCTCTGCAGGTTTCTAGTGGAGGTACAGCACTACTATTACATAATATATGTTTGTTCACGTATGTTCTACGAGGTTAATGTTGGTGGACCTTGGTGTCTGAAACAGCACAGAAATCAGATTCTGACTCTCTGAGATGAGACGTTCTTGATTTTTTGGTTATTTCACACATTAAAGGTTCGCTATACAACATTCAGAGCATCGATATAGCGAGGTAATGTCTACCTGAGCAGATAATGAAGTCACTCTCCCTTTATGTGTGATGTCATTTGAGTTTCTCTGTGCTTTGCTTATGTAGCCGGGCCGGCTGCCCGTGCCTTTTAGTGCATGTTAGTGCACGTGAGCGTGCTCCACTTGTTAGCTCATGGCCGCCGCGTTGCTCTGCTCTCATACGCCCACCCACATGTTCCCCCTCAGGTAAACACTGTTAGCTCTGTTAGCACAGTTAGCACCGTTAGCTGTGAGCCGCCGACTCAGCCCTCGCCATGTTGAGAGCCGTGTTGAGGCAATAGATATGCTCTGAATGTCGTTTTGAGCACCTTTGATGACACATCATTTTCACTTAACATTCAATTAATTATGTTATTAGGTATGACTGTTATATACTGCTGGGAAGTACTAACAAAAGGATACATTATTATTATTCCATTATACTTTCATTCTTTGTCTGTCTATGGAGACTGTCTATGACAATGAAAGAGGTGTTAAACTGCATTCTATGTAGTATTAAAAGGTTCTTAAAATGTCTTCCCTTGCTAACACTACATGTTGTTTTCCTATGTTGGTCTACTGATTGTATTGAAATACATGTAAATCAATTTAAGAGTAATAGCATCTTGCAATTTTGTGTTTGGGTTTATTATTAAGGGTGTCAGATTATTTGATTTCAGTTACAGTTTTGACCGTTGCTGCTATTAAACTATTAAACTATCAAACTATTAAACTATTAAACTATCAAACTATTAAACTATCAAACTATTAAACTATCAAACTATTAAACTATCAAACTATTAAACTATTAAACTATCAAACTATTAAACTATTAAACTATCAAACTATTAAACTATTAAACTATCAAACTATTAAACTATCAAACTATTAAACTATTAAACTATCAAACTATTAAACTATTAAACTGTTAAACTATTAAACTATTAAACTATCAAACTATTAAACTATTAAACTATCAAACTATCAAACTATCAAACTATTAAACTATTAAACTATCAAACTATTAAACTATTAAACTAGACCTGTTTGTGACACTGAAAAACAGGGAGTCTGGCATAAAGCATCCAGTAAAAGAACCAGACATGTTACAGACTGCTCTCACGCAGCTAAAACAACTCTTGGCCTCACGTTTCCAAAACAAGCTGTGTTTTGTCCAAAAAGACGGCCAGTGATGGCTCGTATTTACATTCCACACAGACGGCATCACGATGAACCACACACGTTTTGGTCGTACGCTGAACTTCATTTAGGAAAGAGTACTTTTGAGAGACGTCCGTGTGCTTTGGCTGCCGTCACTAAAGCGTGTCTCTGTGTATCAGGAGAAGCAGATGATGGTGTACGTGGAACGCAGGGTAGCAGACGATGCTACGCTGTCAAAGGACGAGGCGTTTGGCTCCATACGCAATCAGCTCTGCACATTCAGAGAGGGTGAGACTCCACAGCAGAGACACATTAACGCTCAACTG
The DNA here is from genome assembly GCF_050575085.1 of Anarhichas minor. Taxonomy (NCBI): domain Eukaryota; kingdom Metazoa; phylum Chordata; class Actinopteri; order Perciformes; family Anarhichadidae; genus Anarhichas; species Anarhichas minor. Next base: position 7,581,526 of record NW_027466470.1, on the reverse strand, counting down.
AAGGCATTCATTTGACATGTTTTCTAGATGAAGTAGATGTTAAGTTCTGTGTAAGTTTCAGCTGTAAAATGTTAAATTTAAAGGTACTCATTCTAACGACTTCATGTGCGTTTGGTCCGTTTGATAACATTATTTGTCACACTGGCCACATGTTTGCCTTTGACTGACTTTAAGACATTATCTCCTTTATTGGCCTCCTGAAATATGAAAAGAATCCACTTTTTTCTTACAATCTTAAATGAAAATGTTTCTTATTGTGAGCATGGTATACAGCTGTGAAAATTAAAACAGATATTAAATATAAAGTGTTTTTGTCCGCCTGCAGGTTATGATGATATCTCTGACTGCATCGACCTGATCATCTGTCTGGGTGGAGATGGAACTCTGCTCTACGCCTCCTCTCTATTCCAGGTAATCACACGTTTATTAGTTGATCTCTGATGTCTTCAACATGTTATACTACAGAAAAATATATTCAAAATACAGAAACATTTCTTATGTCTTGGCCTGTCTAATATTTAAAAATGTACAAATCTTTGATAAACATTTTACTTTTTATGTGGTATCAATGGTTTTCTATTTTTAAATTATTTGCCGGAATCCTTTTTGTGATCAATGTGAAAAAAAACAAAAATCAAGAACAAACTTTTTAAAATTAGAAAATCAAACAAGACAAATAACATAAAATGCTGAAATTCAAAACTGAATTTTTGTCTCTTTTTTAAAACTATTGTCTCAGGGCAGCGTTCCTCCGGTGATGGCGTTTCACCTCGGATCTCTGGGGTTCTTGACGCCTTTCAAATTTGAGTCATACAAGACCGAAGTGGCCAAAGTGTTTGAAGGTAGAGCGGAGCGCTAAACGCACTATTGGTCGAATACGTGCGAGTGTAAACACTAGTTAATGTGTGTGTGCGCTGATGTTCGCGCGTGTGTCTGTATGTGTGTTTTCAGGCAACGCGGCCATCACTCTGCGCAGTCGTCTGAAGGTGAAGGTGGTGAAGGACATGCTTCAGAGAACAGGCCGAGAGCAGCAGGAGCACAACGGACTCCTTCCTCACGGACACGCCAACAACGAGGCCGGGAAGGTCACCCTGCAGCTACAGGTGAGGTCAGACAGGTCTGACAGGTGAGCGGGGACCAAGTGCTTCTTGAGCCAAGAAGTACACAAAGAAGTACACAAAGAAGTACACAAAGAAGTACACAAAGTAGTACACAAAGAAATACACAGAGAAATACACAAAGCAGGGTGAAGGAGGACTTTAAGTCCTTTAGGTGCTCATGTGCGTGTATTCTGTCCTCATTATACGACATAGTGTGTCTGTGTCCCTTGTTTCCTTTTTGTTTTTTTAACCCTGGGTGCGTTTCTACATGTTTACAAGCTCAGTGAGCGAGCCGGGTTGCCGTGGGAACAGTCATAATAAAGTAGGATGTTTGGGAAGTTCTGTTGAGCCAGTTTCCATGGAGACGCTGAACGTTAACGGCGCAGTCGACGACGAATCGATATTTAATGAGCTGTGACGCTCTCGGTCTGACACACTCTGTAACTTAACAACACGCCTGACTGCTGCGGACACACACACACACACACACACACACACACATATACACACAGGCACAGACAGACACACACATACACAGACACAGACAGACACACACATAGACACAAACACAGACACACACACACACACAGACAGACACATACACAGGCACAGACAGACACACACAGACACACACATACACAGACACACACACACACACATACACAGGCACAGACACAGACAGACACACACATAGACACAAACACAGACTCACACACACACAGACAGACACATACACACACATACACAGACACAGACACACACACACACACACACATACATACATAGACACACACAGACACACAGACAGACAGACAGACAGACAGTAGGACACACACAGATACACACACATACAGACAGACACAGACACACACACATACAGAGACACGCACACACAGACGGACAGACACACACACACACACACACACACTGCTGCAGTTTGTCATTTTCAGTTCAGCTCTCTCTCCTCGCTCCATCTCGTGGATAAATAAAAGGCAGTGACGGATGGTTCTGGTCTCTGAGCCTGAGTCTGACCTCACATTACATCACGTCTGCTGCATCCAGCAGGATGTTTGCTCTGTGTGTTCAGCTGACGTCAGTAAATCAGGCGGACATCACTGCTCAGCGCTGCAGTACTGTGGGAACCATGATTTGTATGCTGCTTGTCTGCACACCAGCATTTGTTCCTCTGCTTGTAGTTTCCTCTTGTACTGTGGGAATGTAAAGCACTGAAACTCTGCGTCTCTTGCTGGCTGATTTATTGAAGAGTACCCCATTGTATGGAGCATTTCGACATCATACAGTAAGGAGCAGTGCAGTTATTTTGCCTTCATCCTCCCTGCCAGAGAAGTTGTGTTTACAGTTGTTCGCTGGATGTATGAAAAGTAGACGACGGGATAAACTGATTAGATTTAGTTGTGGATAGAAACATCGAGCGGCCATTTATAAAGCACTCTACAGTGTGTACACTCTTTACAAACCTTCAATTAAGTCCCATCACATTCTTACATGAACACATCATTCGCCACGTTTCATTTTTCAGCACTCCTTTTCCATACTTTTCATCCAGTTGTCTGTATTTTTGGTTAGAAACACATTTGATTGACCCTTGAAAAGATTATAATTATTATTATTAATATTCCCTCACATTTTCTTGTTATTGGTTGCCATTTTCACATATATGTGGATGCACATGAACACATCAAAACAGTGATGGCATTTGGCCTATAGATGGCACTACAGTAACATAGTTAATTGAAATGGTCATCAACATATGTCACTATTTTGAGACCGATTCAGTGTCAAATTTGAATTAGTTTTTTGATTGTAGGCATCAAACAATGTACATTGTATATACAGATCTTCAGATGATGCCCACTTTAGTTATACACATATAGAACAAGGAGTGAAACAAAGAACAAAAAGAAAACTGTCTAACGAGGGAGTGATCTATTCTCTACGGTACATTCATCGATTTATGAAAATAAATAATAATAAAGTCAGGTCTATGGGGTGTTACATATGTAACCCATTTGTCCTAATATGAGTGTATGTGTGTTTTCAGGTGTTGAATGAGGTGGTGGTGGACCGAGGCCCGTCCTCCTACCTGTCCAATGTGGACTTGTACCTCGACGGACGGCTCATCACCTCTGTGCAGGGAGACGGTAAGAGCAGTCATACACTTCCTCTTGTCATGTAATGCCACTCTTTCGTCATGACTCGTATGTATGGTGAATAAATGTGGTGAATGTCCTCCCTCTCTCTCTCTCTCCCTCTCTCTCTCCGTCCTCCAGGTGTGATTGTGTCCACGCCTACAGGCAGCACAGCGTATGCAGCCGCGGCAGGAGCCTCCATGATCCACCCCAATGTACCCGCCATCATGGTCACCCCCATCTGCCCACACTCGCTCTCCTTCAGGCCCATCGTTGTCCCTGCTGGGGTGGAGCTCATGGTGGGAATGAAGGGGAAGGAGGCTGGTGCATGTTGCTGTTTGTCCAATTTTTTCCATTGACCAACAGATTACTGTACTATGGAATTTTCTATCTTATATATTTACCCAGCTACTTTTTAGCCATGCCAGGGAGGGCAATGTCGGTCTCTGGAGTTGGTGTTTTAGTTAGTTAGTCAGTCAGTTAGTGTGTATCCTTCTAATAACTCGTAACTGCTTCTCCTTCCAATCAGATCACCTTGTCCCCTGATGCCAGGAACACCGCCTGGGTGTCGTTTGACGGCAGGAAGAGACAGGAGATCCAGCATGGAGACTGGTAAAGTTCATTATCAGCTGCCGTTTCATCACATCACATTTATTTTTCCTCCATTTAGGATTAATTTGCTTTTTTTGCTTTTCTCTCGAAAACAGCATCAAAATTACTACATCTTGTTACCCGGTGCCCTCAATCTGTTGCCATGACCTAGTGTACGACTGGTTCGAGAGCCTGGCTCAGTGTTTGCACTGGAACGTACGCAAGAGGCAGGCACGACTGGAGGACGTCTCCGACTCGTCCGACACCGAAAACTGAATCAGCCGGTGCTTTCCACGCTCTCCACAGCAGCAGAGAGGGCGACGGTGTTGTCGACAACATTCTCGACACATAAACGCTGGACTGTGAAAGTGAGAGCATGCGTGTCTACAGCCAAATAAGTATTACGTTAGCTGATGAATAGCATGTTTATTGAGCATACTGTGATTGCAGTATTTTATACATTTGAGAAAGCATCGCACTACATTCCAGGGCAAAAATAATCTGCAATTCTATCTGTATTTTACACACAGAAAGCAGGATTCTCACCCACAAATGGAAAAAAAAACAATTGCAGTTAGTTAAATGATTGCAATATATTCATATGTTGGAACACTCATCGTCAATGTGATGCTCAGTGTGTAAAATATAGAGATTACTGTGATAAACTCTGGGGGATTATAGTTAAAACACACTGATAGATTAAGAAGAAAAAAAGTGTAAATGTAAATTTGTACATACAAGATTCAAGGATAAATGTATTTAATGTCATATTTATGTGATATTTATTTAGATGTAAGCTTAAAAATAACTACCGAAGGCTACTGTTTATTTGTTCTGTACAAACATCTTCAGCCGACTCTCTGTACATCCCAAGAGAAGCTGGAAAGGATTTCTTCTGTCGATTGTCTTTTTTTCCCCTAATTGCTTTCTTCTCTAATTCTACAAGTCAGATTGCATGATGTAGAACAAAACTAAATAGAACAAGTTCCACCAGTCATGTTATTTTCATGATCATTAAACTGTGAAGTAGTGCTAAAATAAAGTTTAAATACTCACTCTTTTGTTCAGTCTGATCTTTGTGTGAACTCAAACTAATTCCTATTAGATAACATGAAAATATAATGAAGTGCTGAATTTTTAGAATATAGGCCTCATCTGCAGGACTGGATTTGTGGGCTGGGATTTTTTTTTTAGTAATAATAATAGCAATCATTTTAACATACATTTCTATATTGCTCTTATTCAAATCTGGAGACTTAACATTTTAAGATTGTTCCTGGACCTCTGGACATCCTGGTGTACAACTATAGTCTATAATCTGCAGTGGTTTTAAAAATGTAAAAAATTCAATATATCAATTTAGGTCCGTAAACTTTTGAAAAGGTTTTAAATGCAATTTCCCTAGCATTTAAAACCCTAGCTATTACATGTTGTAGCTTGTTTTCAATGGGTATATTTTTCCAAAGGACATTTTATTACATATTTTATGATATTCTTATTGCATACATATAGCATGCTGTATTATAAAGTTTTTGTTGACATACAATACCATGACTATGGTAATTGTTTATACTATACTCTGACTTTTAGACATACTATACAAAATGTTTAAACAAAACGCATAGTCGGAAAAAAGTCAGTTTGTCGAAAAAAAGGCAAAAAAAATCAGTGGTGTTTAAAAAAGTGAAAAAACTATAAAAATAGTGAAAGAAGTCTTTGAATAGGCTGTTGGAAAAAATGAACAAAACGTCATAGTATAGTTTTTCAAACAAACAAGTATAGCATGTTGAAGAAAGTAGAATAAATCAAAGTATAGTATGCTGATAAGTCATTAAGAAGTCAGAGTATATGTCAAAAAAGAAATAGTACAGTATGTTGAATATAAACATAAAAAACACCACAGTATAGTATGTCAATAAAAAGTCTTATTGCCGTAATGAAAATAAGTAATGCCCTAAAGACGGAGTTATTCATCAATACGTCCAATGGAACTTTTTGAAGAAATTATATAATTTAAATTAAATACCCGTTTTTAAATCACATTAATATTTTGTCCCAGCAAGGATCAGAACAATGCAAAACAAATACATAACGGGACAATATACGACAATACTTGTGTGCTTTCTATATTTTTATTGCAATGATAAGATACAGATATATTTCCAGACATCCAGTTTTATTAAATTATTCTCCAATATTGCATGAGACAGTATTTCAGAATGATATTGATCCAAATGTGGACAACGAGATCAAAAAGAGTTTTTGACCAGAGATTAAACATTGATGTTTTACAATTTCACTTTTTTTTATTTCCCCCAGAAATGTGCGATGAAAAGCAGCAGCATACAGAGTAATAATACTACAATATACAACAGACCGATACTGAGCAACAGCCTAGAACCATTTGGGGAAATCACTGTTTTTTTTCTCTTTTGTGGTTATGCCAATATTGAGTACAGCAACTCCGGACCCAGAGGTGCACTTTGCCCGTTTGTGGAAGATATTAGAAAATAAACAACATGGAAGGGTGCGAGTTAGAAAGTCAGAGAGCTACAACCCTCAGTGGGATTACAGGAGACGCAACACACTACTAAGTACAGTCTGAGTGAGTTCCTTTTTTAGGCAAAACAAATGACTGTACAGAAAGCTGAGTGGAATATATTAAGATATCGTTTCACTGTGAGGAGAGTTTTTGCCACGTCAGGTTAACCAGCAGTGTTACACAAGCCACTGTTTGTTAGTGAGAGAAATACAGATGTGGCAACAAACCAACCAGATGTTCAATGTTACAGTGATGTAAAAAAGAAATACACAAATGTGTTCGTCTAATAAGTTCCCACTGTTTTCTAATCCCAGATGTTAAATTAAAGTAACGAGTTTGCTCTTTACGATTGTATAAAAACAAAAATGCATATTACAGACTGCGTAATAAAAATTAAACTTCCTAATACAAAATAAAAAAGGAAAAAAAAAAAGTATTATCGTTTCTTGGACTGTAATATTTGTATGTATATATATATATATATGATTTAGCAATAGAATCCCTATATAAATGATAGATTTCTATTTTTTATACATAAGTATAATCCTCACAATGACTAAAAAGGGAATTTCTAGCCAGAAAGTAATGTGAAGGAACAGTTTGGACCACAGCCGCGAGTCTTTGACTGGAAATGAAACTGTAGTCTGGTCAGTGGACCAGCGCCACGACTTCCACCGACGACTGTGTGAGACGAGACAGAACTGGTCTGGATGGGAGTCTAGTGCGAACACCTTCAAACGGTTTCATTGAGACCAAAAATCTTTGTTTAGCTACACACGAACAACCTTGTGCTGTGCTTTCTTTTAATCTTTATTTTTTCAACGATGCGAAAGGTTTGAGGAGTTTGACACTGCGGTTACAATATGAACGAATTAACAAAAGCATACCCCGCCCCTTCACACTCAACTGTCCGTGTTGAATCAACATGCAGAACATCATTAGTCGTCGGGTTTGGCACTAGAGTTTACTTTATATCTGGTTCTGTCTGACAGTTAATCAGTGAACTTAACGTCTTCTACCTTTAGTTGTACAACAAACGCTGCAATCTTTTTGTAAAAAAGAAAAGGAAGTATGCCAGCTGTGTCCCAGTTACTCTTACAGACGAGTCCCACACTATTAAACATGAACTACTTCACACTTTGTGGAGGACTGCACTATGATTATAAGCCATTTAAAAAAAAAAAAAAAAAGAGAAAAAGTTCTTACTGAAAATGGCAAGTACCCCGAGGAGCCGTACTACTCTGCTGTCATAATACTCCATCCAGCCTCAACACGGTTCATTCCAGTGAACTACAGGATTTGGTCCGTCTGGCTTGGTTCAGGTTCTAAAGCGGGTCGGTTTGCTTCAAGGCCTGAGAAAGAAATCACACTCGCTGGCATTCAACAGGATGTAAAGCGCGCTCCTGCCATGTTGTCTCACCAAAACACCAAAAAAAATGTGAAAGGACCAGAGGCTTTCTGGTTAACCTGATTGTACCAAGGACATGGAGCTCAAAGATGACAATGGGGGGGGGGGGGGGGCTAGAGGAACCAGCATGTCTCCTCTTACTGGTCAGTTTAGCATGACAGCTTCTCGCCTCCTTCTGTATTTAAGATCTGGCTTTGACCTCACATCCAAATGTAATACGTAAACAAAGAAAAGGGAACATAAATAAGATATTTTGAGTTGAAATTACACAAAAAGAAACTTGACACGAGAAAAGAAGGAAACAAAGATAAAGAAGTGTTTTTGTGGACAACTTCCTCAGGCAAAACATTTCGGTGGCAGTTTTCATTTTAACATGAATAACATCTGGGTGGGAGGGATCAGAGCCACCATAAGGCTTCTTTTTAGATTATTTATTACCCCATTGTTGTGTACTTTCACCCGTCGTGTCTATCGGTACTTTCTATTGGAAGATCTCAAGAAGAAGAGACGGAGCCTCTGCTCAGAGAGGCCGGAGTAGCAGGTCCTGGAATCACAGGAGGGAGGAAAGGACAGAGAGAGAAACAGTGGAGAGTGATGGGATTGTAAGAAGTTTATGTTTCAGCAGTCTGGGGTTTAGTCTCGCTCTCACCCCCTTCTTTCCTCTCTTGCGTCTCCTCGTCTTCCTCCTCCTCCTCCTCCTCCTCACCCTCTTCCTCTTCTTCCTCCTCTGTGTGCTGCTCCAGCTCCTCCCTGGTGATCATCTCAAAGTCGTTTCCGTTGCTGTGCTGCGAGCCTTCCTCCTCCCGGTGGTCGCTGTCTGTGTCCGAGTGGCGGTCCGCCCCCGTTGCCTCCCCCTCTGCTTCTTTACTCTCCTCGGCCTCTTTGCCCTCCTCCTCTTCCTCCTCCTCCTCCTCATCGCCGTCCTTCTTCTCGCTGTCGGACTTTTCGTCGCTGTCGGACTTCTGGGCCTTGTTGCCCTCGCCGTCCTTCTCGTCCGTCTTGTCGGAGCCCTTTTTGTTGCTGGCTCGCGGCCCTTTGTACTCGTGAGTGTAGAGCGGCCGGAACGAGTCGATGAAGCCGACGTCCGCCGTCAAGTTGGGGAGGAACCAGAAGTGGTGGCGCCCGCCGGTCACGAGCCAGATTAACACGAAGAGGATGCAGCGGGCTGAAGACAGAGGGGACAACAAGTGGGATTAACTTCAATCTTCAGCAATCGTCTCAAACATTACATCTCTTCTTAACGTTAGTCTGTTTGTCTCCACTTTTATTTCCCTTATTGAATATTTTGGGGCAATTTACAACTAATTACAGAATTCTAACTGTATCACTAGTCTGATGTTATTTTTTTGTGTATTTGTATTTAGTTTTTATTGATTATTTTCTATTTCACTTATTTACTAATGCATTTTTTTTTGCCTTGTATAAATACTGTGCTTTGCCTCTCTTTGTAAGAAGCTTTATCATTTTAACCTGATTTTAGCTGCTGAATCTGAATTAAAACACATATTTTAGATCCTTCTGTCTGCTTCTCTCTGAAATCACTTTTACGTTTATTCAAGGGGTGCAGTGAGTGACAGTGTGTGCTTCATGGTAGATAGTATGACGAGGCGGCAGCGTGGGGGCGGGGCTTAGGAAAAGGGTCAATTAAATGCAGGAACCCAGTACGGTGTTTCTATGAAGTACATGTACTTACCAACAGCAAGAAGTAATATACTGGCCACAAAGCAGCCGGCCGCAACACTTAGATAGTAAACTCCTACACGCATTTCTGCTGGCCACAGTGGGAACAGTGTGGCTGCTATCACTGCAATGACTGAAAGACACAACACACACAGATGGTGGACAGGAAACGTCAAATCAGCTGCAATCAGTAACAAATAACACTTCATTCAGTTCTTGTTAAAAAAATGTTTTTTAACCTCTGACTCACCGAGTATCAGTCCCATGGCAAAAGTCTTGAAATGAACAGGATCGTAAATCCACACAAACACCTGAAGAAGAGACACGTGTTGGGTTTTCATCTTTTTCAGGATCCCGAACATGTTTCCTAAATACGCGCTGTCTGAGCACACTCACCTCGTTTCCATCTAGAAACAGCTGCTCCTCATGAGGCTCCAGTTTAAACTTCTTCTTCACCTCTTTCTTCTTCTTGGGGGATCCAGGGCTCTCATCCTGTGAAAATAAACAAATATTATATATGAAATCTGTATTTTACTTACAAATGAAAGTAATTCTCAAACTGTTTTAAGTTTCCAGTGTTGGGTCACGTACACTTTTCTCTTTCTTGGTCTCAACAGCCTCCGGCTCTTTCTTCTTCTCTTTGTCCTTCTTCCCTTTTTTCTCATCTTCTTTGCCACTGTCGCCCTTGGCCTTCTCCTTCTCTTTCTCTTTGGCCTTCTCCTTCTCTTTTTCCTTCTCCTTCTCCTTCTCCTTGTCTTTATTGGTGTCTTTCTCTGGTTTTTTCTTCACCACTTTGAGAGCCCGGTGGAAGAACTGCTTCTTCAGGAGTCTACAAAGGACAGAGGAGAATGACTTGATTATTTACTGTTTTAGTTTAAATCATCACTGTTTAAAGGAAAGGTCATGTTAAGGATTTTATCCCCAAATAGAAAAAAAACGTTTCAGCACTTGGTCGCTTTGCAAGACTGAAAGCACTTTTATTTTAATTTAATTTTCATGCACATGGGGCTCAGTATCATATTTGATAATAGAGGATTTTTTTATTGGTTCCAGCTTTAAAAATGTAAATATTTGTTGCTAGTAGAAGTATCATAGTATTAGGAGTTTTTGCTTCTTCTATGATAGAAAACTGAATATCAAGCAATTTGAAGACATCTGCGTGGATTTTGGGAAAGTCTGATGAAATCAAGAAAATAATCTGTACGTCAATTAATAGTGAAAATCATTGTTAGTTGCAGCTGCATATACCGGTGACCATATTGCAAGCGTATGTATAAAATGCTGAGATACCTCGTTATATAGATACCATGAGACAAATGTTGAATTATCCATGACATCAGAAGAGAAGCAGAATGTGTGTTCGAACGCTGACCTGTTGCAATAATCCACCACAGACTCCCTGGTGGTGAACACCGCCTCCTCTCCCTTCTTCGCCTTGGCCCACTTGGAGTCCAGTAGACTGTCCACTGCCTTGGAGGCTAAATGTAGGGAAACAAAGACGGACATTTAAAAAAAAAAAACAAAAAAAAAAAACACAGAGTGGTACAGGACCAGAAAATGTCAAGCGGCCAGAATGTAAATGATTGGATGGGCTCATTGCCTGTGCACTCATTGGTTCATACACTTTGATTCCTTCTTATATTGCAACATTTTGTGGGGCCAAGCAAGCGCTATAGTAATCAAAGCCTTCAGTACACAATGGCATTACAATGTTTTATATCCTATATGTTCTCGGCGGTAGAATAATCCACTATACAACTATATAAAGGCCTCGTCTATCGTCTTTTCTGAGGACTTGAAATTAAGCGAGCAGCACATTACAAAACCTGGTGAATCAGTGTTAATGACTTATTACCTGGTGGCTTATGAATGCAGAATCTGTTAATATAGATTATTTATCAGTAATTACAACTGTCAAGTGTTCAAAAACAAGCACGAGGGCACGGTTTGATCTCCTGATTCCCACTCCACCGGGTGTCTAGGTGTTGTGTGCTTTGCCTCACATCCCACAGCAGAGCACTAACCAATAAAGTAGTCCACTCGGTGGCCCATCATGTTGGTGGACTTGGTCGGGCAGTTGAACCGGAGGTACTTGGCCACCGCCTTCTCCTCCTTGGTGGGGTCGCTCACCTCCTGCAGGACCAGACAAAAACAGATGAATATACACGCACACATAAAAACTAAATTACAGTCGGTCAATGATGCACATCTCTGAGGAGTGGGAACTACTTTCACGTGTTTTGCAGACACGGACAGGCAGTAACATCACGGAGCTCCATAGACTGTATATGGAGCTACTGAAAACTGCACCTGGAGGAATGGGACATAGAAGGGGAGGACCTGAAACATTCAAAGTGCAGTAGACAGTGTCTCCACTAGAGCTGTTGACATACCGATAGCAGTATCAGCAATGCCTCCAATGATAAGGTATTGGCAAGTGCAAGAGTCTATGCACCGATCACGTTGTCATATCATTTACCAGCTCATTTATGCTACTTAGGAAAACAACAAAACACGTCAAATGCTACCAGATCAGTACGTCCTGCCCGATCGGTACTGCACATGTGCAAACTAGTATGACACACCTGTAGTTAAACACTACTGTTAATGCAACATTACCAACAACAACTCTGCGTTGAAATCGACACGAGAAGAGCTAGTTAACATTAGCTGTTAGCAGCCCTGCTTGGCTAAATAACGAAGCGATCAGCTGTTAACTGAGGCGCCATTGATTTACATTATGATGCGTTCAAACTCGGTTCAGTAAAAATGACTTAGTGGACGAAGGTAAAATCTTTTTATTTCTCATTTTTAACACACTGGTATCGGATCGGTTGTGCCCATCATTACGGTAACAGGTATAACTTTCTGAGTTATTTTGCATATCCAGTTTGAAATAGCGTAGATGTTCATCCGTAGCAATAACAGAGAGTCATCCTCCCGTCTGTCCGCCTGCAGCACTGAACCACATGCCAACACGGAGGGAATGAGAGCATCAGCACAATGAAAGCTGGTGCTGCTATATCCAGTCCAGCTGGCTAAGGCCAGCAACATGAGGAAGACGAGGCCATGAAACAAGCCTTTGTTTTAAAGGAGCAGGTATATCAGTCACACAGCTCAGTTACACGAGACCCCTACACGAAAAGCCCCCCGTCACCGTCTACATGATCTACCTGGCTTCAGATCATGAGGATTAGCCGCTCTGGTCTAACAGCCACAGTATGTAAAGAAAGATTTATTTTGGTCCACACCAACACCACAGTACTGGTCCTTTAAAACATGTATCCAAGTAACAGTTTGGTCTAGGTATGAAATCCATTTCAACACTTTAATACTGTAAGACACAATTAAAAATGTCAATCGCGTCAAAAAAAGGAGACCGTTGTGTGACGCAGCATGGTGATCTTTAAAGGAGATAACAGTATGTGTTGTTATGCAACTGAACTGGAACATGCAGATACATATACTTAGTTGGGTGATTATTAGGAACACCCACCACAAACTAATGCAACAACTCTGTTTTAAATCCCACCGACATGAAGATTATGGAGTTGCAACTGTTTCAGAGAGATGTTGATTGATTCATTTATGGTCCTTTTGTAAGCTGTAGTTTAGTTTGTCTCTCTGTTGAACTGTATCGTCATCCAGAGAAGTGTTTCTAATATTTAGTGTACCCTTACTCATGTAAACGGGGCAGATACAATCTCTTAAAACTGAACATTATAACGTGACAATAATTGACAAGCGTCTTTTAGTTTCACGTATGCAAATCAATGAGATAACAGCATGTGTTCGTTATGCAACTGAACTCAAACAGACAAGAGAACTACACTCCGTTGCCAGTATATTAGAAACTACACCTAGCTAGAACTAATGCAGTCAAACATAACAATCCTGCAATAAATCCCACCTTCATGAAGATAAAAAATGTATACTTTTTGTTTTGATTGTTTTAGAGAGGTGTGGATTCAACTGTGTTGTTATCATGGAGGCTTTAGTTTGTGGTGCTGTGGAATTGTATTGTGTTAGACTACAAAGTGTAGTAGTTCCAGCTCGGTGTACCTAACCAACCAAATGCTTATCAAAGTAACATTATTGGCGACAAATCCATTTCTAAATAGATAACTATCAAAGAGCAAAGAGCAAAGAGTGAAAAGAGAACTATATTAGAATATTGGCTTGATGCCATGCAATAAGAAAGTTACACACTTTCATTCATCTTCAGTGACAGCAACAATAATAAAATAATTCATCCTACTTTAATCCCACTGCTTTGTAGGACACTATTGCACTGTCCCAAATTCATACATACCAACTGTGTACAGTACTAGAATAATAAATGTAGTATGTCTTGCAACTGGTATACAATCAGTAGACAGAGAATAATACAATAGTTGCACAAGTTCTGCAGTTTTGCAGCCAATTTGCAACACAAGACAAACAAAAGCAGTAGTGTGCTTTTTGAATTTGCATCATAAAGAATGTAAACAGCAGCAACAAAAACAATTCTCTGGGCAGTTAAGATGACATTTTTTAACATATAAAAAGTGTCACCTGTGAACCTTTTCTTTCTATTCACTACCATGAGAAGCAATAGTGAACATCAGAAATCAAACATAAAACAATTTTTCTTTTTATATTGTGAATACTGAGTATAATTGAGACACAAACTCACACCCTGACCACATTTAAGGTATGAAACTCACCCATGTATTAATCAAAACTACAAGCAAACAATGGTACTTTAGTTGTTTGCTCATCTAGATCGTAAACATAGAGGGATAGCCGAGCCTGTCCATGTCTCCTGAACCTGTAGCCACTCGATAAACTGTTGCTTCAACTGAAATCTATTGTCTAGTCTTTAAAGAGCTCCTGGAGCCACGCTACCTCGCAGCTACCTGCACAGTTGTGACGTTACATTATGATGCACTGTGTTACTAGCTCATTAATTTAAAAAACCCGCAGATTGTCTCACTTTATGTACAAACACGTCTAGTTAGAGCTGACGCAGCTTATCCTGAAAACGTTTAACGGTGGTGGACAGTAGAGACAGCTCAGTAGAAAGTATAACAGCACCATGCTCGTGTTATATGCTAGCGCGTGAGTGCTAACTTATAGGTAATACAGATCACACTAAGCTAGGAAGCGTCTCATCAAAATACAGCTACACTAACATTTGTTTTCGCTAGCCAGCTAATGCTAGCTACGAGTTAGCCATCATCTGGCTTCATCTTCAGCCGGATAACGGCTCCCCACGAGGATGCTGCCGCTAAACAAACATCCCGCAACAGCTCGTGAACCCGCACGTGGTGTTTATTTGTTGTCTTTTAACTTGCACGGGCTCCAATTTCGTATGAATTAAGTGATGTTACCTGGATACGCTTCTTGTGCCTCCTGCGCTCCGCCATGATCCTCCAACTCAGCTCCAGCTCCCAGCTCCTCCGATGTGCGCGAGGCTGCGCACGCGCATAATGTGTAGTATCGCGAGACTAATCGATTAACGGTTGAAAAACGATAATTTCATTCATATGTTTAACGGACAATCTCTTTTTCTTCTTCTCTTCTCTCTCTCTCTTTAAGCATGATCTTTATGCAATTATAATATACTTCAATGTATTTATTAGCAGTGGTGGAAAGTAATTACAGTACATTTATCCAGGTAACAGCTGTAGTCTATAATATTCTAAGGGCCCAATTGTACCTAGATGAGTATTTCTATTTTCTCCTTCTTTATACTTCTACTCCTCTACATGTTTGAGGGAAATATTGTTGATTGATACCTTTAGTTACTTTGCAGGTTAAAATCAATAGTATAAAATGAAATCAACAAACAATTGATGATGTATTATAGATTAAGATAAGACCATATGTTTTTTAATAATAGGGGGAAATTTACAAGCTATACCTGACAGTATATTTAGTAAAAATACCAGCTGCAATAGTAATAAGTAATATTGCATCAATAATTGTAATTTAATGATATAATGTACATTATTTTGAAATTAGCCATTCTGCATACAAGTACTTTCACTTTAAGTATATTTTGACTTATTTTGTACTTTCTATTTTGTATTTATCAGCTTTACCTCTGTCCACATGAACATGTTTAACGATCTCCAATTGGTATAATTTGCTGTCACACATCCATAATCTTGGTTGGATTCTTCAAAACTATCCATTTTCTTATATTACTCTTACTTTTAATGTTTAACATTTTTTCATATTTTCAAAATTATGAATGAATGTCATAACACTTAATTTGTTATTGTTATTGTTTACTGTTTGTATTGTTTCATTTTCTTTGTGTTTCTATTGTATGTTCTTTCGCTTTGGAAATGTAGACCGCTCTGATGACTTCTCGTCCAGGCGAACAAAAAGTTTTCTCATAATATGTGATTCTTGTTATTCAATTATTTATTCCAAGCCATACTAGTAGTGATTTCTAGGTAGAAAAACACTTTATTTACAATCCAACAAACGTAAAAGTGTATCAAACATCTCACTTAGATATTTCATTATTCGATAATAAAACCATTCCCATATTATTTCTATGGTCCTTATGATGCCCTACTGGAGAAATGACGCTTAGCAGCTTGAAAAATAAGAACGTTTAAAGCTACAGTCAGACGTTTAGAGGCCTGTAATGTAAAGAAGAAAAGGAAAATTGAATTGGACCGTCTTATTGCCTCATATCTCACACATCAGTTTCACTCAACTGTGCTTGTTAAAAATATATGCACATATATAAATAAATATAAAATACAAATATTTAGCATATACCTGGGCCAAGTGTGAACTTATACATAAAAAAAAGTAGCAAATAGTAAAAAAAAGAAAAAAAAAGCATCTTCAATCCAGTTAATCATAATGTAAACAAATCCAGGACTGTGTCAGTCAGGCAGAGCCATGCATGCTGTACTGTAGGTGCAGACTGAGGTCTGCATTATCAGTTCTGATCAGGCTGTCTCACTGCTGGCAGATGGAGGGGAATTGTTTTCTGTCTCATGCAGGTGCTCTGTGGACTTGAGGACATCAGGGTCACTTGGACTCGCCATCATCTCCTCGCTGTTGCAGTTCACAGGGGAGCCGTTCTCTGATGAGCGGTCTGCAGCAGGCTTCTCAGGATTGGCCTGCAGTGTGGCGTTGGAGAGTGGCAGGTTCATCATGTACAACATGTTGCCCAGACGCCTGGACACCTGTGGAGGAATGAAGACAGTTGACACATAATAGTGTTTGCAAATGTGTCTGTAAAGGAATGATGAGTGACCTGCATGTAGAGAACTCTACTGTAATATACCGTACAGATTTTAAAGACCACAGAGGCAAATGTGTGATTTCAGATTTTGGAATCTGTGAGTCAAATCGATGATAGACTCAAAAACTGAGACAAACAAAGGCCATGACAAGCTTCACCAAAGTTACATTTCGTGAAGAGTTATTGTATGGCTTTGCACAGGCATTCCTGAGTTTTATTTTAAAGTAGCACACATCCCATCTTTGAAGGGATCAAGTCTTGATTGTTCAGGGCTCAGTCAGAGTTCGTGTTTCTACCTGTGAGCGGATCTTAAGAGCTGGTCCCAGTTTGAGTCCCAGTGTGTCCAGTAGGTGCTCCTCTGACAGGAGGGGCAGCGTCTCGCCATCAATCATGTGGTCCTTGAACGTCTGCAGAGTGAATTCACACCACATTAGCACAACAAAGACACAACAAAAAGAGTAAAGACAGATTGAGAAAACTGTAGAAACCAACCTGAGCGTATTCTGAACATGTGGGTACGCTGTTGATAAAGTTGTAAACATCATTGACTGTCCACTTCCTTAGGTCTTCGGAAACCTCATCACTGTTGAGAAAGAGATTGGGTGGACCTGGAAAAAATAGTGACATACATCTTTGTTGGTGCTGTAATATACACATGAAATTAATTTGCTGAAATAATATATTGTAATCTATCTTAACTCACCAGGTGGAAGGAAACCATTTCCAGGGACTGGGAACATGTAAGGCATGCCTGGGAGTGCTCCGCCAGTGGAGGGATACATGAATTTCTCTTGGAAAGCTGAACATTGATTGTCTTTATCATTTGCACCACTGTTGGCCACATCCGACCCATCTCGACTGTTCATACAGGCTTTTCGTAGACCAGGCTCCCCCTCTTTATAGTTCTTCCTGCTTCCAGCAGAGAGTTCAGAGTCGATTTTTGCTTGATGGTGTGTCTTGCTGGAGGGACACTCCTCTCCCATGTCCCCCTTTGCGTCCACCTCTTTCTCCTCCCCCGACGTGGCTCCCGGGCTCTGCTCTACACTTTTATCTTCAGTTTGGCCCTTCAGGTTGGACACATGGCTCTCTGCGGTCTTGTGAATGTTCGGCCTCCTGCCAGCCCTGCGTCCCCTCTCTCTGTGCAGCGTGCTGATTGGTGGGTAAGGGCTGGCCGACATGAGGATGCTGTTCGAGTGCAGTTCATCCAGGGTGGGACGGTGGACGAAGACATCGTGGCCGTCTGGCATGCGCTGACGACCTCTGAACGCCATGGGGTTGGAAGGGTACGACATGTGATTTTCAATTCCCATAAGTCCCTTCTGGTGGGCATTCTCCAGCTCCTTCTGGTGCAGGATGGCATTCATCTCCATTCTGACCAGGAGCACACACACATATTAGACATATTTAAGCAACGATAATGATGGAGCCACACTATGCAGGTGGAATGTTTCTGTGAGATGCTGAGGATATTCTGAATGCACTACCTGGCTATATTTTGCTTGTGAATGAACTCCTGTCGCCGGGCCACTGTTTCCATGGGCTCTTGGGGCAAGAAGCCATAGCCAGCTGAGAAAAACAAAAAGGCAGACGAGTGTTAACGCTTGTTCAAATTCTTTAGGACGAAACGGACAGGTTGTAATTTCTTTTCGGTATGAAACTGAATCGAGCCATGCTCACCTGCTCCAGGGTAAGCTCTCCCAGGCAGGACGTTGGCGTGGTGAGGTAGAGGTGGACCCAGGTGAGGGCCCATGTGCATTTGTCTGCCGTCGGATGCTACCATCTCGGAGGGGGGAACCAGCTCTCTGATGAAGGAAAAGCATGGAAAATCAGTCAGCTAGACATAATATCAAGGGATAGATAACCAGCTGTAATAATTGCTGTTTTGTTAATCACTAAGGTACATTTTGTAGTTAATAAAAACATTTTCGCTGTGAAACATGCATCAGATATTTCTCTCAAGCATCCATGTCTTCTTCACTTATGCACTGTAACTGACACTTCTCAGGGGTGCCCTTCCCCAAAGAGCTATACCCTCTTTGGGTTGTAAGTGTGTATTCAGGTACAGACCTCTCCATGAAGCGAGGCTCGAACTGCGCTGGGACCCCCTGTAACCTCTGCTGCCCCTGGGAGAGGATCTGGGGAGCCATGGCCATCTGGTTCCTCATTATCAACTCTTGCCTCTGCCTCAGCTCTGCAAGAGAGAGAAAAAAAACACAACAGGTCAGTGAATGTCGGGGAAGCCAGTTTAGCTGAATGCCGTGAAACCGAAAGCTGGAGACTGCAGGTACAACTGAGCAGGTAACGATCCACTAAAATCAATACATGGCAGTCAAGGTCTGAAAGTTGGTTTAACCTGTTTAGAACTTCAGATTGGACAATTTATATGGAGCCAGCAAATGTGTAAATAATAAACCCATTATACATCTATAGAAACTCTTGTGATTGTCTAAGTTCTGCACCTATTCTTAATTAACTGTGATTTATTGGAAAAATTCAGTTTTTCACGTTTTCTTGGACTCATATTCATATTTTATGCTGTTGTTTGCCTCGTCTCCTCCATGTTTTCGTTTCTCACCTCCAGCTGACATGCCGTTGACTAGACGGTACCAGTGCTTCTCATCCAAAGCCCCCTGCTCTCCCAGCGCTGTCATCTTCCTCAGCTGCTCTCTTGGGGTCATGACACACCTGAATGCTGTTGAAGTTTAAAAAGAGGATGGAACATGTGACAATTACTTTGATCAACTGATTACTGTAATATGTCATTATATATAGCTATATATAGCTTTAAAGTATACATTCATAGAAAATGTAATTTGGATGGATGAATACATTTAGTAATTTGTCATCAGTGCCACAAGGAGGCAGCAAATATCTATATGTTAAAGAGTCTCATTATGGTCACTGTGCTGTCCTGTTATTTTCCAAAAGAAGAAACATCACACACACACACACACACACACACACACACATATATATATATATAGATATATATATTAAAAACAACAGGCAAAACACATTTATTTAAGCAGAGCTGTAACAATGAAATATCTATATTTAGTCTGGCACAATAAAATATAGCCTAGATAATCAAATGTGTTAAAAGGGGACTTCAATAAACTGCCAATATGGGATCCATGTACACACACAAATTTGTTCCCTAACCTTCGATCCTTCCTCTCACCTCTTACCTCCAGCCTTGCATTAAGCATTGATCTTTAACCAACCTTAACCCTTACCCTCACCGTAACGTAAACCTAATCCTAAACTTATGTTTAACACCTAAATCCAAATCCTAACCTTAATACTGACGCCTTAAAATGTGGAGACCAGAAATTATTGTCCTTGTTTAGAAGATTTTTTCATCTTTCTATCCTTACCAGAACATCTGGTCCTAAGCATAGAAATAAAAGCACACTCACACACTCACATACATACTCCAAATGGCCATTCTGTTTTTTGCTGAGCCAGCAGCTTGTGTAAACAAGCACAATCGACTTAGACACCTCCAATTAGCCTTCTACGCTGCAGAAATCCCATTACAATATATGATACTGTAAACGACAGCGCAATAATCCAGTTCTGCTAATCCAGGACCAGGGTGTGCAATATGGTTATGGGTAGTTGAATGTGAGTCTGCACAGAAGGTCACCACCCACCTCTTTATATTATATTAGTTTATAGTGATCTCTCTTCTCCACTCGGCCGTCCCCTCCCTCAAGAGAAATGCTGTCATAAGACTTGCCCCGAGGCCTTGAGCATTATCGACAGTCCCTCAAGTTCCCTCTGAAGCCCATTTAATCTGAGGGCTGTAATCCGCCTATTAAACCTGCAACAGTCTGCTAGCTACATCTGCTGACCTGCCTGAGACCGCCCTGCTGGCCCGTCCAACCCCCATCCCCACCTTCCCAGGCTCCTGCCACCCCCAGGATCCTATTAGCTAAGTCCTGGCTATACAGCACTTTAAAGGGATGTGTTGGAGGTAATCCGCACGTTTAGAGTTTTACCCTCTGCAAACCTTGCCTGTAAGCATCCCGAACAATACACCCTAAGTGCTAAGCCTATTAGCCTCCATTAGCTCCCAGGATGTCCTAAAAACACCTTGGGGATAAATCTGGGGATGCAATCGGTTTATGTGAAGCTATGTGGCGCAAACACACGCACGCTGCCTTCACCTACTTCTCTGCCAATGTCATAACAGCTAGCATCAGCAAATGAGAAGAAATGTATTTCAACATTTATGCTTCTATAATTCCCAAGTGGGCACTAAGCTCTGAGCCTCAGGGCGTTGTGTAATGTATTATCGCCTTCGTATTCTCTCCACTGGGAAATGAATGATTTACACTTTTTACATGTGATATTGTAAACAGCTGTACATTTTTCAAGCTGATTTGACTTTTTTTGAACAGCTTACACACGTAACAATTAAATATAGAAAGGAAAATAGACAAAATGGAAACCAAGAAATAAAAGTTTGATCCTTGAGTTTCTACAGAAACAGAAAATAAGCAACACAAACTGTGAACTGCTGTTGCTATACAGGCCGGTGTTAGCACCAGATTGTGCCTCCCTGTGTGTCCCAGAGATAAGCCGCCAGTTTTCCAAGAAATGCATATGAAGGGATATTTGAAAAACTATTTCTGAATATTTCCAGGATCCCAAAAGAATCTTCTGACCATCTGGATAAAAAAAAAAAATTGAATTTGCTGCACGATAACAAAATATTTTTTCTCAAGCTGTGGCTGTTTTCTTCAGGTAGACAGAAATTACATAATGTGCTTGCTCTTTTTTTTTTAAACAAGCAAAAATAATGTTATTTTGCATGAAATATTGACGTATTGTAATGCCTCTAGCTTTATTACCAATACAAATGAACATTAGGAACCTGCCTTTTGTAAGCTCACAGTTCAACAGGACAGACATTCAAAACAACACACGAATAATAAAACCATCTTATACATAAAAAAATATTAAAATAAACAAAGTACCATGAAGATAAAATATAAGCTAAAGACAAAATAGCTTAAAATGTAAGAAGTTTGCTAATAATGCCACTGATAATATTATTTTTATTGTGTTTTGCTTTGTGCAAATTGAGTGAAGAGATCTTCTTTTGGATCAGGAAACCGAGTCAGAATTTGGGTTACAGGTTAAAATAATTTTTTATGGTGCAGCAATTCATGCAGATGTTTAAAAGAATCTTCATAATTCTATGAATATAGAACAGTGGTAAGTGTTGTTAAACCACGTGTTATTTCCAGATTAAAGGCCCGGGTATTTTGTTTTTTGCAAATTGCACGTTTAGCTATGTAAATATAATTTGGAGATAAAACATGAGAAACACAAAGTGTGGCTTGTGAAGAATCCTTTGTTAAAGCCTGTTCGGTCACCGCTAACACATTAATTAGGTTTTGTTTTACGTCTTTTAAGTGAAGTTTTAGACTCAACATATACCGCCGTAACACATCTTCAAACCTGACCGTGCTCAAACTTTTTACTGGATCATACATGGAAGTTTCAAGCAGTGTTTTGTGAGTGAAAGTGTCATTACAGGTGAGCTCTAAAAACTCTTATGCCTTATTTCCACAACAAACAGAGGCAACACCGCAGCTGCCAAATCCGGGGATTGGACTCCTTGGATTTGCTGTTGCCTGGTTAATCTCATTACAAGAATGAATTAAAGGGAAAAATTGCTGACGACGTAAATGGAGCCCTGAGGAGGTCATATCAGACAAGACAGAAGAATTGTCTGGTCCTTCTTAATCCCCCTTAACACAACATGATAAAGCAATGTTGTATTCTGTCAGTTACAAGAAGCAGTTTAGATTTTATGAGAATTTGAAGCGGCGAGCTGCCGGTAGTATTGATTTAAGAATTAGTTGTGGTGTGATAACCTCACATGAAAAAGTGTTGAGAAAGCTGATTGAAAGGATCAAATTAAATAATATCAATAGGCCTGTATAGAAATATATGGTTTAATGTAGACCCAAATCATCAGTTGATAAGAACCTCAAGCTAAATCATCATGGATTTTAGCATCATTTTCATTTCCATAAGCGCTATTTACAGAATCTGGGCTAGTGATTAGATTAATTATCTAGATTTCAAGGCTGTTCCTCTAATCACACTGGCTTTTAGAGTAATAATTTACTGAGGGATCGGTAGCCTTTCATACAGTTTACAGCTCACATTATGTATAACAACATTTACCATTTGAAAGTTTTGCATTTTTTTAGCATTGCGATGAAAATATTCATCTAAGTGCACGGATTCTAAGGTTGTTACTGTTAGTTTTGATATACATACATATACATACTGAGGCATTAGACTTATATTACATACTCTGGAATAAACTAAGTCGATTTTGTGCTTTTACAAGAACAACGGCAGATTAAATGTGACGTACAACTAAAACACAATTTAAACAAATCAATCACAAGGACAGAAAAGGGGAAATGGACGGAGAAATATTGAAAGAGGAAGTTTTGATGGACTTACCTTCAAGTTCACACCAGTGAGCAGAGCTTGGAACTGGTTTTTGTCCCAATTCAGGCAAAAAGCCAAGTGGAAAAGGTAAAGGAAAAACCCTTTTGTCAGCTCACAGACTGTCTCTCACTTCTGTCCCTCTTTCACTTCCAATGACTGTAAATGGCCTCCCACTAACCAGCCAACGGGTCTGAGCTCAGTCTGCTGCCAGCTAACTGCCTTAACTAAAAAATAACTTTTAAATACCGATTCATTTCATCTCCATTAGATGGCCTTATCTCCTGCGGTAAGCCCTCCCTGTCCTGACATCACTATGATCTCCCGTCCAACTGCTTGCAGCACTTTGCAACTGATGTGTAATTACTGAAGAAGCACCATGGTCGTAAGCATGGAGTGCTAAACCTCTTTCAACGTTTACCTCACTAATCCCTTGTTAGCACTTTAGACCATAGTTAAGACACCTAAATGCTTAGCTTCCTTTTCCAGTGGTAAAATGTCCAACCCCTTCTTAACTGCTCTAAGGCCACATGCAGAGCAGTTACATGATGCTGGTTGTAGACTTTAAAAATCCAACTGATCAGCCTTGTTTTTGTTTTTCCCTCACATGTCTAGCCTGGGTGTCAGAAATATTGCGCTCCCCAGGGTGCCAAGGGGTCGACCCAAACATGCTTGGTGGTAATTTGCTAGAAATCCGACTAAATCTTGGCCGGATGATCCTCTCAGACCCCTTAATCTGACAGTTTGTGCTCACCAACCGCTTACAGCAAGGCCCTGAATGATGTTTTCTTTAATACCGGGTGGGCAGAAAGGTGTGCACAGTTGGTGGGCTGAGAGGTAATTTTGCTTAACAGCAGACATGATATGAAGGAGGGGCCAGTGTGGTGTTTCTATCGGCTTCTACAGTCTGCAAGACAGCAAAGAGGTCCTGGAGAGTTGAGTGATCCTAGAGGTCAGTGATCCCCTGTGTTGTTAAACATTTACACACGTTTCCAGTTTATTAGGTACATCAAGCTGTATGGTCATTTCGGAGGTATTGTATTAAACTGACAGGTGTTTCTATTATTTTCTGCACCACAAACTACGTCCTCCAAAGTGTCAGTTGAATCAAAACCTTCATGAAGGTAGGATTTATTGCAGGACTCGATAACAGCACATTACAAAAAAGGCCAAAACCAGAATAAAAAAAACTATTTATTTATCTTTTTATGGCGGAGAAAATCCTAAATCTTTTATGTTTTTATTCATGAGAAGAATGTAAACCCCCCAACAGGGGGTATATATATACAGTATATGCATGTATATTTACTTATTGTCTTTTCTTATTTTTGGTAGAGCATTATTCAGTATCAGTTCTTTTCATCAACCGCCTCTGTCAGCTCCAAATCTACTCTACCAAATACTTCGGTTTATGACCAAAAACCTGCAAAACATTCCCATCCGCCTCAGCTGTACTTTGAGTTTAATGCTAATCTAGCTTACTGTGCCTAAATACAGACTGACAGAGCTGCGACCTGCTGATTGGTGTGCTAAAGTGTGTTCTTTTATCAGCTGGGTAAAATTAAAAAAATCTGATAATATAATGCATTTACTAGATTTAAAAGAAAATCGATGCAATCATTCTTTGAACTGCTTATTCGGGGTGGCAGTAGCTCAGTCTGTGGGGGCTTGGCTTGGGTACCGGAGGGTGGCTGGTCCCCTTACAGAGTGTAGACTGGTAACTGGAGAGATGCCCTGAGCAATCATCAAACCCCTAACTGCTCGGGCATGTCCATGGGCAGCCCAATAGCTTTGACATCTCTCCATTAATGCATAGGTCCTGTTTGTGTGTGTATGTAGGAAATCACTCATCACACCATTACAGTACATTACATTACATCAAATTCAGGCTTCTACCCTCAGCATGCTGCAGCACAGATACACAGACACATTAATGAGTTGCTGTGGGAAGGTTTCCTCTCTGTTCAGTGATCCAGGTGTGTTGATCAGGTGCCTCATCCTCTTGTTCTTCGCAGGCAGGAGTGGGACCGGGTGTGGCCTCGTGGTCCTGTAGCATAATTGTGGAGGGATGTTGCACAGAGCTGGTACCAGTGACCCGACCATTCGTTTTAATAAGCTGGGTCAATCACCTGTGACCTTTCACTGAGATCTGCTGCTGCTGGATGTGTGAGTTTCGTTAGTTGGAGGGAAGCGGTTACAATCATAACATACAGGAACTCTTAAAACGGTATAATTTCTGTTTAATTAATCGACAGGAGTTGTTAACAAGCCCTTTAACTTTACAACTTTAACGTTTTAAGTTTTGTTACAATCACTATACATAAACATATCTGAGGAACACGTGTGTGTTTGTGCAGTAAAAACAAGTAGGTTGATCATTTTTACTGAAAAGAGACTAATAAAGGGCTTAGGAATTAAGAGAGCAGAGCATTAGGACATCTAAACCGCTAATTAAAGAATCTCCTTGTTGTAAGCTTTTTATGAGGGATTTCTGTCCATCTTGTTTGCAGCCAGCATTATAGAGTCACAGTGAGGCGAAGGGATCAGAGCAGGTTTAAGGTCCAGAAACACGCCTGGCTATAAATTCACTAAGTTTGCACACACACACCCGTCCATCTTCTAATTACAGAAACAATTCTTCCCCATTGAATGAAAACTGTACCAAAGCTGTAATCCCTCAAATGTAGAAGCATTACGTCATTTACACTCTGTGGAAATCTTGTTTAGGTCTTGATTACCTTGAGATCCTGAGTAGGATTCGTTAGGATAAAGAGTCCCTGAAATAACTGACAAAGCCTTTAGATCCTGGTTGTATTACACTCAGGAAATAATCACTGACACAGAACGACTTTTAAGCAGTGGTCTTTTAACAATACCGCTCTGTAAAAATATTCCTACATTGAAGATTTCAGTTAAGTATACAAAAGTTTTAGGCCTGGGTGATTATTCAATATGATAATTTATTGCCTTTCAGACGAATCATATCGTGATAAAATCAACATATCATAGTGATGTGCAGCATTTTTATGTTGCAGCTAGTGGAGTTGGGACTCATTCCAATTGCTTCATATACTGCTGTGTAGTTTAAGCTATACATGATATTTGTTTTATATATTTATTTGTTGATATTTTATATCAATAATTATCTATAAAGTAACTAATAACTAAAGCTTTAAAATGAGTGTTGTGGAATAAAAAGTAAAATATTTTCCCCCCGAAAAGTATTGGAGAATGGTAGTATACAATGCAAATACTCAAGTAAAATAAAAATACCTCAAAATTGAACTTAAGTACAGTACTTGAGCAAAGGTTACTTTCCACTACTGTTCAAATGTGCTGCTTTTATACATTTTTTATCACTACTATCAACTACTTAATGCAAAAAAAGACATCATTCTTCCTCTGATTATAGACTTGGAGTCAGAAAAACAATTAAGATCATCATCAAGGGAATAAATATAATTTTAGTGAGAAAGGATTTTAGGCAGGTAACTTGCCATCTCCATCAATAAAAGAAGAATAAATACCATAGCCCTGTGACAGTTAGTCTCAAGTGGGCTGATCTGAGGCAAAGGGAAGTCATGCTGCAAAATGCTGCTTTACAATGTAAACAATGCTTTTTCACTAACATTGAATCATGGTTGAGTGTTGTCTTTAACGATGGATACAAAAATATAGCAATTTAAAAAAACTTTTGAGCTAACTGCTAATATTAGCAATTTAACACGCTCACAGTAACGCTCAAATCCTCTGAATGTTAAATACAGTTCCTAACAATCTACTGTACTTATCCACAGCAGCACTTCAGTAATCTAACTTTTACACTAACTTGTTAGTCATTTATTTTTCTGTCAGAGGCTTTTATGGGAACAGGTGCCATTTCTCACACAACTTTCTCAAAAAGAACCTCGCTAGTATAGTATGAAGGAGGAGCTGCTGAAAAACGGATCTATAAAAACACCGGCAAAAACTCAAAACTTCACTGCTCCCCAGTAATACAGGTACGCTAGCAGCAGGTGTGATTCTCCCCTTTTTCTCCACCGCTGTCTCTTTTTCTGAATATCTAAATTAATTCACTATCTTTAATTCTTAAATCTAAATGACCAAACAGTATTTTTCGTTCTCTACAGGTTGTGGAGAAAAGATGAATGCCATCCAGGTGATTTCCCTCACTCTGCTGTCCGTTTTGGCGGCCAACGCTCAGGTCATCATGCCAGGAAGATGCCCCAAGCCTGCCGTGCAGGAGAACTTTGATACTGCCAGGGTGAATACCTAACCTTTGTTTTTACTTCAATATATTCTGTATGGAGACAAACAAATCCAGAAGTTAACAAATTAGGCCTCCCAGGGTGACAACTTGTAACACTAAACAAAAATTGCCAAGATTCTGCAGCTCTTCATCAACAACATCTTAATTTCATGCTCTTGCTCTGCAGTATCTTGGTAAGTGGTATGATGTCCAGAGACTGCCAAATACTTGTAGTTGTTGGTGTCTTCAACAGCGAGCTGCTGTGAGTACTCCGCCTGCATCAAAATGTGTTTTTTTATGAAGAGTTGGACCACAAAAGTCCCACTAAAATTCCCTTTCTGAAGCAACACATGAGATATACAGGAGGTCTATTTTACTGACCAAGCTAAAAAGAAGTTAATCAATAAATATGTTGTGAGACCTGTAACAGTTGAATTGGTTAAATTGTCTAATTCTGTTAGTTAAACTATTAGCTCAAACTATATTTTGCAAATATATTCCTTCCAGGATATGATTGTAATTTACATTTACTCAATGACTGAAATACAATATTGAGAACATTTTACTTCACTTGAGTATACATTTTTTTATGCTGTTTAGTATCCTTTCTCCCCCCCAAAAGGAAACTTGGCTAAAAACCAACAAGATAAATGTGAAAATTACACACAAGATGAATAATAAGCACAAACGAGATGCAAAATATCTAAATATCTCAGTGCTCCAGTACAGAGGAAACCAGTATCAAAGCCGCCAAACTAATATTCTGTGAACTAAAGAAATGCATTTTTCATGTTGTGGACTTTCCCCTAATTAGATTTGTTTGAGTTTAAATGTATCATCTGCTCATTTGCATGGCTTAAATATTTTACATGTTCTTCCCAAAATCGTGATCCCCAAGATAGTTTGTATGCTATTCATGTCAGTGAGAGATGGTTGCATGAATCACCCGAAACTCTTAGTGTCCATTTAATTATTAAGAAATAGTTATAAACAGTGTAGATATTTTGAGAAATGTGTGTATTCGCTTACTCCTTGCAGAGAATTAGTTTGATTAGAAGACCGATATTGGTCTCATGTTTGTCTGGTAAATATTAAGCTACAGCTAGCTTGGTTAGCTTAGCATTAGCTCAGCATAAAGACTGGAAACAGGGGGGAAACAGCTATCCTGGATCTGTATTCACCTCTGAAGCTCACTTAGCATGCTCTTTAATCCAAGCAAAAACCAAAGGGAGACTAAAAGTAAATTCTATCACCTAAATTAAAACCAGAAATTGTTTTACATTTAATTTGTTTGTACATATTAAACAAACCCAATAAAGTGTTAATTAGTGAGCTTTAGAGTTGCTGGAAAGACAGATTTTTGTTACAGAGCCATGCTAGCAGTTTCCTCCTTTTTCCAGTCTTTCTGCTAAGCTAAGCTAAGCTAACTACCCACTAGCATCATATTTACTGGACAAAGATGAAAGTGGTATTGATTTTCTCATAAGCAAGAAAGTGAATAAAGGTATTTCCCACCTGCCTTTACATTTACCTAAACAAAGTAAATGTATTTTATCAGCAGCTCTTTCCTTTTACCAGGACGGACATTAAAAGTAGGCATTCTGGTTTTTATCACCAACAACAAACAAAATCGCTCCAATGTTGCCAGCATCAGTCTTCCAATCTCCAAACATAAGTGCTGTCTCAGATGAACACTTACTGCATCTTCCCGCTTTTATTGACCTCAAGCCATCTGAGTGTTTACTAAAGCCCACACATGTGTGAGGAAAGATTAATTGGGCACAGGTGCACCTGGTTTTCTTGATGCTCCCACAGCAGCTCTCTGTATTCACTTTTAATCTCTGCCCTGCTCTTACAAGGTGCTGCAAGGGCCTTGGAAACCACTTTGCACGGGAAATGGGTTGTGACTGAAGCAGTCCGTAGCGGTTTATCAACAGCAGATATGTAGAAAACAGAATCAGACAAAGAGCTGCAATGGGAAGATGGTCAGAACTGCAGTGTATCGTGATAAACAACTGCTTTGAGTTTAATTTGAATTGGTTTATCATCACTTTCAATGCATTATCTACATCCTGAGTTTTCTAATGTGTGGTCTGGCAATGTATTAGAGAATAAACTATTGTCTCAACTATTAATAATAATTTACATCTGTTGACAGTGGTCTCCCAGCAGAAATGATGTAACCTCTTTTTAAGAAAAGTTTTTTTTTGCAGCTTTGTCAAAAACATTCAGAGGCAGATGTCCTTCGGTTCGAGGCCAGTTCGAGTTTTAGTTTGTCAGGGATGAAAAGATCAACCAACATTTTTTTATTTTTATAATTCAAACATCAGGTTTCTTGCATTTAACATAAAAAGACAATATTGAATACCAAACACATACCATATTAAAATTCTATACATACTAAATCTCAAATTATACTGTTTAAGCAGTTATAGCATAAAAACAAAATCCACATTAACTGCTTACTTTAATATGGAACCAATTTATTTGGCTAAAAATATATAAAAAGCATATTTTTTATCCTCCAGTTCACCTGCATTCCTCTGATACTAAACAAAAGATATATACTCCAGATACATTGATCTCGGTTGCAACACAATCTGTAATTGAACTGTTTTGTTTCGGATGAATGGAAAGTCAGCGGCTCTATCGATCGCCGGTGTTTTCTTTTACACTCGTACGGTCAAAACAATGTCAATGGTCACCTGAGACATGACCTCTGACCCTCCAGTGTGACACATTCTTAGGCATGTTTGACCAAAACCATGAAAATATAAGCAATGGGTTTCTTATTTTTGTTAAAGGATAACCACCAACTGAAGCAAATGTTAAATAGATGAAGTGTACTAAATGCAATGTAATACATATCTAGCTAAATGTTTAATCAAGTGTAATGATAAAATATAGATGCTTCTTATCTTCCTTAAAAATATGTGTTCTATGGAGCATGACATGCTTATTAAATTGGCACTCTAAGCCTTTACAAAGAAACAAGCTTGTTTAACATGCGGAACAGGGCGAGTTAGAGAGTCGTTGTGCATGTGTTCAGTATTTAAATGTAATTATGAGCAGGTGTGTAGGTTGTAATTACTTTTAGCTGATTCTTAGTTGTTTCTATGGATCTTGTTTTATAATAGCAAAATGTCTGTAATGTACATCCATTCAATTTCAATTCAATTCAATTCACTTCATTTGCATAGCCCAAAATCCCTCAGCAGCAGAAGGAAACATTCCCAAGGTTTATGTTATGTGTGTATTTGTGTGTTACGGCATACGTTACCGCATTTTCACTTCCACATGCTTAACTTTCAGTTTTTGTGTGTGCGTGCGTGTGTGTGTGTGTGTGTGTGTACACAGGTGCCAGGAGCCCCAACATGACCCATGTCACCCTGTCAGTCATGTCTGTTCATGTTCCTCTGTAGCATGTTTATCCCACAAACACACATTTAATAATTCTACTGTGCGTTTTGGATCTGACATTAGTTTGAGAAACACCGATTGACTAATTGATTGATTGATTGATTGATTGATTGATTGTAAGTGAGTTGAATACACTTATTGTAAGTCGCTTTGGATAAAAGCATCTGCTAAATAACTGTAATGTAATGTAATGTGATGTAAGTTAAATACTTCCTATTCCACTTCCAATGGGGCTTTTCTTATCACAAACACTTGTGTCAAAGCAGGAAAAAAACGCTGAGGTAACTAACAACATTAACAGGTGCTCAGTTTCATTTATGTTTGCCAATAAGCCCGCATGAACAGATCACAATGGTGATATAATTAATTACACCTGTTTGAAAAATCTGAATGTCGGCCAGGTGGTGGAAGGTTCAGTGGAATGCCACTAAGTACATTTACTCAAGTACTGTGCATGTTTCAAGCACTTGTACTTTACTTGAGTCTTTTCATATCATAGCAATTTATTGTTCTTCACTACATTTCAGAAGGAAATATTACACTTTTTACTCCTCTACATTTATTTGATATATGAATCAAAGAAAGTTTAATATACTAACAGTTAATTTAACATGTTAATGCTAAGCACAGCGGAGTCTAACAAAGTAGCTAATCCTATATTATTTTTCACATTATGTAGTATTATTTTCTTTTAAATTTCTGAAATCTGTTTCTCCATCTTTGAGCCAGTGAACCAGTGTTGTCTGTTCCTTCTTTGATCCTCTACTGGCCAGTCAGGCTCATTGCCTTCATCCAGGGAAAAACCTTCAACTTCAACTAGCTTTGATGTCTCCGGGTGCAGCTAACAAGTCATCCCTCTCTGAAGTGTATTAGCTGAAAATTGAGCCTTTTGATCTTTCTCTTCTTTAATTTGAACCTTGTTTGTAGCCGTGGGGCTTCGTGTGAAAGCAGACAGCATTAAACGGGATTTGTTTTTAATTGACAGTGTTTGGTATAATCCGTGTTGAGTGTTAAACAGCTGTGGTTTACTGCACCAGGACATTTCACATATTTCAATGCTGAGCTATACACTGAGAAATTTAAATTAGTTCAGTTCAAATAATTTTATGTTTTGTGTGTATTTTGCTGTGTTTGGAGCATGAGCGCTGCCAAATTCAATGATGGATGGATGATCCTGACTTTTTGAATTAATTGATTAAGTTGGCACACGTTCAGCACTTCATCATGTACACACTTACTTAAACTGCATGAGCATGTGATCAATCATTTTAAGAAAATATGAAGAAAAATAAGGCCAACCAGCAGCATTGAAATGCCTGCAGCCCCTTGTGTGTATGAATATGTGTATTACAGTAAAGTCGATACCAAAGAAAAGTAAACTCACTTATTTACTAATGTAGTTGAATTTGTTCACATTGAAAAACTACGTTTTAAGTTAGAAATGACAACTCTTAGTTTGATAAAGAATGATGTGTAGAATATAATGTAAAAGTAATTATACAATGATATATATATAATATATTATTGTATAATTACTTTTACAGTGTTCTGCTCAATGTGTAAAAGACTAAAACAGTCCATTCCTCTGCAGACACAAGCCACCATCAAATCAACGCATGCCAAAACCTTGCTTGTGTGAAAATGATGCTCCTGCACTAAGTCAGAATGGCTGAAAACCAACACAGAGCAGCAGAGAGGCTTCAGCTTACAGCACACTGGGCAAAAAAGGTCAGACAAGGGAAAAATATGTGGCTGTAAGAATCATGAATGTATGTGTCAAACATTATGAGACCAATGCCACATAATCTGTGCAATTATGAAACAAGACGAAGAGTCTAGCCTCGGAGGTTGTAATGCTCATTTAGTAATTTTTTGACTTCAGGAATGCCCTGATTGCACTCACACAATTACACGTTCACATTTTGAACCACAGTGTAATCTGCGGGCCAATGAGTCGCTTTTCTGTTTTGTGTCTTGTACTTTCCCCACCCAGATTACTGCCTAACCTAATGATGGTGCCTGATGTAAAGTGAGTGGATCGAACAGAAGCAAATAAAAATGTATGTCTGCACCACATTGCACGGTAATGGGTTACCCACCGAATAGTTGTCACTTGTCACACTGAGCTACAGATGCCAACCGGTTGGTGGCACTAGATGGAAAAGTCAGAAGATCACCAAAGCTTCAACAATTCATCCTTTGGGTAACATGAATGTCTGAATCACATTTCATGGGAATCCATCAAATAGTTGTTGAAACATTTCACTTCAAAATACAAATGTGAGCCTCATGGTATAACTACTGTATAGATGAAAAGTCAGGGGATCACCAACGATTCATTAAGATTCATTGTCTGGGGATGTTTAAAGTAGAAATTATCTTTGCAAACCAGTAGAACAGTGGGCGGAAAGACCGACATTACCAACTGAAGAGCCACGTCGCTAGCATAGATAAAAAAACAGTGAGCATCAGTGAGCTGTGACAAGAATGTGACAAAATATTATTGAATTAAGCTGAATCTAATTGATCAGTTTTTTTGTCCAACCAGGACTAAGTGGGGCGTTTTATTTCTACGGTTTGAAAATACATTAAATCTATTTTCATCCACATTAAAAATGACGTCTGAGTCACTCCTGAGAAATCCTCAAATATTTTATTGAAAAAAAAGAATTCACTTTCCTTCCCACCTAAACCAGAAGAACATCCTGATTGTTTAATAACAGTTCTACCCATGACTCCACTTTGCTAATAGCTTACTTCATGTCTGAAATAAAGCTGGCTCTACACAAAGACACCCATTGACGACACAACGTCACAGTGCTGCAAAACCTCACGGAGAGCAACGTCTCTAACTCAAATAACAGAATTTGTCCAAGGGAGAGAACATACATCTGAACCGCCAGGACACAGAGGTAACGACATATATTTGGTGATGTAAATGAATAACAGAATGGCAGGTTACTCACTTATCATTTTAAAAACTTCTTTGTAAGGAAGATTCATTAGCCTAAATTGATGTTGTATTTTTTGTGTTTAATGAAATTGTATAGAAAAATGTTCGTCAAGTAAACATTCACATTTAAAATACTTACTTTTTATATGACTTTATTTGATTTATATTATTTTTTATGTTGTGAAATCCTTGTCCTCTTGCAGGTAACAAAGACCTGTCTCGACAATGAAGTTATTTTCCGTTGTGGTTTTTGCCTTCATCCTCCCGCTCATCAGGGCTCAGGTTCCCCATTGGGGTCCATGTCCAGAGCCAGCGGTTCAACCGGCCTTCATCCTAAAACAGGTACAAGCTACTTCGAAGAGAAAATTATGAATAAATTGCCAGACTGATGCCCAGCGGTGTCCCATGGTGGTAGATGACGTGAACAGCTTTTCTCTTCTGCTGTATCTCAAAAAATACTGCAAACTGTATTTTTCCGCATGAACCACTGCTATAAGTGTCTGTTTTTCAAATGTGTAAAAGATTATGTATAGCATATTATGCATATTATGTATATATATAGTATAAATATGTCATATGTTGAGTAGAAGTGTAAAGTAGCATGAAATGGAAAGTTGAAGTCAAGATTGTACTGAAGTACAATAACTGAGTAAATGTAATCAGTGGTAAAAATATTTTTACTGAATCCACTAAAGCATGTAGATTTATTCGTACTCTCCGCTCACAGCGCTCTGAATTGTCTTTGAACTCGTGTGTGTCTTTGCCCTCACAGTTCATGGGAAGATGGTTTGAAATTGCCAAACTGCCGGCCCAGTTTGAGAAGGGCCGGTGCATTGAAACCAATTTCACTTTGAAGACAGACAACTCCATTCGAGTGGTCAGCTCTGAAATACTGTGAGTCCTATCTGCAATTTTCTTTGTGCGAATATGGATTCTAGAGGTAATATTTGCATGGTGTGTAAGTCCTCCCTTATTCCAACATGAAATTTGACTGTGTGGAATAAAACAGAAAAGCAGAGCTGAGGAAAATCGAAGGGACTGGAGTCATAGAGGACATGAAGAATCCGGCTAAACTGGGAATAAGTTATTCCTACGGTGAGAGAGACATTTTACAGTCAGTTGATGATGTTAGTGGACTTCTTAACAACAACATGCCTCTTAATTTTTCCTCTTTGTGTCAAATCAGGAGAAAACATTGTCGGCGATCTATTTTTGATTTCTGTTTTGTGCTTGTTACCATCACAGTCCTGCCTTACTCCCCTTACTGGATCCTGTCCACTGACTACGTGAACTCGGCCCTGGTGTATTCCTGCACTGACATCCTGAGGCTTTTCCACGTCGACTTCGCCTGGATCCTGGGCCGAACACGGACCCTGCCGGAGGCCACCGTCGAGAAAGCCATGGAGATCTTCGCGAAGAACAACATCGACGTGAGCAGGATGATTCCCAGCAGGCAGAAGGACTGTGACAAAACTCTCTGAGCAGCGATGGAAATGCAGCACAAGATGGTGCTGTTGTTAACAGGAGAGAAAATGATTTATTATCTGTTCCATAGAAAGCTTTCACTAATATCAAGATGATTATGAGGAGGGATGTAGTGGAGGTAGACTCAACTCAGTTTGTTTATGTGTGGAACACAACTTTCCTGCCTTTTAAAGACAAAAATATTTACAGCACAAAATAACTGCATGCCTATATACTCTGCACTATAGTTGATGACGTGAGTGTTTTTAACAGCGTAGGTGAAATAGTCATACACACCTTTCTATTCAACGCATCCTCCCTGTTTGTAATATTATATAATACATAATGTTCTGCACAGTTTAAGCCATTTAAGCTGCTATCTTTGTCATAATGAAACATATTGATGAATCATGTTGGAATCAAATAATACTGAGTAAATCTGATCTGTTAGACCACAAACTTACAGCATCTAATTAGAGTCAATAAACGTCAGTGAAACTTACTTATCTTCTATGATTCTGTGCAGCATCTGTTTAATCAAAACATTTAGTATGAACATCAGTGTGCAGGATTTCTATAGCCCCGAATGCGCACACACGCACGCACGCACGCGCGCGCGCGCACGCACGCACACACACACACACACACACACACACACACACACACACACACATAATGTGAACATATATGAAAAAGATGAACCCAGGACAATGGGAGTGGTCATAATAAGATAAAGAAAGAAACAAACTTGGTATTAAAGGTGTCAAGTATATACATTGTTAACCTCACAACATGTAGGTCTACGTGTATTATTTATTTGTTTATTTAATAATTATTTTGGCAGCATTTAACAGCTCAAATCACAAAAAGCAAAATAAATAAAAGTACTTTGAATTAATTAACAAACTGGTTTCCTTGGTGACTTCTGGACTACATACATATTAAAACCTGTGTGTATATAAAATAATTGATGACACCATTTTACCCATTATAGCTCACCTTAAACTGGCAGCGGAACCTTCGTGTCTTCATTCGACTTTAACGTCGGATTTATTTTGACCCGACACCGCATTAGCTTGGCTGTTTGTAGCCACTTTGGTGTAGCTTTCTTTAGCTTACTATTTTATGAATATTTGGCGATAAGACCCCGTGGTTCATCGATGCCACTAAAGGATCAGTCAAACTCGACGGTCACCATGAAACCAGCAGTGGATGAGATGTTTCCTGAGGGCGCGGGACCGTACGTTGACCTGGATGAGGTGTGTTAGCTAACTAGCGGGATAACTCATTAGCTTAGTTAGCTACGTAAACAGCTAGCGTTAGTTACGTAACGTTGTGCAGTTAGCGTTAGTTACGTAACATTATAGTTAGCTGTAACAACTAGACTGTGCCGTTATTAACCTTTTTTACAGACTTATGCGTTAATAGTTGAATGATCGTTTAACGTTAACTGCTTAATGTTGCAAATAATAGCTAAAATAACAATAATTTCAACAATAATCTTAATGTTAATGTAAACGCAGCATGACTTGTATACATAATAGTTATTTGTTTTCTATTTTTCCGACTTTTTTTACATGCATTAAACATATTCTTTATACTATGAACTTCTGCATATTCAATATTTATGTTCCTTGACTTTTAGTTGACTAGTTGGTCGTTTTGATCTTAGTCGAGTAAGATCAGTCATTTTTTAAGCTTGTTTTCATGCTGAATGACTTATTTCCCATAAAACGTATGAGCACATCTCAGGTTTAAGCAAGTTTTAAAGTGGAGCTTTTGTGTGATTCTTTGTGGAGAAATTCAGTTTTACAGACCTGTCGATTAAATCAACTAATTGTTTAATTGTCCAAATCGCATGAGTGTTAGTCGACAAGAATTTCTTTGGTCGAGGACAGCCCTATAATTTACTCTTTATATATATATATATATACAGTATATATATATATGTATATATATTATACACCAAGGCAAATTCCTTGGTGTTCAGCTTCGTTGTCCTTGTTTTTAAGCTGTATGTGTATTTCTACCTTCATGTAAATGGTTCTGTGTGTAAATGCATTGAGAGCAACTTAAAGCTGGAGTCAAATACCTTTTAAAGTGTGTACACACATACTTGGCCAATAAACAAAGTTTGACAAAAAGCTGCCTCTTGGATTGACAAGCTGTGAAGTATTCAGAAGTAGGGTTTATCATTATCTACCGTGTAAACCATCACATAAGAGTACAACATATACCGTCTTTTCAGATTTATGTTGGACCGCAACTAAATCATAATGCCAAATGTATCCAAACAAAATGTCCGTATTAGTAATTGTCTGTTTTCATGGCTGTCTTTCTTGGGTAGAATGTGTGCCTCTGAGCTGCATGTTTGTTCTCTGGCAGGCTGGGGGAAGCACAGGACTGCTGATGGACCTGGCTGCCAATGAAAAGGCCGTTCACTCAGACTTCTTCAATGGTAAACAATTTCTTCGTATAGATACAACTAGCCATTATTTACCTTTTTATCAACAGCAAAACCACCAATCTACTTGAGCACCTCATAAAATATTGAGGAAATACAGATTTAATGTTGTTGTGCGTTGAGTTAGTCCACGTTCTCTGCAGGCATTGGCGTTACTTAAACAGCAATCCAATTATAATAGAAAAATACCCCCTTTTTGATACCAGAGCTGTGTATGTACTATATTCTTGTCAGAAAATTCAATACACACACCTGGTCTATGATTTGATTGAAAAAAGAAATGTGTAAATATTTGATACACAGCAGTTCAAAGATACATTGAGTCAGTTTAGCTAAGATTAAGTCACAATTCATCTAAGATTTGAAAGTATTTCATACATATCACATGAAATATAAGAATTGTGAGGCAATTGCCATAATGTACTGCCACATCAATACTAAACAATGAATAATGATACATTGGGCTAGTCTCCAAAGATGCATTTTTCGCTGAAATGCTGCAGACTCGGTGCGTGTCCAGCATTTCAAGAATGCTTCATGTGCCTGGAGATGACAAAGTTTATTACTCTAGTTATTGCCTTCATCTGGGAGGAGTTGGGGCCCAAGTAGAGCAGTTGGTCGGTGCCATTGGTCATATTACAGCACCACTGGATGTTGTGGATACTAGAAATGCTCTGTTCTGTTGTCGTTTTCCTGCAACATTAGTACCTCGAAACTTTGGACTTCAGGCTGCTCGGCAGATTGTATATTAAGAGTCTGATATTTGAATCTGGTGTTTGGATTTGACCGCATGCAGTCGCTGTTTTTTCTGAAAGGTGTCTTTATGAACAGACGGAGCCTTACAAGCCTTTGGCTCTACTGATCCTCTCACAGGATTTTACAAATAGATCATGTTTCAGTGCAAATTAATTTAGCTGCTCAGGTAATCTGAAGTGAACTGAGGAGGAGTCAGTCATCTTCAAATAGGAAATAGTCCGGGCAGATTGAATCTATTAGTACATGATGCTATTTCACTTTTGGGCGTCAGAGCGCCGCTGGTTTCACAGCAGGAATTCGCTTTACTGGCCCCAAAACATTCCTTTCACCCCCGCCCCCCTTTTACTAACTGTGTTTTATAATGTAGTGTGATCTCTTGTCCCGAGGCGCAGCTACATCAAACGTCCACAACTTCTTGCCATATGCGATACAGATTCCACGCAGACTTCTCAGCAGGAGCTCTGTGGATGTGCTTTGTATGAGGCTAATTTAGGGTGGCAGGCTTTATTCCCTTCTGATCGAGATGTGTACCACTTAACTGTCTCCAGGGGTATTGAAAGCAGCTCCCAAATCCCCCGGCCTACATTTATAAAAGGATTTTAAATGTTGAACAATCAGTGTCACACTGGCTCAGTTCTTTCACAGTCACAAAAGTGACAAAAGTGGCTAATTTGTGTTATTTCCCACTGAAATATTCAGGCTACAGCGGTTTTGTGGAAACATAACTTTAGTGTGTTGCACTTTAGGTCTAGTCCTCATGTTTGTAATGTTTTTTACTTTCTAGGGAGGCTTTTTGGAAACAGTTAATCAGTTAATATGGGTTGACCATCAGAATGCTTCAATGCAAACAGGGATATTTTGGTGCTTCCAACATTTGGCAACATTGTGATAATGTACGTATGGACAGCCACATGTTTTTGGCTAATAGTGTATATGACTTTCAGAAGAAACATATTCTTCTGCAGTTACAACATGACAGAAGGATTTTTTTCACCTGAGCGTACCTGTCTTACATTGTAGGTTTGTGAAGGCTTTTAATTAGAGCCAAAATGTTGTTTTTCTGTCATGTGCTGTCTGATGTTCTGAGTGTTTGATGACACCTTTTAAAACAGCCGTCTGTGCAGAAAGAGGACTTGTGTGTAGTCTGCACAAAATGTACTGTAGACGGTTCTTATACACCACAATAGAACACCTCTTAAAGTTTAAATTAAAGTACACGGGGATCACAAGATGTTTTCTTATTACATTTTTCTTTTTACTTAAACTAAGATTTCAAGAGATTAGCTATAAATACAACAAGAGCCCATTCCTCCCTTTTGTTTTTCTCACTGTGAAAAGATTAGTTGATGAATCTATTGACAGAAAATCAACCCGCATTCGTCTTTTAGACAGAAATGTAATAAACACAATGCTTTATTGTCTCTTGTGATCGTAACTTAGGTGTATTTAGGTTTTGGACTGCTGATCAAACAACATTATTCAAGACAAGATATCACTTTGAGCTTTTCTGACATTTTACAGATCAAACAATTGAGGCAGAACAATTGAAAATTAAAAGAATCATCAGTTTTTATTTTACCCGGTAAACACCAGTGCTGCAAGCTTTGATTATTTTCACCAACACTTAATCTGGTGATTATTTTCTCAAAGTTGATTCATTTTAATGTCTAAAATGGGGAAAAATACTAGTAATAATTTACCGAATTACTCTTGTTATTATCAAATATGTTGAAGAATAGCATCAAAATGCTCATGTTTGTGAATCCGTAACTAGACATTTTTTGATTATAAAATTACTAAAATGAGGAATCAATCAACAAAATAGTTGCCGACTCATTTTCTGTTGATTGACTGAACGTTGCATCTCTAGAAAAACCCACAAAAGAATATGAAAAGAATGACGGCAATAGTCGCTGAAGTACTGATGAAAGCTCATTTTTCATTATTATTTTTCCACTATTGGATCATAGTGACTGTTAAAGGGACAGTGCGTAGAATGTGGTGCCATCTAGTGGTGTGGTTGCAGATAGCAGCCATCTGAATACGCCCGCGCTCACTCCTCCCTTTGTAAGACTGTGGTAACGGGAGCCGATAACGTTCGCCTCGCTCGGAGACCATCCATACCATAATAACGCTACTTTAGGAGCAACAGAAGTCAGACGGTGACTGGCAGTACTGCGGTTTCCCGCTCTGCGGCTCATGTTACTGCAGTTTCACAAACATGT
This sequence comes from Anarhichas minor, assembly GCF_050575085.1. Classification (NCBI taxonomy): domain Eukaryota; kingdom Metazoa; phylum Chordata; class Actinopteri; order Perciformes; family Anarhichadidae; genus Anarhichas; species Anarhichas minor. The sequence continues at coordinate 7,540,789 of NW_027466470.1, read as the reverse complement.
CAGATAACTACCGAGGTCTTCAGGTAACGTACGTATCTTTGGTTTGTCCGTTCTGAGGTTGTGTAGAAACATGGCGGTGCATCGCGGCGTGAAGAGGACGCTAGCTACGAATATTCTATTCTATTTCTGTCAATAGATCCCAGAAATCCTACACACTGGCCCTTTAAATGAAGGCTACCGGCATAAACAGAGGATGTGGCACATATTCTCATGCATGTTCATACACTTCTGCCGCTGACCTCTGACCTCACAAACTGTCAGACCCACAGGAAGGCCGATCCTTTTACTTTTATCACCCTGCAACCCTCTCAACCTATAACGCTTTATGAGAAAATGTCTGGCTTGCAGACACATTTGAAATACAGCCAGTGTTTCATTGTCCGGCTGTCATGAGACTGTAGTTTTAATAATTTTTAATTTTTAATTTTTTTTTTTCACAGATTTTGAGGATCTGTTTGATGATGATGACATCCAGTGGAATTGATAGATGATATGCTCGCCACTTACCGATCTTCTTTTTTTTTCGGTGGAAAGCAAACCAACCATTTTCTGTCTAATTACATACAATTTACTGTCATAGTTGTCCTAGTTTCAGGCTTACATCCTTAAAAAGTCCATCACCAGCTCCAGATGTTGTGAAATTCTTAGGATCCCAAGGATTCTTCATATACGGTATGTTCAAATTATGAGCCTGTATCGTGCTCACGTCTTCGACTGCTTCTAAACTGGATTGCAGGTTTCAGTGCGCTGGAGAACACCTGTTAGCAGCGTAATTATACATGTGATGGGCAGAGGCTCCATATGCTGCCGCCCTTCAACATTCTGCAGATGGCATATGATGAATGATGGTCTGCTGAAATGATTTGAATGACAGTGTCTGATAGTCGCATACGTTCTGTGTTTGGTTTTATATCTGCAGTGTGTTCGGTTGTGTCATGAATTTGCACATAAGTGTGCAGCAGTCTGTGCATCTGCACTTTACTTTTTCGTGATAAAAAATCAATAAATAGTGTTTTGTATATATGAAGCCATAACTGTGTCTGATTTTGCTGCAGCTATGGGCCTATAGATTACATCACTACAGTCAAAAAGAAACGGTTGTGTACAGAATATGCGAGAGACCAACTGAGTTTCTGATTTGAAGTATTTTTCATTCTCAGTTTCAGTATATTACTGTATAACGAGAGGCTCCCTCAATATGAGTAGCCTGCCAATGAGAATGCTGATGTGAAGGTAAATAATATTTCTAGTTTTGGCCAACAGCATATTTGTGTTTTATTACTGTTCAGCATAAGACTGATAAGAGGCTTCTGAAGAGGACAAAATGCAAACTGCAGGTTTTTAACAGCTCTGCTGTACAGAATCAGGGAAACAGAGAACAGTGCTGTCAGCATAGAAATGTCCAACAGTTATGGAGAAGACAATGGTAAAAACTCTTGATTGTGCATGTACTAGCAGTAGACACAAAGCGCTATCTGATGGAGCTTTGTAGAATGAACCACTTACAGGCTCAAGGATCAGGGACAATTAACAAAAGTGTCTGTAATAGCAGGAAATAATCAACTTTATTAGGAAGTTGTGATAAGCCTGTTCAGACACAATTCAACTTTCAACCCGTAAAGGAACAGAAATAATACTTTCTGCAGAATTAAATGCCAATTATGGAACGCTATTAATTAAGAACCCCACATTCTGGATGTGCAGGACAAAGCTAAGATTAGACCGGATGAGGTTATCAATCATTTATATAATTTATATGACATTAACAAGACTAAGAGTCTATATAGCCATGCTAGCAGCTCTGTGAGGCTCTATCAAGGCACAGCGGTGTGGATCGAGAAGAGTCTGTTTTTCTTTCACAAGTAGCATGAGACGCTTTATGGGTCCTTAGACGACGACACCGTCAAAGATGGGTGGTGTCGCTGAATTCATATCATTAATACTTAATCTGTCGGGGCTGTGGGGGTGCACTACAAAGATACTGTATGATTGTATATTTTCATGTATTTGTTGTTTAGGTATATAAAGGGAAGATATATCTTCAAAGATTGCCTTTTGCGGTTGTTCCACTTCTTTCCAGCTAATGTTTTTTAAAGATATTTTCCACAGGCTGGAGCCTTTACATGCAGGCCACGTGGCACAATCCAAGCTTTAGGAGCCTGTACCAAACAAACAGTGGTGTTGGCATGCTGGTCCTAATGGCTCTGCACATCTACAGCAGCAGCAGCAGCTTCATTAGTGGCTCACTTCTCCTCAGGACTCCAGCTTCCTCTGTGTTGTTAGATAAAAAAACATGCGTGTGCAAGAAGAAGAAAAAAAACTCGTCAGGGAGCGCATAAAAGACTACTTGTTTTCTCACTGACACTTCTATATTTCATCTATGGTCTGCCCAATGAGAATGAAATGAAATCTGACATCAAGTTTGGAAACATTATCAAAAAGGCTTGTGCACCTTCTGCTTGGATGTAGCGTTGCACTACTGTGTTTAGATGAGTCACGCACCTGTGATCCTGGACACACGCTTGTTAATACTGATGCAACAGAGTAGATATTTCAGAAATATTAGTTGTTATTCTTTGCAGTGAATTTCTTCAGGGAGACTGTTTTTATAGTGATGAAGCACTGGAATAAAAACAGGGAGTTTATCAGGCTGGAGTGGAGGAGGTTATTGTTATTTACTGCTTGTTATTTACCACTAGATTTATAGTGTTATGTATCTTACATCAGGACTACCTTTTGCTCTACGTTTTTCCCTGAAAGTTTTATCAGCACCACCTCGATAGCCTCAAGCACTTCTTTATAAATATGCTCTACTGTAACAGAGACCTCAAGCTGTGTGGATTTGCCAGTTTCTAGTTTTTAAGTTTGCGCCCACGCAGCCCTTTAAATGTAAATTTCAAATCTCAAAATCGACTAGTGGCTTGGATATAATGTCCCCTTGCATGTTGACCTCGAATTCCAAACCTGTGAGGAAAGAAACACGCTGCTAAATGGCACCTTGTTAATCTTTTTTCACTGAAAGCAGTCGTGCTGCTCACCTCTCCTAATTACAGGACCCCTATTCGTCGGGCGGATGGCAGCGCAGGAGCCAATCCCGGCGCCATGCCGGAGACGTATGACATGCCTTTTTGTTTTTAATGATCAAGGGGGCTCCTTTAAAATGTTTCGCTGCCTGTGTGTCCCATAGGTAAAGGCTTTTGACAGTTCAGGCAACCACAGTGCAGCAAGCCCCCCCACCCCCTCAAGAAGCTCGATCCAGAGAGCCACTGGATCCAGAGGTGATCCCAGGAGGCCAGAACTTCAGCACCCTTGCAGGTAAGGACTGATGTGAATACTGCATGTTGCTAAAGTTTATTTATGTGCAGCTCATAGAGCCAAAGCAACTGCCTGCAACTCCAACGGCATTGTCTTTGGATGAAAAGTCTTCAGATCTATGAACCTGAAACATGCAGAAGAAAATCTCTCTTTTTGAGCACAGCGGCTGTGATTCAACAGACACAAGAACATTTCAAGCTTTTGGCTGTTAGACTGTTAAGTTCAGTCTTTTTATTTGATATTCTGACATTCATAAGTAAAGTCTATTTTCTCTCAGCCATCCCTGAAAAAGAGCTCTATTACAGCATGTCCCCAATCCTCTCCATTGTCTTGGCATCAGTCATTTAGATAAAAGCTCTCTCTTTGTTCCGAGTGTCACCGCCTTTCGTTTCTATATCAAACAGTTTGCTGAAAAAACAACAAGACAAACAAGTCTAGTTGCATTGTAATGCAAAGCCTCCTCAAACACAGTTCTGTTCTAACATTATCAGTGAATATTGTTTCTGTCTTTTTACCTCAGAAGCACATAAAACAGAAAATGGCCCGTGTTGGACGACCATCGCTTTTCCTGATCCACACAGGATTCCTGTTGGCTATTGTTTTACTACCAGGTGAGACTTGATCTACAAACTTGATTCAAAATGTATCTATGACTTTATCTGATCTTTGTCACAAAGATGTAGTTGGCAGACGGTTGGAAATGTAACATTTATAACTGCGCATGAGGGATGTAGTCACTTCACTGAAGACACTGAGGTCTTTTTGGGAATTAAATGACCTGAAGCATCATTGTAATTCACATTCTACAATACTTTAATTCTGAAATTTTACAATAAGCATCTTTAAAATTAAATTTTTTTTAGGAAGAAAAGAAAAGAAAAATGTTCCTCCACAATAATAATGGTTCCCAGCCTCTGGTTTCAGTGTCCACCTGCAACCTTTTTACAGGTCACGCTTTTCATTTCAAGTCAAAAGCGTGATATTACCTTCTCAGATTGTTTCATTTGAAGGATTTTCAGAGGCCGGAGGAGGTAAAAGTACTCAGTAAAAAAAACGTGTAAAAGAAATCTGTTTTCTTTTCTTTTTAAAGCCTTTGTTGAATATATTTTGGTGGAATGTTGCACTTGCACTCCACTTGATTGCGTCCATATTATGTGACCTGCTGGTCAGAGGGGTAGAAGAGGAAGATAATGTGTTTTCACTCCACTACGTTCATCTGATAGATTAGATAAAAAGTATGACCAGTTTCTAAAACATGACACACGGTACTTATAAACTACCCAACAGAATATAGTATAATGTAGGTAAAGTAAGCTCCACTTTGATTAAAATACTACTTTCACATTAATGCATCAGAGATAATATATAATAATACAATCTACAACAATATCATGGTTTGTATCTTTGCACAAAAAATAGTTTTACTTTTGATACTTACGATGTCTGTACTTTAACTTAATTAGGATTTTGAATACTTTTACTTGTATTTTTACACCACTGTTTTGTATACGTTTACTTCAGTATAGGATTTAAGTACTTCTTCCTCATTTTGGGCTCATGACCTGAGTGTTTCTTTAATCTTGTCTATGTCCCTGAGCATTGGCACATGAATCTGGGGCACAGATTTATAGAGACACCATTTCCCTCATCTCTTTAATACTAAAATAACATGCCATGCTGATGTGCAAGGCAACCTGTAAATCTTTCTAGAGTCGTAAAAAGAAATGTGTCCCTGCACCTTTGGGAGATTTTCCACATTAGTAACTTAGAAGGACCAGAAGTTTCCACCATAATCAGCTGACTTGGCTTGTTTTCTCATACTCGTAAACTTCTGAAGGAAACCCCTGGAGGAGCAGAAGACACTCCACATGTGGAAACAGAGATGTACAGCGACAGGTCCCCTCCCTCCCACCTTACACTTCTACAGTGTAATTGGTTTGTGTGAGGGCCCACTCTTTGTAGTTTTACAGGTTAACATTAAGGAGGCCCCCAGTAGTGGCACAAGCTCCACCGGTCTGGCTCAAAGCCTAACAGAGCGTGCACGTCGGGGTCTGCAGGAGGAGGGGGTGTTTAATCTGCAGGGTGCTGCCTGTGCTGGGGCGCCAGAGCCCCAGCACCTGCCGTGTTTCACCCAGGAGCTTATTAGCAAGTCAGCATTTTCCCTGATGTCGAGGGAAAGCTCAACATCTGGTCCCAGTCAGCTAACGTCCCTGCTGCTGCTAATGTGGCTGCTGCTCGTGTTTTACAGAGTTTCTGGGGGCCGTTCCAGTGGAGCAGCACAGGCAGGAGGAAGGTAAGGACCTGTGTGACGTGGCATGTGGCATTTGCTGTTTAGAGTGCCTTTAAAACTTAAATAATGGCCAGTTATAAAGGATCATTCAACTAATCTTCCTTTCTTCTATTCAGCCAGTAAGCACAACATACATTTCATGCTTAGTGGTCACAATAAGTACAACGCACCCTCTCAATCCGGTGAAGTCCAAACTAGAGCTGAATCGAAAAAGGGTTTGCCAAAGGTTTCCATCATTGATTCATTGTTTTAAAATTATTATTTTGGGAAAATGGCCCAAACTATATCTGGTTCCAGCCTCTTTTCTTTGCCTTATATGATAGTAAACTGAATATCTTTGGGTTAGAAATTGCTGTTTATGCAAAAAAAAATCAAAAAAAGAATTTTGAAGAAATCTTCTTTGGCATCTGGGAGTCTGTAATGGACATTTTGACGATTTACTTTATCCTGACATTTAATATACAAAGCGAGTAATTAGCCTAATCTGATCAAACATGTTTAGCAGATTAACTGCTGATAAAAGTAATCACTAGATGCCGCCCTAATCCGATCCAACAACTCTGCCAGACGTACATTTGTGAATGTACAGTTTTCACAGAGGCTGCACTTTGTGATGTTGTTGCTTCATATGAATTCTAAGTTGTTCCTGTGGAGATAAAATAAAAGAGGCACCAAACAATATGATGTAATCCATTTATTTAAATCAAATATCAAGGAGCATCTTGTATTTTATCCACAAACAAAACTCTTCCAGTTCTGAAAAAGAAAAACTACGACACAACAACCTTTTTAAACACTTGTTTAAAACTGAACACAAACAAGCTCAGCCCATAAATCTTTTACATCTTAAAGGAATAGTTTGATAATTTGGGAATTGAAGCGTATTTGCTTCCTTTCTGAGAGTTTGATGAAAAGATCAATACCACTGATCGACATGGGAGAGGTATCGATCTTCTCATCTAGCTCCCGGCAAGAAAGCAAATATGCATTTGTTTTTAAAATGTTGAACTATTCCTTTATGGAACTCATTTACTTATTATAAGATTTTGCTACTCATGTGTTTTGAAACACATTTGATTTTCACAGTTAGCTTTTTGGTTTGTTGACTTAAATATCACAATACAAACATGACATGACGTGAACACTAGCTCCAAACAAAATCCCCTATTCATACATTACAATACACATAAATACAAGTTTATTATTCATACATAAGTAAAACTCGCTTGTCTCTGCCTGTAAATAGGAAAACAGTGGAAGATCAATGTGAGTCTGGGGACATAAAAATACACATATTCTATACTATAATGAAAACATATCTATTGAATCTTTTTACACCATTTGTAAATTCAGGCTCCAGCACACTTAATTTAGTTCACTCTTTCCCTCTCCTCTCCCCTCAGTGCCTGCAGTGTCTGATGATGATAACATGGAGAACCTGAATACGCTGGTTCGCAACAGAAGGAACGTCCCCGTCTTAGCTGTGCCCCAGTTCAAACGCCTGCCGGACTTCTGGGGATGGTACAAGTACTTCATGCAAAGCCAGAACCAGGAGGGAGTGAGTGGAGTTTGTTTCACATTAATTATTCAGCTTCTCCCAGTGAGCTTTCCTTACAACCAGTTTGCATTTTAAAGAGAGTTCTTCACTTATTTTTCAATGCCAGAAAAAGACTGATTCAAAAGCTTTTGATAATCACAATATGAAAGCACTAATATGCCATGGCCCTCTTAAAATACTCAATTACTCTGCAATGCAAGTCATGTTCCAGCATGTCTTCTCAGTCCCAGTGAGAGCTCTGTGATTTAAAAGTCAGGCTGTATGGATGAGTAACAACTCTGTGAGCTGGAAAAGAGAATTCCTCCTCAGAGAATGTGTTTGAAAGTCGTTCTAGAGCTTCGCATACAGTCTTTTAGTTTGATTTTTAGTTCAGTTTTACTCTCTATGGGGTGTAAATTGTATGGAATCAAAGCAGATTTATTAATTTCGTCCCCTTTTTAACCGATATTTCAGGTTGAGGATCTGGATCGTCTGTACATGGCCTACCTGCAGAACAAGCACAGATCAGAGGAGGCCCCAACTTTCAACCACTACCTCAAGCACCTTAGCGCAATCTACAAGTCGTGCGCCGATTCTGATGATCCAGAGTGCATCTCCGAGTCCACCAGCAAGCCAAAGGCTGCGTTGGTGATGCCCGCCCCCATCAAGTCTGCTGCCATCAAGATGTGCAACCCTTACCTCGACCCCTACTGCCTCTACCCCCTTCTCCCCAATGCTGCTGCCCCGCAGCCTGAGCCAGCTCCAGCCAAGGTGCCAGCCCCCATCTTCACCCCCATGCTGCCCATGCCCATGAAGAGCCCCACTGGCTTCTACCACTACGGCCCCGTCCTGGAGCCTTTCCTGAGCGCAGATCAGAGGTCAGAGCTGCTGAGGATCTGCAACCCCGAAGATGTGGAGTGTCTGCAGTATCATCTGAGGGCAGCTTATGGCTACCGCCCAGCCACTGGCCCAGCCCCATCCTATGCTGCCCTTAAATGTGACCCCAGGGACCCCTACTGCATGCCCCCCCTGGTCCACAAAGCCCCCACTGGCTTCTATCACCCACTCTACCCCAGCTGTGACCCAGCGATCGATCCCCTGTGTGTGACCAACATCGCTGCTCCTGCCCCCCTTGCTGCAGAGAAGGCCCCTAAAGAGCAACACTGCAACCCACTCTTTGACGGAGGCTGCAACCCCCTGACCGCAACCAAGCTGTCTGGCCTCACCAAGCCCGTGCTCGAGTACGCACCCCATGACGAGCCCGCACATCCTGCTGCTCCTCTGGCCTGCGACCCTCGCACTAACCCGTTCTGCATACTGGCAGCCGCCGCTGCTCTGCGCAAGCCTGCTCCGCAGATGCCCGAGCACCAGGTCTGAATTTGAAGTCCTGCTACTAGGAATCAATAGATAGATGTTTTGACTAATCTAGTGTAGGCTTAATCTTGTTTGTTGAATGGTTCTTTTAACTGTCTATTCCTTTTCTTTCGGTTTATTAAATGATGTAGTGAAATTAAAAGGATGTTGCATGATGCTTTCACTTGCTTTCTATGATCTGCTTTGCATCTGTTTTGAACCAAAAACAACAATCAATCAATCAATCAATCAACCAGGTCCGCTACAAGCTGGGCGTCCGCGGCAAGACCATGGAGGGCTACGACTGCTATGTGCACTATGACAAAGACTGCACCCCGGTGAAGTCTGGCTACGAGGCCAAGGCTCCAGCCAAGCCCTTCTGCCATCCGTTCGACCCCAACTGCGGCAAGTTTGCTGCACCCTCCGGCGTTGAGGCCCCGAAGCCAGCCAAGGATGGCATAATCCTGCCTGACCCCGACTGCGACCCCGAGCTCGACTACCACTGCCGCCTACGACGCGCCGAGCCCGCCGCTGTTAATGATGAGCCCGCCGCCGCTGAGGAGGAAGCTGCTGACGAGCCCGCCAAGGAGGCCGCCGTCCCACGGTTTGATGACTTCCTCAGGGGCGTCATGAGCTAGTACAAGTAGATTTCAGAAATAACAACAGATTCAACATCTGCTAGATGATCTACCTGTCAGAAATGGAGCTCACTCTGTAGTCCCCCATCTTTATGGACTTCATGGACCGCAACCTGTCACAACGTCATCAATATATCAGTTAGTTTTTCAAAACTATAAAATTAATCAGTTTTTAAAAAGGTGTTAAAAAATGTTGGTCTGTTTTTATAAAAGGATAACAATTCAAGAGGGCCAAGCAACATAGAACATGTGAAACTGTATTAAATACTTTATGTATGTTTGTAGAAAAGAGTCGTATGTATAGCTGTGTGATAGATTAGGGGTAGTTTGAATTTATGTTAGTGGGCAAGAATTTCTCTCAGTTGTACATTCTCTGTTTCCATTTGAGTTACCCTATTTAATGTTTTTCACATTTTCTGTAACTCTAAACCTCATAATGCTTCGTCTCTTTCGTTTTTATAAGGTTTCTAAATAAAAAAAAATCTGAAAAACTTCAGAATTGTCTTTCTAGCAGTTAAACACACTGAGGTCACAGACAGATAAAGGTAAAAAACCTCATGATGATGGCAACAAACCACTACTGCACCACGCCAAGTCTTATTCATCCAACAAACATTTTGAATATGTTTAACCAAGAGCGAGCCTAATCTGCACACAGCATTTCATCACATCAGTATCCAGATGTTTTAACTAACATGCAGCACATAGTTGAGCCATCTGGCTCCTGTTTATGTCCCACCATTATAAAAATAGCTCTTTGTTGCTACATCTGCACATTTATATTCACACATAATCTCCAAATATGTGTTGTGCTAGATAACACCGCACGCTGCAATTACAGATGCATTAATGCAGGTTTTTGAGGCAATTAATTTTTTTTATTTTTCAGCCTTTAATTTACAGAATAATAGTAGAGATACAGACAGGAAAGAGAGGCAGATGACAAGCAAAGAGGCTCCCTGGTTATATGATACGAGTCTTAACCAAATGGCTCAATGTTTTATATAACGTGTGACTAGAAGGGTTCGTACAATCAAATCAAAAAGCCATACTGCTATAGCCATGCAGTCAGATTCAGTTTAGTTTTTTAATCATTGCTACAAATACTCCAGCGGTAAATTGAACATTGTGGTGCTTCGAAAATTGTCTACAGACATGCTAGCTGCTTTGTGACACTGTGCTAACGCAGCTAATTACTAAAGTTAGCATGTTAATATGCTCATAATGACAATGCTAACATGCTGATGTTTAGGAGGCACAATAGTGCAGCTACGGCTGATGGGAATAGCATTAGTTTTGTATTGAATAATTTCAGATTTTGAGGGCTTTCATTCTGGATCAAAGTGGTCGATTGACACGGCTAGCATGTCTAAAAACCCAGCGGTAACTGGTCTTTCCAGAAACAATGTGACAGTTGTCCACATTCTCTAAATTACAATAAACGGTAAGAAGAGGAATTCAGTAAAAACTCCTACCTGCACCATGCCACACACAATCACACACACACACACACATTGTTTTTGCAAGTTTCAAGGACATTCTATTGACTATCAGCTCCTTTTAGCTAAAACTAACTGCTAACCTAAATCAAAAGAAAGTGTTATCCGTAAAATAAATGGTATTCCAAATTGTTGTGTCCAGATTGGAGGTGATCCCCAATAATGTGAGTGTGTGAAAGATGTTTGTCCCCACAGTTTAGTCTCAAACACAATCATGCACAAAACTAGTGTCCGTTATTTCGGTACGGTGGTTTATGAGCCAGAGGATAACGATTTACACGTCACACATCAATGTAACAACGTGATGCATCATGCAATATTTATCCCTGTCAGTACTGAATCTCAGTTTACTGATTCTGACATAATGTAGCCACAAACTCAGTCTTTGGTTGGTAAATAAGCATATTTTTAAAAGGTGAAGAACCTTGATTTAAGTAATATTACATGATGAACTGTTGTATTTTCTCTCCCGCAGCTGAAGCGTTGTATTATAGCAATGAACTGCAGCTGTAGGATACAAGAACTGCAGCCTGCTTTTCAATAACCAACTTTTCAGCAGCTCCAGCGCGCAGCACACCCCAAGGAGACCAACGCTGCTGCTGCTGTTTCTGACAGTTTTAAAGGCTGATAACACACAGCTGGGCCCAGTAATGACTACTTGAACACAACATGCCTTCAAGAAAACCCCTTGGAGGTATGTACCTAATTGCAGCTGCTGTCCTGTAAAGTTTGGGCATGTGCCGAGTTCTCCTGCTGTACTTGAATTAAGACACACAGTTTACACACAGTTTTATTCAAGTTCAGTTTTTATCATCAGCTGTATTCTGAGCACAGGAGGCTTTTATGACTCTGTGTGAGTCCTTCGCTGTATAGAATATTAATGCTATAAATATAAAGTATTTTAATTTGCTTTAGGGCAGTGGTGGGAAGTAACTAAGTACATTTACTCAAGAACTATACTTAAAGGGATGGTCCCCCCCCCCCCCCGAAATAAAAAATACACATTTTTCCTCTTACCTGCAGTGCTATTTCTCAGTCTAGATTGTTTTCGTGTGAGTTGCCTAGTTTTAGAGATATCAGCCGCAGATGTGTCTGCCTTCTCTCCAAGGGACCATATGACACTCAGCTTGTGGTGCTCAAAGCAGCAAAATAATTGATTTTAAAAACTCAAGAGCAATGTATGATTTCCCATCATCGTTTGCATCCTCTAGCACTTAGCATGCCTGAACGGGAAGCAAAATTGTGAAAGGATGAATTAATAGAAAGTGATACTCAAATGACAGTTTTTCAAATGGGCATATTTTTCTCATAAATAAGGTGAAACAATGAAAAAAGGGGCAACCAGGTCAGACTTAAAGAGCAACCTCTATCATGGAGCATACTTCACGTTTTTCACGTTTCTCACATTTGAAAAAACCTCAGAATGTGCCGCCGGGGCAGAAAGTGTGCGACAAATGACAACTTTTCTGCCACGACGGTTAGGACATTTGGAAACCCTGACAACCCCATTCAAATTCATTCCAAATGGCAGATTTGATAAATTGCCTTATATTTTACCCTTTCACATTTTTAATGAAGTGTATCATGGGCTGTTTTTTTGTGTTTGCCTTGTCACAAACCGGCTCAGGGAAATTGACAAGGAGTAAGTCCACGCAAGGTTATACTTAAAAGCAACACATTTTATTGAACTACAGTCAACTGGAAATAAACAATGGAGTGTGTAGATCAGCAACATCAGTAATGGAAATAGTGCATTAATGTGTGGCATGTCTGCTGTGGAGGTGTTGAAGGTGTTAAACCAAAAGAAGCTAAAGCATGGTGGATATCAGCTGTAGGAAGGGAGAGAGACAACGAGCATGTAGACCAGCTTTTATAGCCTGCAAGATCCAGGTGAGCGTAATCAAGCTGATGACCCTCCCTCGTCAGCAACTGCCTGCTGATGTTGGCCACGACAGCCTCCAAGACATTTTTTTTACTCTCTGCTCAGCACTGTAATATATCACAAAGAAACATTTAAAATCTAGACCCCCATAATAATGATATAAAGATTAGTTCTGATCAGGGGAAAACCATTATTCATTTGAGTTATCAATATTTGAGAGCTTCCATTTCCTTTCAATAGTCTGACCAAATCAAGCAAGCAAGTCCTTCCACATTTGAATACTTTGATCTTTGAGCGAAGCACATGTTGCGCGTGATTCAACAGCTGCATGAGGAGAAACCATTTATACACGACGCACATTGAAGGTAAGATGCCTTCCTCCTTTCCTCCCTCTTTGAAATTGTGTTCGAGAGATGAATGTGTGAAAGCAGATAGTACAATTAAGCAGATACAAGTTTTAAAAAACTTTGTTATTCTATTTATTACTTAATCTGCGATTTTTAACTTTGTGTGTAACTGGTTCAAAGAGAATCAGATCAGGAACCGTGTAATATGTTACATATGGGAACAAAATAGTGTTTTTATTAATTATTGTATCATTTTGAATGCAGTATTTAATTTGGCAAAAGAGGTGTTCTTCTACTTGACCTGTTTTCAAAATTGTGTTTAAGCAATCATAAAAACTGTGAATCAGATTTTTCTTTAAGAAAATAAAAGGCGATAATTTCATAAAATATTGCATTTTTCAAGAAAATTTTCTAATTAAGTCTTATATTTTTAAGTTGCTTCACTCTGCCTCAATCCAATAAAAGTATTCCTTTTACCAAATAAAAATCCTTTTTGAAATAAGATATAAAGCTGATATGTTTCACACTATATTTTGGTGTGAACCTTCGTATTTACATGCAGCCTCCAGCAGGTGGCGCTGATCTCCTAGAGCTCCGGAAACTGAGGCTGTCAGTGCTTCTGTCTGTTCCTGCTGTCACAAATGTCTCAGTAAATGAATCTCCATCAAAGTCTGACAGTCAGAGCTGTTTTAATTACAGTTTTTCTCAATGGCTTTGGTTCTTTTGTTGAAACAGTCAACTTCTCTAAACTGTAAGTGTAAATGTCACAACTGTTTCACGGGACATCACACCTCTATATTGCATGTCTGCAAACAACATGTAAGTAAGTAACATTCATGCTTTAAAACCTATCGGGTCAGTAAACTGGACCATTCCACCAAAATTAAACGTCATTGTGTGAGCTGGTCTAAATGTTTAGATGTTTTTCCCCAATGTCAACGCTGGAAATGTTTCGTATTATGTTCAAATCCCTTTTTTGTTCTTCTTTATTGTTGAATGTCAATTGTGTCTAGCTGAATGCGATTGTGTGTCACACTCAGCTCTTTAGGCTGATTTGAATGATAGTTTACTGGAAAAAGTCAATACTGGTCGATACTGTAGTTTACAAGGCAATGCAAGTTTATTTGTATTGCACATTTCAACAACAAGGCAATTCAAAGTGCTTCACATAAAACCTTTTTTTACAGAAAAAAGGATATGCATATTTGTATGTAAACCTGAAAATCAACTCATCAGCTTTGATCAGCATACCATGAGCAAATGGTTGTTGTGCAGATTGTTTGCACATGTGCCAAAACATGAATTTCTGAGAAATTCAAATCTGCGGTGAACAACAAATGAACTGTTCAGAGATTTGAGAAAAAAAATTATTCTCACAAAAAAACTGTAATACAAGTTTGACAGTTGATAGATGAAACATTTTAGCACGTAAAACCCACAAAATATTAATTAATATTAATTACAGTAAGATACCTATCCAAAGATCAAAACTTAAAAAAACAAATCCAAATGATACTGAACAATTTATCAAAGATGAAAGTTTGATATCTTCAGGTGAGATGTTGTAAAAGCTGCATGAAGTGTTGTTGTTCAAAATTGAATTTCATCAAAGGTCGTCCTGGGGGAGCAGAGATCAAACAGTGTGAAGAGGAGAAAGAGAAAATGTTTGGAATCAATTTCACGCCTCCCTGAAGAATAATTGCTGTGGATTTTAAACATTATGATATTAAGTTAAGCGCCTTTCAGTTTGTCTCAGTGGAACACATTTAGTCTACTGGTTTTATCACGGCTGCCTGTTTTGTGTTAATTACTAAAAAACAGATGAATTTATCTGCTGTAAAATACCTTTTCTCACCTGCTCCAGTCAGCAATAGATGGATGGATAGATGGATGGATAGATGAATGGATGGATAGATGGATTGCTAGATGAATAGGTAGATGGATAGATAGAAGGATAGATTTTATTTTCAGCTCTTACTTTCAGATCTGTAACCTTTAATAACCAAATGCACCTATATTCTCTTGACATATTTTACCTGAATTATTAAGAACATTTATATCAACAGACCTACATGTATACATTATGCATGAAGAGCCCATGACCAGCTTCTGATTTTTGGGGACATCAGTTGTGTAAAGAAATATACCATTTATATCCTGAATCCTTCTTTTTTATAGAGGCATGACTGACGAAACTAATGGACACAACATGTATTAATAACTCACTGGGAAAATGGAGGCAAAGCTTAGTGTGGTTTGGTGTGTTTGAGGTCTGTGGCCTTTGTAGTCCAGTAAAAAGTCTTAAGTAGCAATATGAAGCATGGCATTTCATTTTCTTTTCCTGGTCCTCGATAATGCTGAATATGAGTGAGGCATTACAATAAAAAGGTACAGTAAAGCCATGAATTAGCAGGGGCTTGTATCTGTAGGGACCCGGGCACTTGTGCTACAAATGATAATTATGTTTTGTGGACCGATCTTTGCTCTGCATTATATTTGCTATTTCAGAGAGATGATGGAAAATGTAAATGATTAGCTGAGTGGGAGAGCAAAAGTTGTGTGAGGGAATTGAGTGTGACAGGCAGAGAGAGTGAGTCATTTGAAAAGGTCAGCGCTGTGTTAGCTCTCACTGTGTTTTTGAATTAAGTGATATAATGAACTTTTTTGCATATTGATGTGTTTTCAGCTGTAACTTATTTAGAACAGAGGTGGCTTAAGGTTTATTCAGTTTTTTGTTCTCTTAAATTCATGTATTTCCCCATAAATTTTTGGTAAAATTAAGCTACTTATGTTTTTAGTTGAACATTTTATGTGGCAATGGTAATGGTTGTCTTTTGCCTCGGTGCTGTTAAACGTGAACCAATATACAGTAGGAATGTTATACAGTGTTATCATGTCCACATCAACATTCATTGTGTTTCAAGCCAGCGGTAAGTCACAGCAAGACCACAAACATGGAGAGAAACCCCACAGAGATGGAACAGTGCTGCTTCTGTTCCTAAAATCTGTTTTCCTGCACAAACATCCCCCCTAATAAATCTCTCCTATATTTTTAACCAGAGAAAAAAAGCCTGCAGCTTTGTAGGGGAGTAATTGCACCAAGACATTTTAAGAGCTTCTTCCTCTGCCAAGAGGCTGTAGCTCATGAGACTGTTTTAGTTTTTAGATTATAAAGCAATTGTTTTGTTTCATCAGCTGAATTTAGGTTTATTAAGCCTACTCTTTGCTGCTTTGGTTTGTAATGTTTGAGGGATCAGAGGTCCCAGTGGGGTAGTCAAAAGAAACAGATTTTTGAGTGACTGAGAGTGTTTTTTTTACTTTGCAAGTGTGTCATAGGCCTACTGCTGTATTTTCATAATCTAGCCTATTAGTCCATTACTAGGTTTAGGATTCCTCTTTAAATTATGGTGCGTTATATAAACTGGGAAGTGAGAACGTCCGAGTCGCGAGTCAGAAATTTCAACTGGAGCGCCCCTGAAGTGGGATTTCCAACTTGAAAAGTCAGAAGAACCTCACACACCCTGACCTCAAAATCAAGCAATATAAACTGGTATCGCTAACAATGGCTAAACTGGCTGGAACTGGTCCATCTCGGTTTTCAGGCTTGTTGTAGGCTACTGGAATACAGTAAACTCGAGTGTGACGTTATTCCCAAGCACAACTTCCAACTTCCGCGGTAAATGTAAAGCAGCATTACATGCAGGGCTAGCTGGCAACCTAACCACTACAGTAGCTAGCTGGGAACATGCTAATGCTAGCCAGCCACAATAGCCTGCTAAGCTAGCTGGTGGATAACTCACTGTAGTTCAAAATCCTCCAACTTTATATTTCTCTGATGGTACATGGCAACCCTGTGTTACTAATGTAATTGTGAAAGCCTAAAATTAGAATACAAAATATTCCTAAAGCTAGATTTCAGTTTTTTGCTAAACTTGTGTTTTCTTTCATGTTTTTACTCCTCCAAACAGCCAGCTAGCTGGCTAACTGCTAAGTAGCTTGACTGGACAATAAATGAACGGTTTATTCAAGACACATTGATTCTTGTCTCACAACTGCAAACTACCTCAATTGTGGAACAAATACCCCAGCAAAGCATGGATGGATATGTACAATTAGATGGTGGGGCATGCTAAATAGGAGAGCATCCTCAAAGGCCTACCTCAAAAGTCACCTTGTCAAGACAATTTGAAGGTCAACAACATCTACATTTGTGTGTCAAAGTTAACCCGTGGAAAGCTCTGTGCAGATGTATTAAACATATAAGTGAATCAGGTATCTGATTTGAATGAGCTTTCAAGGGGAAAATAAAGAGAGACTCAAGTAAATGGCTGTTATCCTGTCATTTCCAACCAAAGTTGCTGTTCAGCAAAAGTTAGCTAGCAAACAAATTCTCAGTGAAGAAGTCGTCATTCAAGTAAGTTGTTGTGTTAAGAATCAACTTTTACTATCAAGGTCAGGAATAAACCTTGAAGTTCAAAAGGTAGTCAATAGTCTCTCTATAAGTTATTTTCTATGTTTCTGAGCTCTGGAGCTGATTGACATTAAATAGATAAACAGTGAGCCAGACCACAACAGGCAATAGTTATGTCTCTCAACAATCACTCTTTCCTCACATAAACCTCCATAAAAAGGAAGATATTGACGGTTGTCAGCTGATCTGATCAATGTTAGCTGGCCACTTCTTTAATTAATTAAGTGCGTGGTCTTTCAGATGCAATTTAGCCTTGAATAACAGTGAGCTGCCCTGACAGGCTTTGACATCGATCTGTCGCAGCTCGACAGCTCTGCTGGCAGAGATCAGACCCACGAGTTAACCTGGAGACGCCTGTCGTTCGTCAGCGTTGACTCACACCAACACTGATGGGAGGAGGAGGGTGAAGGAGACGGAGTGGGAACGAGGGGAAAGCCGTGGTTTATGTTGGATATTTGCATGAAGATACAGCGGGCAGAGAGGCGACAGACAAACACACATGGACAGCTGGAGACTTAGAGAGAGACTGACAAGGGGAGGCAAATAGAAAATGAGGGAAGGAAATGGACAGACGGACAACCTGGGACAGTTGGGAGGTGAAGGAGTCAAACACAGCTCTGGAGCGTTGGTGATAGCAATCATTAAGAAAAACACACTGAACTCCATTATTGTTATTCGGCTGGCGGTCCTCCTGGTCCTGTGGACAACGATTTTAGCTGACTTTGCTACAAACACAGCTCCTCGCGATGTCTTAGCCTCGTAGGTTGCGAGGGAGACCTGGGAGCTGTGGGAGTTTTCTCAGTCTCTCTGCCTGAGTCAGCACGAGGCGAGGTTTGTGCTGACAGCGAGGCCTCACCACCCTGTACCTCCAGAGAGCGGGGGAATATCATTACCTCCAACCAAACCTGCAGTCTATGAATGGCAATGAGGAGAAAGAAGAAGAAGAAGAAAAAACAGTAGCTAACAGAAATTAGCTCATCTGTTCTTTCATTACACCCAGTGCGACACTGTTGCGCCGCCCGATTCTACGCGCCACATTTTAGATTCAGCACACGTAGGCCGTCTAATGTCTGTTCATCAAAAGTTGAAAATGAAAAGCTTCAGTACGAGCTCTGCAGTTTCAAAGTAAAGTTTCCAAATATTCACTGTCTCTATGTAACTTAGAGAATTGGCTACATTTTTACACTGTTTAAACAAGAATCCCAACAGATAAAATCTGCAGATATGAAATAATTTACCATAGACAGCAAACACAGACTGCAGTGTATTACGTTTGCATTTGACGTGCTGCTTGTTTAGTGAGCTTCAGTCCACACCGGAGAGCTTGTTTGCTGGCTGACTTTGTATTGGAAAAGTAGATGTGCTGCAGCATGAAGTTGCTCTTTGCGCGTGCAACTAAATTCATATAATTTTAAGGAAAATCAAGAAGCTAGACAGAAATGTTTCTAGCCTCAAGAGGGCTGCTGTCAAGAATATTTTTTGGAATAGGTTCCTGTTGGAAATATTCCCTCAGCAGCACAAAGACATCAAACCAGTCCTTTAAAACTTTAAGCAAAGTAAAGAGAAATATCAGATGGCATCTTTAAAACATTTAATGGATATATGACACACAGTGAGTCGAGCTTTTTTTTTTCATCCTTTGGATACAAATGTTTTTGTTCAAAGGCAGCCATGCTGTCAAAGTGCTTCTCTGCCTCAGGGTCTATTTATAATTTAAGATTTTCCTACTTTTATACAAAAAGAGCCGGAGCGGGTCTCACCACAAACATTTTAATTGTATTCATTTAACTCATACGAGTTATTGGCTTTCAATAAAGACTTCATTTGAAATCGCTTGTAGAAAATAATCTAATTTTCACCTCAGATTTTGGGGTGAATATGGGCTTTACAGCTTGTTTTAAGGCGATTTTCTCCCTGTTTCCTTTTCCGTAAAGCATTTTAAAAGCCTGTGAAGAGCCTTGTGTTAAATGGTTTTGGCCATAGTATGGATGGTAACACACACACACACACACACACAGACTTCTGAACACTTGCTTTGAAGAATCTGCTGCTCAGAATATTCCTGTCAGAAAGAATTTCTTATGTTGGTGCATCTTTTACTCTCGCTGCTCTGGATGTTGAATGGAAAGACTTCACTGGACAGACTCTTTACATCTATTTGTAAAAATACTCTCAGATTGCCGTCAAACACGCCACACATTTGTGCTGAACACAAATATGTGTAGTGAAACCATCTTCGGGGCTTTCAACTGGAAAAAACACATTCATAATCTCAGGCGTGGCTGATTCTACTGTATGTGAAGATTGCAGTATTTGCCTTGGGTTTTGAAAATTCAATAAAAAAAAAAACCCAGAGAGAAGAGAGTCAGGAGGGAAATGACATGTTTCCTCTGCAGGATTATGGCTAACAAGCAGAAAGTAGACGCACATACTGTGGTCCAATGGCCCTGAAGATCATGTCACATTTATAGCCGGTCCACAGTTTGCAGCAGTGGAGTGGGAGAGAAAGCAGAGGGAGCATGAATTATACTTTTGTCTGTGAAGGCAACAACCATCCTCTTTGTGAGACAAGGATACGTTTTTAATTTCCTCCGCAGCAACCTTGGAAGTATAGACTCCCAGGGTATATTTATTTTCTTCTGTGTCACTGAGAGCAGCTCAGTTCTTCCCCTGAAGAACCACATTATGTGGTGGCCTGGAGTTGAGAGTAGCAAGCTTTTTACTGGAAGGTTGATGATTCAGTTCAGATTGGGACTGAGGAGCCGCGACAAAAGGCTCTCAACCCAAACTGCTATAGTGAAGCTGCTTCAAGGTTTGAATGTGCGGCCTTGAGGAAAAATTTGAGGCTGCAAACCTAACTCAAACAAGTCGGCTAGGCCATCTAACCCATCTGCAATAGAAAAATAGAGAGAGGTCTTCAGGAACATGTTTCAGTTGAGCAAGATTTAATTGTTCTTTTATGTTAGCGAGCCATGTTTCATGCTATCCGGAGACAAAGACAAGCATTCACACGTTAAGGGGCTATCAGAGAAGAAGCCAATGGCTGAAACAGCTGATCAGTCATGTGAGTTAAATGTTTGCTACCTCAGACTTTATTTGGCAAAAGCCTTGCCATACTCCACTCCACGCATCAACTATTTTTCGACAACAGATAAAACCACCTCAAAAGAGCTTAAAAACTTGTATTCACAATTGCATTTCCATACATATTTTCATAATGAGATACTTCTAATGCACATAAATATGTGTGAATGGAAATTAAGAGTACCCTATATCTTGATTTGTGTTCTTCGCTGTTGGGGCTCGGAACACAGTCAAAGCGTCCTACAGATTAAAAACCACAGAAAGCGAGGTGTAATTACCACTAGGAATACACAAGGGGAAATAGCTGGAACTTTTTCACATAAGTGGAAAGCTGAACTGGCACAAAGAGAGGGGAGCACAAAGACATGAACGTTTTTCACTGTAAATTTAATACAGTCTACAATAATACATATGTTTTCCCAATTTTTGCTAAACTTAACTAACTGGCTTAAGCTTCAGTCAATGGACATATGAAAGTGGTATTGATCTTCTCATCTAACTCTCAACAAGAGCATGCTATAACAAGTATTTCCTAAAATGTCAAAATATTAATTCAAATGGGAAGCTACAGCCAGTGGCCAGTTAGCATAGATTAGCATAAAGAATGGACCTTTGGACAGAGCCAGCTGTTTCCAGTCTTTATGCTAACTTTAGCTAACTAGCTGCTGGCTGTAGCACTCTATTAAAAAAATCCTTTCATCAAATATTCAGCATGAAAATGAATAAGAGTGTCCCAAATTGTTAACTATTTCTTCAAAAGAAGAAACTTCTTATCATCCTTTTTCCACGTAAAAGCTTTGAAATTCACGAGAGGGTTTTTTACTGACTTGTCATGTTGTAGAACAAACAGTTAAAATGTCTTAAGGTTGTGTTAACCACATACCATTGTTTCAGGCATCGAACCAAAAACCTATTCAAAAAACCCATTGACTCTGAGAAGTGGGAACCAGAAGTGTAAAAATGCTAACTCGTTTCCGGGTTTTAGGACTCATTGCTGCTGCACTCTATGATCCACTGGGAGCTGCAGCAGCGCTGAAGATGACATGAAAACGTACTTTAACTCTTCGTCACTCTGCTGCAGAGAAACACTCCTAGTGTCCTCTGTGCTGCTGGTTGTTCACTTTCCTTTCTCTCACATTAATCTCTTTCGAGGTAGCTTATTATTTACTTTTCTGAAAATCAATGCACCCCTGAGTCTTGGGGTATACAGTGATGGGAGAAACCCTGGAAAATTGCAGAACTGATCATTATCACGGTAGTAGGGCTTTTTATCTCAGAGTTTATGTGCTTTTAATTCGGTCTGTCTCTGAAGCAAACGGAGCTGACCAGTCTGCCGCTCGGAGGCGGACGTAATGAAACAGATGCTTGGCAGATGTCAAGGTTAAAACGTGCTTGGAGGAATTCACTTTCTGTTTAACAGGCATGTTGAGAACATGCCTTTCAGCTGTATCCTATTGAAGTGGGAAAATGGTGTGGCAGGGTAGCAGAGTAGATTTTAGGAATAAATACACACTTTAGAACACAATTGATGCTCTAATGTTTATGTATCTGTTTGCAATCAAAGTTCTCCATTTTTCTTTTGGGTTTTAAGCTTCGGAGAGGAAAAGACAAACCAAGGTCTCGAGGGAACTGCGACAAAGTACACGGAGTCGTGAATTTAGATGACACTCGCGGCTTTAGATTGAAGGCAGCTGTCAGCCAAGAAGATGATCATTTTCTAAATTCAACTTAAGATGGAGCCCTGCTGCCTTTTGAAACTTAGAAAAGACCAGCTCTCGTCTCTTCAGGGGCAACGTGTGAGAGAGAAGCACCAACAGGGAATGAAGAAAAGGCAGACGTCTTGTCTGAAGCTTTCAGTGCCAAGTTCTACTTTTCGTGTTCCTTTTCTTTATTCTTAAATTGACACACGTAGAACATATTTGCATACATTACTGATTTTTGCCACTTTTGTTGAAGAAAAATGTACAATAAAAGGGGGGCAAGCTATATTTGATGCAATCATATGGAAACAGTTTCATGAGTTTGGTGTAAACTCTTTGGGAGGATGCTGTGAGTGACAGTTTGAGATTCATGGCACCATAGAGACAGAGGGGAGGCTTCAGCTACTTTTTCATCTTTGACAGTAACGACCTCTCAGCAGAACAGCCCTCCCATTAGCACAAGGACTACCATTACCTCCCAGTTATCCTTACATGCACAAACTGGTCTTCAGAGCTCATTTAGAGGAGAGTTAGCTCTGTAGCTTGGCATTTCTTTTTACATTCCCACCTCATGTCTTTGTGTTGAATTGTTGTGGTTTTTATTTATTTATATATTTATTCTTTTGTTGTTGTGTTGCTTGGCATTGAACCAAACAGACTTTCTGAAAATTAACAAGGCTGTGTCTTTGTCATGGAGAGGCAGGAGTGGGCATGAAACTGCGAAATTACCCACCTGATGCTTGCAGTACATGAGACACACACACACACACACACACACACACACACACACACACACACACACACACACACACACACACACACACACACACACAGGGAATTGCTGTGCTCTTTCACTATTTGATAATCAGCTGCAGCAACAATCAGAATAGGGAAACGAGCAACCATAGAAACGTGGGCCTCTTGAGTGCGCAATGCATGCAATAAATATGCCTGCATATCATTCTCTGTTATTATCCTCAGCCAAACTCTGCTCTGCTACTAGTTGTAACTGATGATTTATTTATACATCCTCACTAATACCCTCTCCAATCATTCCCTGTACCGTTAGGCCTGCCTCTCACGCTGTGCCACTGCTCCGGGTCAACGTCAGGTCAGTCCAACAGAACCTGTTCAATAATTCAAGCACTGGACCGGGGGGCCGGGACCCACATGTCATACACAATGAGGAAGCACACGACACTAAACTCCAGCCAGGCACTCACAGCTCATCATCGGCTGCAGACGGGTTATGAACCTAACTGACCTGACATGAGCAGAGAGAGATAAATTAAGTGCTGTGGAACTGCCGAGCATGAACAGTCTATCTTAAGATGGGACCTTTATCCTTGTTTAATGTTTATTTAATGCTCCATTACTTAAAGGAAAAGTAACACATTTGGGAAACATGCCTACTGTATTTTCCTTCTTACTAAGAGTTAGCTTAGCTTAGCTTAAAGACTGGAAACAGAGGGAAACAGCTAGCGTGGCTATTTTTAAAGGCAGGCTGGTCTCGTAGCAAAGCCTACGAGAAATAATGCGGCGTAACTCGTAGATATCCCAAAAAAATATTTGTATGTAATCATGGAAAAGACACACACTAAAGCACACAGGTGGGCAGGAGGGGAGATAGATGGGTCCAACAGTCAGGAGACCACTCTTCGTTCCCCGTGTGAAACGAGAAGTCAATGTTGGTGTTTTTGTCACGTAATTGAGTACTTCAGTAACGGCACTTCTGTGGTTATTTTAACCCTCACGATGAGTGTTTCACGATCTCTTCCTAAAGCTAACCAAGTAGTTTTGTTGCCAAAACCTAATTGTGTTTCCTGTGAAGACAGAAGTTTATTTGGATAAGACGTATTCATGTAACAAGCGGAAATTGACACATGTTGCTGGCTTTCTTAGGAAAATGTTTTTGTAAGGTACCATACCACACATTGTATGAAGATACGTTGCAAAAGGTTACACAATTTGCAGAATAGCACGTCGAAAGCTCACTTATTACATTTTGTTTGATCTGTAACCCTTTAAACAAACTGTTGTTTTTACACTTTGGTAAATAAGCAAGGTATAACGGGTTAATTGGTTTAATTTTGTTATCTATGCACAAAGCCCGGTTAGCTGTTCCCCCCGTAGCTTCATATATAAATTCCACTTGCTGTTTGCTGCTGCTGTTCATTTACAGAAATGACTTACAGTGTGCAAGCATCATGGCAGGAAGTAACTGCTGTGGAAATTCACTCTCAACACATAAAGTCAGAACTTTTAACGATTGCTGCTAGTGAGCAAAAGGATGCACTGAAAGGTTTTGACAACTTTTTAAATCCCCACAGGAAGCTTAATAATCACCCTTGAGCTTTAAACTAAGAGATGAGGGAAATGAGCGAGAGCATCAAACTTCTCCATCAGCTGAATTAATCAGGAGTCTGAGAGTACCCTTCACAGAGCAGGCTAGCATCACGTCTAATGACTCCAATTCGGTGCACAGTGTATCCCTAATTGAACTTTAAACACTAGAGAAAGACAAGGAGAGAGGGGACAAAAGTAACACTGTGTGCTCATTACCCTCAACACAGCAGAGTGAAAGTTCAGGCTGAATTCTCGGTAGGACGTAAAGATACAACACAAGCTCCCTTGTGGGGTTAAAGCTGCAAGCACAGATTTCACTAGGAGTCGTGACGAGTCCTCTGGGTCTGCAGGTCGCGTCTGTTTTTGGAGCAGATGCAGTGTTTTCAGTCTGTTCTCACTGAATGGGCATTTTCGGGGGAACAAGTACTCATCATGGAGTCAGACCTTGCTTTGTGCAATAGGCACATATTCCAAAGTGTGCTATAATACATCATGGCGTTTGCATAGCAGGCAAGTAGGTAGTTTTACATCTGCAATTCATAGCAGCTCCCCCCACACGCCTGCTCACTCTCTGGAGTAATAGACTCCTGTCATTGATGAGTCCCTGGGGTGTACAGAGTGAATCCTTTCTCACGTCTGCATCGATCGGCCCGAGAGTCCTACCTGATTTACATCGACAAGAGCATTGGGGTCCAAATGAGAGTAAGCATGTTTTCCAAATTGGAAACACAAGGGACACGTTGCTCTGCAAACAGACAGCTGGGAAGATAAACGCTGACATTTGGATTCAACGTTGTGGAAGATTGCTGACTTGGCTACTTTTCCGGCTCATTCCTTGAGAGGCAGTGGTCACTTTAAACAAAGTGTGCTCTGTAAAGCAAAGACCAATGACATATTGTTACCTTATAAATGTGTTAGCAAACAGTTCCCTATTTAAAGCAATAAAGCGGATTCTAATTTAGACATCTTAACGACAACAACATTAGCATTTACGTTTCTGTCCACCTGGTGAATCAAGTCCAAAAATCACTCTCATTTTAGCTCTGTTTTTGGTCTCCACCAACACCGACAGGGAAATATCTTTGGCAGCTCTTTAGCTGCTAAATGCTCCACTATGTTCACCAGCTAGTCGCTATCTTAGTCTGTCTGCCGTTTGATACTGAGCAGGTAGTGAATTAAGAACTTTTTTAAATGCTGAAAACAGCTGCCTGCTGCGTCTGGACAAGAGGTTGATGAGCGTTGAAAGTTATTATAACAGTAAAATTTTCAGGCTGAGCTGAAAGATACTGAAACGCTGCAAATAGACGGAGTAGATTCAGGTCATAATTCTCCGGGGGTTTATCGATTTGATCCATTGTTAATAAAATCAGTGCATCTTTAAAAACTTAAATGTATGGTATATTAATTACCTTTGCTCTTTTAGTTGGGAATAATACTATCATGAGGTGAAACACTACGTTTGCCAGGTTAATTCTCACTGTGTTACAGAGACCCACAACATATGGACGGCCATATTGGGAAGCCAAATGAACAGATGGACTAAAACTCACATAGTCATTAAGTGTCAGGGCTCATTTAAGAGTCAGTATCATAAGCTGTATGTTTTATTTTAAAAGGTCAGTGTTGGTTTTTAATTTCAGTGAGTGAAGTTTGATGGACAGCGAGAAAGAGAGAGAGCGAGAGAAAGAGAGAGAGAGAGAGAATAAAACATGTTTGTTTAAAAAGACTTCACATAATCTATAAATCTATCGGGCTTTATAAGTATTTTACAAAGTCATGAGTGAACGAGATGACCAGGATATCAAATATTTCACCCGTGGACGGAGAAAGATCATTAAGATGTCCAAATTACGTTGGAGCACTTTGTTTTAAAGCAAAAAGTTGAATTTGTATTTGACAGGGGGACAGATGAGCTTGCGAATCTGATGTAATTATTGTTTCGATGCCGGCTCTGCATGGTATGAGAGCTGACAGGACAAGCAGCTCAGGGAAATGTGCGCTTCAAGAATGTCAGGGGTTTTAGTTTCACAGAGGAACACATGCAGGTCTCAGGAAATGTCAATGTGCAACACATTAAAAGGTTATGCCTCGCCAGTCGCGTGCATGCGAGCAGATGCGTGGACAAACGAATGATTTGGACAATCACAGACTCTCACTCTCAGACATGCAAGCAAAAACACACACACATACACACACCGATTGTATCTGTTAATGCCCTTTTGGCTAATCATTATTTTTGAGTAAGCAGCAAAAATGGCATTTCCATGAGTCTCGCAGACACTCAAATTACTTTTCTTTGCATCATGATTTCTGGGAGAAATGGCAGTGTATGCAAATATATGCTTGAAAAATGGGGCAGAGCTGAACACAAAAAACAAAACAAGAGAGGACAAGTTGTTGTTTTCCCCCCAGAGAACCTTGAATAATACTCACAGCATTTTACCAGGAAAAAGCTTATTGGGTTTACAATATATACACCACTCAACCACCCGCATTCACTTCCCTTTCTACATGTCCTAAATTGAATTTAATAGCTCCAATCAGTGTGAGGATAGTGAATCCCTGCCGCTAATGCACTACTCATGTTTGAAAAGGGGACAACATCAGTCCCTTTGCCATTAACACTGCATTACATGTCCTGTTCCACACTGTAATTACAGCTGAGTGCAGACACATGGTTCGAACCGAGACTTGGAATAATTCAGGTGTTACAAGGAAGAGGCTCACCCTGCAACGCACTCACACACAAACACAAACACACACTTTGTCTGCAATCGCCCCCCCTTCGGCTGCATGGCTCTGAGCTGAGAGTGTCAGCCAGAGTGTCAGCTAAGACGAGCTGCATGCCAGATACCGTTGGACTATTTCACCCAGAGCTTGGGATCCCAGCCAGAGAATCACCGTGTGTATTGGGCCAGAGGAAGGTGGATGGAGATGAACAGATACAGAATTTCTTGGTCACACTGTGCTGGAGCGGCAGCTGCTCGGAGACTTGTGTGTGACACTGAGCAGAGAAGACTCTTTTTCATTTTTCATTTTTTGCTGAAGTGAAGTCCCAGAATATTCTTATAAGTTGCTGTTGGAATAGCAGGCGACATATTCCCACCACAGGGCTGACGATGCCACCATGCAATGCTGAAATCAGCCTCAGCATTATGTTTTTTTCTGGCTTGGTTTTGAAATTGCTGGATTGAGTTTCTCCAGCTGTTCACCCATTACCTCAAGCTAATGATTCACATCATCTGTCTGCACCATTAAAGCAGATATAATTACTTTTTTTTAGCTCTTAGTTAAATTTATGATCACATGACTCTGCAGCTCCCTTCAACTCTGGAGAGCATTTTGGCATCTTTTAGCATGTTTTGGTTTTCTGGTCGCAAATTTACTGTTTTGGTTCCCTCTCATCGCTCTCATTGCTCTCATAGCGTCGTTTTGGGTCGCAGCAGACGGCTGTTTGCCCCCAAAAAGCCCTACCTGCTACCTGACTGGCACCAAATGTCAAACAGACAAGGTTAGCGTCTAGCTACTCAATAACATTTACATATATATATGTATATATATATATGTTAAATAGATAATTTGACCTCCTAAAACTATAATTTGTGGAAGTTATGTTACATCTTGTTATGCTACAGTAACTTCCTGTTTACGTAGTTCAATCGGAGGGAACTACAGATGTTTTCTTGCAACCAATTTACACAAAGTCTTTACTATAAGACATTTGTTTTAATGGTGGAACCAGATTTAGTCAATCACCAGGTTGATGGTTACTAAGAACTTAAAGGACTTTACACATAAACCATATAGCTGGTTGTGTAAATTTCCATTTAGCAAATATTTACATCATAACGAGACAAAGTTTGAATATACAAACAGCAAATGCAACCGGCTCCTGTTGATTCAAGCATCAAGACATTTGCCTGTAACAATAATAAACAACAGCATTTTAACACATTTAAGGATTTTAACAGCATCCTAAATCACACCCCATAAAAACGTGTCTGATAGATGCCTCTCTTCTGCTAAAATCTATCCTTGTAAGAGGAAAACAAAGAGTCATGGTAGGAAGCGTGCCGCCTTCACATCTGTCTGTCTCTGCCTATCAGTCCCTTGAGAAGCCATTGATCCATACAGACTCTTTGCTCATATGACCGGCAGACGCTGCAGCAGCGACAGACACTTCTGTTCCTCCCTGACGGCATGACCACTCCTGTTTCCGTCAAGAATGGGTAGGAACCCTGGATCTGTCAACCTTGCGGAGAGCGATGAAATGAAACATAATGACAAGCCAGGCTTGAGTCTTAAGTTTTCGAAACCAGAATACACAGCAAGACATACACTTTTATGTCCTGTAGTTACCCTAAAGGTGTATAATATCTGGCCCAAATTTTAGTGTAAAACATTCAAAACATGAGCCGACATCAACAGAATGTGACAATGTTGACAGCCTTCCTTGTAACACCGCTTGCTCCTTGAGAGGCAATAATGAGTTACTGTAGCGTCCAGTCTGTCCTCAGTCCAACATGAGAGGACGAGGAGGTAGATCACGTTAAAGGTACAGGGTGTACGTTTTTATAGTTTATTTATTGGATTAGCAGCAGGGCCGAAGAGGGACAGTTTAGCGGTGAGGATTTTAAGGGAATTTACAGAGGAAGTTGCAGTTTGGGCAGAAATAAATGCTGCGGTTCCTCAAGAACCGACAGAGGTTTCCTGTGTTTTGTTTTTCGGCCGTGAAGTCCAAAACAACGGCGTCCCCCCTGTGTTTAGCAACCACGGGTTGGTTTGTTCTTTTCTGGGCTCCTGTAGAAACAGCTGTGTAGAGGACCCGCCTGTATGTAAATATAAACGGCTCATTCTAAAGTAACTAAAACACAACAATTCTTTATTACACACTAAAGAAAACGTGCTGATTAATATTATATTCCATTCCTGACTATATATCCTGCTAAATGTCACACACTGTTCCTTTAATGTTTTGGAAGATTCTCAATCAATATTGCCTCTCACCTATGGGAACTCATTGCCCGGCATTAACTGAGCTTTAAACTCTGTTAAGAACTGCCCCAAGCGTTGACATCCTAATTGATCAATATTCTTATGAGACTCAATACAAACTCAGTTGATTAATCCGTTAAGTAGTATTTAATGAGCGAGCACCGAGAGTTTGGAGCTGTGGTGATATATGTGGAAACCTTTTTCAACCGTGCAGTGGATGATAACAGCCTTCAGCAATGACGATAATTAGTTTATTAGTTTATTAATTTATGTAAATAACATAATGAGCTACAAGGAGCTATAGCAAGATAAATGCTGATAGATGTCATTTCATCTCACTGTCTAACTTTTACTTTTTACATTTATGACTTTTTGGCTATTTGCCACCATGCCTCCGGCTAATTAAGGTTGAACATTTCATTGACCAAATACCCAAGTTTAAACTTTTTTATATTAGGATCTCCAAATAAAATCTTATAATCATATAGATCGTTTGATAAGAACAATTATGTTTGCTGTCATATTACTTCAAACAGAAGTGTGTGACTGCATTTATTCATTTCAAGGAAATGAAGCCATATTTTGATAATAACCCATAGGAACCCTCCTGGGACACCGTCAATGACCCCTGGTAGCACCCGGACCCTATTTTGAGAAACTCAAAATAGCACCGCGGGCTTAAAAATCAATGGCATTACCATAGAGGCTTCTATCCGTTACAGCACTGAATGCCTTTCGCGTGTAGATACAAGAAGGGGGGGGGGGGGGGGGGGGGGGGGGGAGAATGCTTCGATGATTCAAAAACTCTGGCCAATCCCGAGTCACGTGACTCAACCACCGGCAGCGATAGAGAGCGCAAAAGGGACGCAGAGCCTCGGTGTACACAAGTCTGCACACCGACAGTCCGCCACCGCTATACGCCCAATTTCTTTTTAATTGAACCCTTTTACTCCCGCTCGGTGAGTACATTTTCCACTGACATTTTCTTAAGCATATTTTTATCCTCTTTTTTTTTTTTCTTGCTTTCTTGACTTGGTGTTCCGACATGGGGGAAATGTTTTCTCGTTTTCTGCATGCAGTGATTTAAATCTTGGATGCTGAGTGTTGTTGCTCCGGCGACATCCGCTGAGAAATAGCCCTATACGTGCTTTGCGGACGCTCTTGATATTTTTTCTTCCCCCCCCTCCCTCAACACCCCCGCTCTCTCTCTTCCTCTTCTCTTTCCGAAGCAGCTTTCTTTACGAGCTCTCTTGTTATTATCCCGACGTTTTGCTTATTGTCACGCTTTTTTCTCCTCCATCATGGCTTGTTTCGGTGTGATTTTGGCTTTGGTGCTTTCCTCTGATCTTGCAGTGTTTCTCTGGTGTTGGAGGCTGTGCGTCTCCGAGGGCGCAAAAATAACTGTTTTGATTTTCACCTGTGAGGATTTTGCTTTTCTAATAGGTGAGACATTTCACTTTGCTGGAGTTTGTTTTGGTGCTTTCTTTGTACTTCTTTGTGCAGCCTTAACGAGCAAATGGAAACTTTTTGTTTTGCAAAACGGATATCTCGGACAGAGCTGGATTTGCATTGAACTGTCAAATAGTTTTAGATCTTTTAAAACGGTAGATGTGTCTTCAAAACTCAGCAGAACCGCACATCAAAAAGCATGCCACAATTAAAGACATTTTTCATCCTAAATCCATGTCCCTTTTTCTTTTGAGGACTAATGAAACGTGATTTTTTTTTTTTTTTTTTGAATGTCACAGAATGCAGGATTCATGTTGGCTTTTAATTTGGAAAATTTAAAACAAGTCTATGAATGCCAATGACTGCTGTGCAACACAAAAGAGAAGCAACAACAGATTCCTGCCAATTGAACCAAACACAGCTGTGCTCCTCCGCCCTGATTCTCTTGCTTCACACACAAACCTAACGTTTCGGAGTGATAACTGGCAAACACTCACACATCACACACAGAGAAGCTTGGAAACTTAAACTGTCTGAATGAGTCGACGGAGGACGGGGAGGGTTGGACGGGGTCCTTCAGGCCAAGGCAAAACAATTTGCAGCAGTTCATTATGCAAATCAGGCTGATAGATTTGATTAGTAGTCTGACCTTGACATGCAGCCAGAATTCACCCGCAAGCGACAAATTAAAAAACACAAATTCTCCTGCAATTACCAGACAAAAAGAAAAGTGACATTACCATTTTAAATGACCGCTGGAATCTCCGCTTTAAAATCCTTGGCCAAAGTTTGTTTTTGTGCTCTGCTAAAAATAAATGCTTCCAAAACAGTTATAAGACAAAACCTCCTTTCAATCATCCTCGGAAGATACGGGTGAAGGCATTTGACAAGCTATTCCAGCCTTCATACTTTGCAGGTCAGGGAACAGGTGGGGGAAGCCGAGCGTGAAATGTGCTGCTACGCAAACAATACTTATCTCTCACTAGGGATGAGGTGGGAGGCCGGCTCTGGAATAGCCGGCCTATATGCACTGAATCACTTAGGAAAGGAGGAATAAAGTTCCGCTCGTCATTTCCGGACTGGGCAGTAATCTGTCTCTGTCCAGTCGAGGACTGTCTTTATGCACCCGTGGGCCGGGATGATCATTGACCCCTAGCAGGTGTGCCATGTGGGCTGCCTTGAAGCCACGCACCACAGAGTCCATCTTCTTTGAGACACGGATGAAAAATGTTTTAGAGCTGCTCCCACTTTCAGACTCTAGGTCATAGAACAGATTTGGGGGGACTGCTTCTCTTTTTACACCGCTGCATGTGAAAGATAACCAAAGAGAAAAACAGATGAGGGAGCCAGACAAAAACATCGAAAGATGATGGCATTCTCACGTGTGTGTGTGTGTGTGTGTGTGAAAGAGTGTGTTTCTGTGTGTTAAAATTCACAAACACACACACATATATGATACGCACTTCACATAGAACAGTTCTGTGTTACATTATGCATGTGGTAATACCCACTGCTCCCTATTAGATCTCCTATTCTTGGATCTGTACGCTATGTTCCATGCCGGCATTAGTCATATTCAACATATTTTTCAATACAGAGTCCGTCTTTTCAGCCACTGGAAAGCAGCCGTTTGGATGAACAACGGTATGTGCACGCACCTGATGCTCAGTTCTGTTGTGAGACCTGCCATTAGGCGAGCAGCACCAGTCTTTCAGCACCACGGCCAG
Organism: Anarhichas minor; assembly: GCF_050575085.1. Lineage (NCBI taxonomy): Eukaryota > Metazoa > Chordata > Actinopteri > Perciformes > Anarhichadidae > Anarhichas > Anarhichas minor. Next base: position 7,508,156 of record NW_027466470.1, on the reverse strand, counting down.
CTCCTTTTATTATCCATTCACAGAGATAGTGGTGGATTTCAGCACCATGGACAGCTGCTAACACTTTATTACTCTGGCAGCTGGAGCAAGCTGATTCTTGCCTGGAAGTAAAGTGTCTCTACTCACTAACCCCTGCCCTCTCCACCGCGCACATCTTATTCTGAGCTATTTCAAGCTCTTTAAACCCCATTCAAAAGGCTGAAAAGGAGATTTCACCCTAGATTAGACAATACTTTCTCTGAACGAGCTCCTGTATAGTTTAAACTTGTTGAAAAAGCTTATTTCGGTCTTTTTAAAACCAGAATTGGAATACATATATTGTAAAGATGGATATGTAGGTATACAACAAGTATTTGTATTGTTGTTCAACAAAATAACAGGAACACTTACAGTATGCTCACAAAGACACATTTACCTTGGAGTTGAATGAACAAAAAGATTAAACACCACGAGTTCTAGGAATGTATTTGTAGTATTGTGTAATATTGTCAGGATTAACCAATTTTAAATGCCTCCATTCAACAGGCTGAAACAATTGGTTTCACCGTGGATAAACTAAACTAAATACTTTCTCAGACAGGGTTCCTGCTGACCAGGGGGTCCATGGAAATATTGACTCAGGTAATTAAAAACAATAAGAATCATGATTTGAGAAAATGAGTCCACATATTTGTTTTAGCATTACAAATTGGTGTGTGGATGATATTTAGTGTATTTGCTTTCTCAATAACCAATAGACTACCAGCTCTGATCGGCCGACTGCACAAGACACAGTTTCCCACCAAGCTTAATCGGTTGTAACACTTAAACACCACCTGCTGCGTTTGAGATGATTGAGACGAAAACAAGTTGGTGACCAGAGAAGTAAAAATGAGACCGAGCCCGAGAATATAAAAATCCAGGATAGGGTTGTGGGGTTTCTGTGTGTCAGAGGAAAAAGGTTGTTTGTTTGTGAGGTGGCATATGGAGCGGCCGTTATTGAAAGTTAGACGGTAGAATAACGAGGATTAAGAGCAAGAAATGTGATTAGGAAGAGCGGTGGATGGATCAAACAGACACATATAATGCCGACTGGGTTGTGTAAACCACTACCTAAGACGATCATCGTTGTCGCAAAACGGATAAAAACACTTAAAAAATGCCACACTGTTGCACTGAATGACATGTTCCTTTATTTAGATGAACCTGGCACTGTAGTTTATTTTGAGTCCAGCATGCTGCTGCTGTTAATACTCACAAGGGCATCAACTATGTATTAATCCACAGCTGAAAATAGTCCCCAACAAATTAACATTTTTGTTCATGAATTTAGCATGTATTCACTCTTGTGTCAATGAGTCTATACAATCGTTTGTTATCCACTATACTTAAAACTGAAAGCATTGCCATCTTCAATAGCAGACCACAGCAATTTCTTCCATTAAAATTGCAAATTTTTCCTGGAATGAAATTATAATCAGTTCCTCGAGTTTATAGCATTCAGTGAGGAAACTCCATTTCACACATATCCAGCTCGGCTTCATGCATATATTTGGTTCATTTGATAAAAGCTGCAGATTGTTTGAATGACCCACATGTGTGCGGCCTCTTGCTCACTGTCACCTTTAACCTTTCACCCTGCAAATCTTTACCCCAATATGACTTTACAAGCCTCACTCTACAGCCTTATAGGACCATGAAGCAGAAATCAGCTAATTACTCATAGCGCTAGTAACCCAGTTACTTTAGCTTAGTGGAGCGAAAGCTATATTTGGCAGTCACACAAGAGGAGAATTAAAGAAATGGAGAAACATGCCCGTGCCAAGAGATATGGGAAAGCATGGCATATGTTCATATGCCCTCGAGTGGAGCTGTGGACTCCCCTGCAACGAGTCTTTTTCTCACACTTTCTTTCAAATATTGTCGTAGGAGTTATCCTTCGTTCTGAGTTTTTTCCACAGTGTGAGAATAGGAAAGTCTCCAGATGAAGTAAAAAATAAAGTGTTGACACCAGTCAGAAGGCAGAGGCGTGATGCACAGTGATGCAATAGAGAATTTCTGAAGCAAAATAGTTGGCAAGGGCTGCTGGGAGCAAGAAAAACAGGGTTAAGATGTTCCCCTAAAACAACATGTCCTTGTGGAATCAATGAAGGAACATCTAAGGAGCTGTTCGCCTTCAAAGTCACCCAAAGACTTTCTCTGTGTATCACATTCTGAACTGTTCACAAAAGCTGACAGTGCAAATAGTTTTAAGTTGTACAAATTATACACACTGACCTCAAAGATCAGGTTTTGTGATATGTAATAAAAGGACGCACAAATGCCCCGATTGCAGAGATAATCAGCGTTGCTGTTATTGTAAGGTGCAAGATAAAATGTCTTCCAGAGATATGGCTTCATCCCATCGCACCGTGTAGGTCACATTGTGCTTTTATCTCCCTGCTGTCATTGCTGGTCGAGGCTATACGTTGCTCAGATCAGATTATGGTACAACTCATTTTCGGTAGGTGATCATCTACCTTCAGTCGCTCTGCTTCAGCGAGCCACCGTATATTCACATGGAGGCGATGGAGGAAAATGGAGTGTATTTTCTTTACAGGAGTTCTGTATAAGTGTATTCTGGTGGGGTTTCACATGTAAAGCATAGCCTTCCACTTCATTAAAGGTATGGAAATATATGAAAAATGGCTCATAGAACAGTAAGATAAAAGGAGAGAGTCACAGTAATAATTTATAAGCTACCTACCTACCGCATGATGTATGCCTGTATTTTCCATCTTTAAAATTCTGGTCCGAGGCCTAAGCTCCTTGAAGATGATTGACATTGCAAATGTCTTTTTTCTAAAATTCTCTCTCATTCCCTCATTCCATCTCACCCCCTTTTATTTCACTCTCTGCTTCTGTATCTCTCTCCCTTTGTTGGCATTCCCCCTCTCCTTCAATTCCAACTCAAGACAGGTATAATGCAGAAGGTAATGGGGTGCAGGAACAGAGAGGAAAAATATAAGAATAGTGCTTGACAGTCATCCGTCCTTGTTAAGATCCACAGAAATTCCAGGTACATACAGTAAACAGGGCTCAAAACTGGAAGGCAAGTGGCTCATTATATGTGGGCAATAACAAGCTATTCTCTATCTGCTCTGCACAGCGAGCTAGTATTTACTGTACAAGTCCTAAAGGAGAGATTAGATTCCACTGGGCTCCAGTGGGCTGGGAGCAGAATGGCCCAGCAAGGACCTCTATTCATTAAGCCCTTAATTGCTAATTGAGGTCTTGAATGATTCAGCAATAGCTGCTGCTGTTGGGGCATTAGTTGAGTAATTTATGGCCGAGAGGGAGCAGGGAAAAAATGAACAAGGGCGAGAAAGTGTTATTAAAAAGGACATCGGTGCGTTGTTATTACACAGCCACCTTATGTTAACTCTCAAAAATCTGTACAAGGCTCTTTTCTTTATAGCGGATGTGTCTGAGTTGAACTCATTATGCTCTGTGCATAGATTGAATTCATTCATAATACAATTTGACTCTAATTTTCACCTCAAATTTTAATTTAATATTTGCGATTAAGCATAATGTGCATAATTGTCTCTGTCATTGAATTGTTTTAGCACTATTTTCAGCTTTTATGTTATTCCCAGCAGCACTTTGATTCTTCCTCACATGTTCAGCAGCATAACAGCAGAAGTGTTTTGACTGTGTGAAAAATCAGTGGCAGCTGCTGACTCAAAAAATTGGGGAGGACAGGAGTAAAAACAGCGTCATGTTGATTTCCACTAGTTGACTACTTACTTTATGTCTTTTATCAAACAAAAGAACAGATTCAGTATACAGGGGAAAGTATACAAATGGACCAATAACAATAAAAACGGGTATATCACACAAGACAAACATTTTACAAAATAGCCATTTTGTTCGTTAAATCAGAAATAGTTTTACACATTGCTCAATATCTTCTTAAACTTATATTTATGAATGAAATATTTCGCCAACAACATTATCAAATTTACTATACAATATATCAAATGCCTTTGTATTTTGGAAGCCACCAAACGTCACATTTTGTAAAGTAAATATTGTGTTGGGTTTCTCATATTATCAATGACAAATCTGTTGATGTCTTTTTAAAATGTCTGCATAGTGATTGACAGGGTAATATTCATATTTAATGTCAAAGGACACTTAACCTTATTCACAATCAGATATTCATAAGGAAGCATCCAGACCTATATATAATTTAAAAACCGATTCCAATATGCCATCACATGTGGAAAAGGGACAACATCTCTCTGAAATCTGGCAGGTTTGGCTCCGTTATTATTGTGGGGATGGAGTGAGAAGTAAATTCGTTGGAAGTCAGCTGGTTTGAAGTTATCTCTACTTTCTTACTTTCCCATACCAGGATCCAGCCCCGGGTGAGCGGAGCACGTCAGACCGCCGCAGGCCACCTTTGTCCCGCTGTGGGTCAGTCCGGACGCTAAATCATGAATAGCTTAGTTTAGCTCAGTTTAGCGTTAGCATGAAGATTACATTACATTACATTACAGTCATTTAGCAGACGCTTTTATCTAAAGCAACTTACAATAAGTGCCATACAATAAGATCTGCCATTGTTGACAATCAATCTTATCAATCTTCTCTTCTCTCTGCAAGAAAGTAGATTATTACACAGCCAACGTATGTTAGCTCTCAAAAATCTATACAATGCTCTTTTTATGGCCTATTTTCACCATTTCTCTGAGTTTAATTAATTATGTTCTGCGATTACATACCATTCAGCCACAATGCAGTCTAACCTTCCACTCCTCATGCAAGTTTAATTGAATATTTAGTAAATATAGCATATAATATAGCATTTAGCATATTTTTTAGTCTTTCTACATTTGTTTTAGTGAAGGTTCTTTCTTTGTCTACAACTGACTATTAAACTATAATTCTAACAGTCAGGTCAGCTACAGTCATTATTCAGGCTGTTAAATCTCCCCGAGGCTCTGTCATTGAGTGATTTCAGCACTTTTTTCAGCTTTTATGGTATTCACAGCAGCTTTTTCATAAATCCTCACATTTTATGCTGCATATGTTCTCACATAACAGCAGAAAGAGGGGAAATAACTCATACCTGCACTGCAGTGCAGTTCGTAAATTTAGACTGTATAAAAATGTAATTAGATTTCAGTCCACATTTATTCCCTTGTAATGTGTTTGGCTGTCCTTCAAAAGAACGAGGCGAAAAGAAAAAAATACTTATTATCGACACATACTTTATTCTCTTATGCAGACATATTCTTTCCAGGGAGGGACTAAAAGTTGAGACTTAGTTCGAGAGACGTCTTTCTCCTTAGCCCGATAAGGCAGAAGTCAGCGTATCTAAATACAACTTATTTTCCTCTGTCGGCGACAGATGAGGTTAGCTGCTACACTATCAAGTCGCTAAAGATACAATGCTGCAATGCAACATTCAAGCAGCGGCTAGTGAGTGTGGCCTGAATGCATCCCTCACATCCCATATGTCATATTGACTGAGGAGTTTTCCTCTCCTTCTCCTCTGACGGGAGCGCGAGTCATTGAGGAGAGATCAGGGAGAGAGGAAGTGCTAAAATGATTACTTTCACCAGTTCCTCGCTTCTTTATCTCCGGAGAATTCAGTCTCTGAAGCCCCTGACAGTCGGTGTGAAGGGACCAAAGAGGATCCATGAAATACTTCAACTTGGAACCTCTGCAACACGATAGGATGCCCTGAAGAAAGAACATCACTGTCGAGCACTCGCTTTGCTGTTATAAGAAACTTTACAGACTCTTAACAGACAAACAAAACGTTGTTGCGTGCAAAAGACATGCCAGTGATGAGTTGGGATGCGTTCAAAGCTTCCACTGATGCATGAAGATGTTATTTAGCATTAATTTCTGGCGCGTTAAGCGTGCCAGGATGAATCCAAACCTCTTTCCTCCTTTCTTGCCTATCAGGCTGATTTGAATTCAGTGCGAGTGTGTTTTCTGGCTTGGGTTATTTCCACCAGCGTTTGCCAGCAGTTGTGCCACATGTTCTTCTTAAAAGGCTTTGAGGATCTTAGAGGCTCATGAATAATGTAAAACTCTTTCTTGTCACCATGTATTTTTTTTTTTAAATTAAAAACATGTAATTGCGGGAAATTGACAAAATAGGCTACTGCTAGAGAATCTCTGCGGTGTTAATGTCAGGTGATGCATGTGGAGAAAGAGAGACTGAAAGCGGCCTTAACAGGACATAGATGGCCTATAGTTGTGATTTTCTACCAGCTGCAGCCTGCAGTTATTTAGGGCATGAGTTCAGGGGAAGTAACAGTGTCAATAGAAGTTTAAGAAGTTTACAGATTTCGAGGAAAACTCCAAACCATTAGTCAAGCTCATGTCTTGTTCATGAGTTTACGTTAACCTTGAAATTCAGAACAGATACAGACCCTTTAAAAGCCGTTTTGTGTATTTCTGGTGCATAGCTGCTTCTTTTAAATTGTTTTCTTCTTCTTCTGTCAACAATGAAAATAAAAATCCTTCACTGTTACACCTGCTCACATACGTAAAGCAATAGGTGGCAATAAAAACACTTATTTGCTTTTGTACAGAGATTTAGATTTAGATGAGAAGATCGATGCGCCCCTCATGTCTGTGCATTAAAGTAAAACTTCCCGCACAAAATGACCGTTTGTATATCAATTACTCACCCTGTGTTACCTTGAATTCTTGAAGAAAACTTTGTTTCTCTCGCATGCCTCCACGGTCAACGCAGATTGTGAGTTTGTTAGCGGATGTTTTGATCGGGTTCTGCTGTTGTTTCAATTTACTTCATCAAGACTTTATCTGTGTTTTGATTCTTCGCTTGCTGTGGGAGCATGCAAGAAAAATAAAGTTTTCATGAAGAATCCAAGGTAACTCGAGGTGAGTAATTGATATACATAAATGTCATTTTGTGGGTGAAGTGTTCCTTTAAGTATCAATCTGAAGCCAGAAGACAGTTAGCTTAGGACAACAACTGGAAGTGACTGGAAACAGCCTGGCTCCTCTAAAGATCACTAATTATCATGTTTCATCTTTCTAGCTGTTTCCAACCTGTTTCCATGTACAATTTGACATGCAAGATTTCTGTATTTCTTCTTCTTGTGCTCATACCATTGGCTTAAAGTGACTGGAGCTCAATTTAAAAAAGCTTGTGTCACATAGTTCAATGCACCAATCAGAGTTTGGCAACAGTTGGTGGGTTGTTTGGTCGCTGCCAATCAAATCTGATTAAACGACAGCCACAAACCTTTTAATAAAGAATACCCAACAAGGTCTTTCTTTTACTCAATGCTGTTTATTTAGTGTTAATTAATAGAGAAACATGTAAGAGTAATTCTTAAGAGTAGTTGCCGGTTGGTAACATGCTGAGCGGCCCTTTTAAGTCTGTGGGCTTTTTTTACACCCACACTCTGACCCTAAGGCAGTGACTCTACTGTGGGTGCCAGCCACATTTCACAACTCTTTCAACTAATATAAAATAACTTGTTATTTTGCCTTACTAGTCTTTCTAACCAAACACTGTTCATTCAACATTTCAATTTGTGTTTAATGAGCAAAAATCCAATGCTTTCATTTGACAATAGAGCCTATAGCTCAATGGGATTAAATTAGGGAAATCACATTTTCTGATATTAAATCTGCTTAAAAATGTGCTCTTGCTTGCTTAATCAACCGTCTAATGGCCTCACCTCTGTGCACTTCTCATCCATCAGTCACTCAGCGGGTTGGGCTGTGAGGTTTATTCAAAGGTAAAGAAGGACTGAATAGGATTTGATTGGATTGACTGGTGGGCTTTTTAAAGACCCCCGTTCTCTTGATATTTAAGGTATAATCAACTCCAGATGACATCGCGACTCAATGGGACTCGCAGTGTTAAATTATCCTCCGTTCTGTGAGGAGCAAAGGGAGATTTAGGGAGTATTATGCGCGGTTTAGGAAAGGAAGTGAACAGGTATAGGATGGGGAAAATTGCGATAGGAAGCGTGCCTGACTGCAAGAAGTATTGATGTATGTATGTGTTTGTGTATTTGTGTGTGTCAGGATGTGTGAGATACATTTTAGAGAAATAGCTGTACATATCGTTACATCTCTCCATCATTTCCCCATACTGATTTGTATTCAGGCCCCATTCAAAGATTAAAATACATTCACAGGTATATAGAGTCTGCTTTTCACCTGAGCTGCATGTCTTATGATCAAACTAGAGTAGACATGATATAATATGTCAATTAAACCATTACTCAATAAACAGAAAATTGATTGGAAACTCTTTCGATCATCAAATAACTGTTCCTGTTTATTTTTTTCGATTAAACAAACTCCAAACAAAACTCAAATGTGATGACTTGCTGCTTTTAATATAACTAAAGACTGAATTTTGGGTATTGGACTGTTGCTCAATTCTCTGAGTAGCACGAGTACATCTAAATCAGCGTTACCAGAATAAGACATTTTGAGATGTTACCTTGGGCTGTGACGGAATTTAAAAACAGGTTTTTCTGACATTTTATTGATAAAACAATTGATAGATTAATCAAGAGAATAATTGGCAGATAAACTCATGAAGAAGATAATCAACAGCTACAGCCCTGAACACTGAAGGAACATCTTTGAGGACATTAAGATAAAATATAAAAGTCAATAAAATGTCAAATAAATAAGTGAAATTGCTTGTTTTTCCCAAAACCTCCAAACATATGCAGTTTACGATCTCATAAAACAGAAAAAGCAGCAAATACTTTGTAATAATTTATAACCTGGAATCAGAGAATAGCTTTAAAATTAATTCATCATCAAAATAGAAGAAGATAGCTACATATTGATTTTAATTTGATCAATTTACCAATGAATTGATTCAACTCAAAGACAGATCCCATGAGGTGACAGTGCTAACCGGTGCCGGCTCTCTCAGCCTCATCAGACAGAGCTTCTCCTGTGATAATAACGTGTGTGCAGCTGAATCTGGGTCTAAAAGCCTCATTGTGGAAAAGATACGCGCTCATAAATTACCACCAACCAGGGAATTCAAAGACGCAACAACCTAAGAGGTACTTCCGTCATCTCTGAGTGGATTTGCGAAAATGATTGCCATGGTGACACTCCCCCCCCCCCCCCCCCCCCCCCCAGAGGACTGTAGCATTATGAGAGCAAACAGTGCAGACTGCAGGGAGGTTGTAATTTATGTGTCCAGCTCAGTGCTTTCTCTCTCTGTTGGCCTGGTGTCTATTTGACAGTAAGGAAGCTGTCACTGTGTGATTTGTTAATTGTGGAACAAGTATTCAGATCCTTTCCTTAAGTAAAAGTACCAAGACAACAATGTTAAAGTCCTAAAATGAATAGATTATTAATATTGATACATCAACCGCATTTGACTATTATAGCTGGTCAGGGTGGAGCTGGTTTTAACTTATGATTGTTCTTTATATACTTATGTTAATGTAGATAGTTTAGCCAAGCGGTTCCAAACCTAAGGGTCGAGCCCCTCCAAAGGGTCACAAGATAAATCTGACGGAATCAACTTTTCTTGAATCTTTGCTTTTAAAAAAAATAAATTTTATAATTTTATCTCTATGCGCATAAAAAAAGTTATTAAAATGAAGCCATGTGAGAAGTTTAGAGGAGGAATGTCTCATAAACGTCTAAAACACAACAAGGTGCTACAACAACGTATCCTCAACAGTTTGTATGATATCTTACGAAAAGTTACTCCTCTTTCTTTTTTCTGTCTTTTCAAAATAAATGACTGCTGTCTGAGGTTAGTAGCCTGATAGAATGAAGGACTTAGTTTATTCTCCTAAGGGGCACGTTGTAACGCCAGCCTGAGGCCATTCCAGTGAATTCACTGGACAGAACAAGGTCAGATTGGCGGATAGTTCCTTTTGCTTTTTGGGCCTGTTTCTCCTACGGGGAACACAAGACTCTTTCCAGGGCTCCAATCAACCTGGAGCAGACTTTCACAATACCATTTAGGCTATTCGTGTCCTTCTCAGACATTACAAAGGCATTGCACGTGAAGGGAACTCAAAAATCAAGAATAATAAAGAGGTAAACGGCGGGTGAAGACTCTTTTCAAACATGGTAACGTCTCTCACCTCCTGCAGAACGCTTTCAGTCTTTGCCTCCATGTTAACATAGTGGGCTTAGGATGTAGAGAACAGGTGGAAACAATTGGAAAGCAAATGATCAATTAATTGATTAAGCTTAAAAAAATAATAGACAACTTTTGAAATAATTGAGTAACCTTTGAAGTCTCGTCTTGTTTTCGTTTTTTTTTTTAAACGTCCTAAATTCACTGGTTCGTGCTTCTGAAATGTGAACATTTGCTGACTTTCTTTGTCCTAAATTATATTTCTTTGGGTTTTAGATTGTTGGTCAGACAAAACCAGCAAGAGCTGCAACAATATGTAGATTAATAAAGTAGAGATTGACAGAAAATAATTTTTATTAAAACTGTTTTTGATAAATGACTGATAAATCCAACTATCTACTTTGCCTCTGTTTCATAATTTAGTTAACTGAAGATCTTTGGGTTTTTTAACAGTAGGTCAGAGAGAACAAGACATTTGAAGACGTCACCTCATACTCTGCTTTATAGACTGAATAATTAATGAAAGATTAATTAAGTAAAGAAAATAATCCACACACTAATCAATAAAATAAATGGTCATTGGTTGCAGCTCTAATCTGAAGACATCAGGTTGGGTTTTTGGAAACTGTGATGGACACGCTTCACTGTCTATGGAGCAAATGATAACTGAAAAAATCTAAAGAATTAATCACAGAATAATTGAAAATGTAAGTAAGCGTGCCCTACATGATTCACTGATATCGAAGCATTGTGGTTTTCAATTTCCCACACAAATCAAGCCTCTGCTGTGATCATTGAAGCTGTTGGGTGAAAATCTTGTCGCATATCTCGAAATGCCTTTTAGAACACATTTAGACCATTTAGTGGGGTTTAAATGGATTCATAAAAGCAAAGATGTATTTTTCTCAGCCTGTAGATGACTGATATTATCTACAACATATGCTTTCAGCTCAGACTGGTGTTTACATCCCACTGGTGCTCACTGTTTGGCTTTCTGTGAGTACCCTCCACAGTCTAACCTTCCTGGCTTTCTGAGCAGTGTGCAACTGTGTCTCCCAGCAGGCAGTGCTGCAGGACTAGGATGACTGGGAAGACCCAGACCAGCAACGTGACCAACAAGAATGACCCGCGCTCCCTCAACTCCCGCGTCTTCATCGGCAACCTCAACACGGCCGTGGTAACCAAAGGCGACATCGAGGCCCTCTTTGCCAAATACGGCAAGATTGTGGGCTGCTCGGTCCACAAGGGCTACGCCTTCGTTCAGTACGCCAGCGAGAGGAACGCCAGGGCAGCCGTGGCCGGGGAGAACACCAGGGTCATCGCCGGACAGTCACTAGGTAATGCTGTTCAAATGTTCATCATTGAATTCTGATTGAAATATATATATATATTTTGTTTACATAAGAGAGAACTACACCGTGTAACATGGTGCTTTATTCAACTAATAAGAGACCTTAAAGCTGTTCTCCAGTATGTCAGATGGATCCTAATTTGGATTTCCAAAAGTACATTACTGTCTCCCATCATTTCTAAAACATTCACATACTAATCTGCTGGCTGATTTACGCGTTGCACTGTTGAGAGACACTGAGGCACACATTTATAAAAGATAATACAGAAGAGAACAAAGATATAGCAAGAGGTCTGCGGGGTGGCGGCTCTCCATCAGGTCCAGGTAGGTATGCCACAGTTGGCCGTCAGCGGTCTGTGGTTGGTCCTTTGTCGGCATGTTGTTCAGCAAGCAGAACCTGAGGATTTAGTGATGAATGAGAGTCAGGGTTGTGTCATGGACCAGTGGCCTGTGGATTCTGTTTTCTTTTTCTCCAAAGTTCAAGTTTATCGTTGGAGCAGCTTCAAGCTGAAAAGACGCCCAAGTAATAAGTGGACCAAAATGTTGTTGAGATGTTTACGTTTTTTTAGATTATAACATTTATTTTAATGGTATTTAATCATTTTATTTTCAAAATGTAACTTGCCCTGACATATTTCATGGCAAAAGTGATTGAAAAGTAAAATCCTTCACTTGCATTACAGTGTTAGAGACACCTACATGTTTCATCCTCTCGCATGTTCTGTTCAAACCAATGTAATATAATCGTTTTACAAAACCTTGCTTATTACAAAACAAAGCGCTGTATACAACACGTAAAATTTAACTTGGAAAAGCAATAAAAACTAGATGTATATATAAAAACAAGAGTCATAAAAGAAGGGGTCAATAGCAATAACGAAAGACAATTTCATAAAAACAAGTCTATATAAAAAGAGGTTTCAGATTAGAAATATAATACAGATTTAGTCAGTTTGAAATCTTCTAGCATGTTATTTAAAACTATTATTTCTAATCAATATTGCCTGAAGACCTCAAGCTGCTATCTGGTTCATGGTGTTTATGGACAAAAAACGTGAAAATAATTCTGAAATGAAGAGGAACAGCCGGGGTGAAGACGCTAAGATACAGAAAACATGTTTTGGGGTTGAGCTTGAATGTACAGATCAGAGAGTCAGACGGACAGCAGCAAGGAGGAAACATTCAGATCCTGGTCCTCATGGGCATTGAGTGGATCCCTGTAAATCTTCTTTATATTACTTATTGATTAGGTCACAGCCTCCCCCACAGAAGACAAAAGTCCTCCCCGATCCCTGCTCTCGCATTAAAAATGAATAACAGTGCTGTGGGGTCACGTCTGTAATTCCACTCTGTTTGTTCAGATACTTTCATGCATTTTTGGGCTGTGAAATGACATATGGCAGTGGTAGAAATGCAAGGTGGAGCTGTGTTCACAGCAATTTGCTGTAAAATCATGTGTCTCAAGAACTATTATTGTATTTTTGTAGAGCTGTATGACTGATACTCCTTTAGTGAAAGTAAACTGACTGGCCTGAGCCAACTCAGGTGTTGTCTGGGTAGTTTTGGCAGTGATTGGTAATAATAACATTAGTAAAATTAGACCTGAAGGAGCAAAAGATACAAACAGACAGACAATCAGGTTTTAAACAAAATCCAATACAAGCCAAACTTATTTGGAAACAAATGAAGCGGCACTAACATTATGACCCAAACAAGATGTGACATGTTAATTCATGAGCTTTAGAGGTAGTGGTTGGCAGATTTTTAAAACCTTTTTCCCGTCTTTATGCTAAGCTAACCACATGAGAATGGTATCAATCTTCTCCTCTAATGCGCAGTAACAAAGTCTTATTTCTTAAAGCGTCAAAGGGTCGAGTTTGTAATCCTGAAAACTGGCTCCTTTATTTTGTTTTGCACAATGCATGCTTAGTCATTTTTAAGGCAGCATTAAGGTCTTCACATCGGTGTCAATAAAGTGTTAAGTTATAAATGATGGCCAGAAATTTGGGTTATGATAGAACCATCGATAAAAAATATGTTCATTTATCGGACCTGATTATTGACTGGAAGAATGCGACACATTTCTAAATACCTTAGTGCTTTATGTCATCACACCACCGAAACATTCACCCTGCTGTCAAAACAAATCCACGTCCCATCTGTCTTGTCCTGTTTGCATCGTTGCATCCACTTACAGGAGCTCCTCTCATTGTTATGCACACTGACAAACCAAAGCACGGCTACGCATTTCCTGAAAAACACGATTTCTTGAGAGAAAGGAAAGAGCGTCTAGCTGAGAAGATCTCAGGTGAACATGTGGCTCGTGAACAAAGGCTTCATACAGCAATAAAAGTGAAGTATTCCTTTGCATAGCGGGGCATATTGCAGCTCCACTGACTGCACTTCACAGTGTCCCTGTAAACACCGAGCGTCTGTGGACACATATGCACACACACACACAATAAATTCAGTATATTAGCAATGCACCACAAGTGTCAGAGGTATACTAAAGGTGCCCACAATAACGTCTCTCTCTGCTTTGGAAATAATCTTTTCTGCCTTTATTCTGCTGGCCCCCGTGAAACTTAACCCTTGCATCAACATCTTTTAAACATGAACTTTATATTTGATTGGGGTTTGGAACTATATCGCCAAGAGGTGGGCGCAGCCATGCACAAGATATGAATTCTATATATTTTCTCCTCATTAAATCACACACAGGGAGGAGACAGGAGTGTGAAGGTATGACATGTGACGGGAGGGGTCACAGGGTCGGATTCAAACCTGTAATGTCCTGAGTGCACGGTATGCAGCTTGAGTTACCTCAACGTCTCGCGCTCGAGTAGATTTAATAGCCGCGAGATGCTGAAGCTCCAGCGATTGCTTTACTCAATTTAATTCCTTCGGACATGACTGGAGTGGCGACACATTGACTTTATGCAGTTCATGAAAATTAAAGTGACATTTAATCACACCGCCGGTTGGCCTAGACGGTAGCTACTTAGATCCTGATGAAGATGTCAGATGAAGAGTGCAGGAGAGGGTTTTGTTCTTGTTTCACCATCTCAGCATTTCTGCTTTCTGCTTTTGTGGCTATAAACTGGACATAGATGTATCAATACTTTAAGGTTCATTCTTCATAATCCGAGTTTAGTGTGATCATATATGCTTTCTCTGGTTCAAAGTGTGTAAGAGCTTTCATGTGTGACTGCTGTCTGGTGGTCTTTGAGCGCCTCTCTGTGGTTGAAAAGCGGCAGAACACCATAATAAATCCAAGGTATTCTGGGGCCTTTTTTTAGTAGTGTTCAGGAACTGTAGGTTGCATAAAGATGATCTGCCCTGTGATGAATTCTTAGAAAAAAAACGTGGTAAAGCTTGAAAAATGAAAAAAAAACAATTCAGTTTTGGAAATTTGTTGTGAAAAGTGTCTTTATTTCATAATAGTGAACCATCTATCTGCAGGTCTGTCTGTCAGACCAGTCTAAAAATCTGTAGCTTCATTTAGTTGTTTTTGTAAAAAAAGATATATGTAAAATGTATGATAAGGAAACACAGTGAGACTTAAACAATAAAAGTCACAGTAAGGATATAAAATCAATGCAGACATTAAAGGAGCAGTGATTTAATTACATCTCGTGGTGAGGTTGCAGATTGCATCCCACTGAATACCGCTCCACTCATCACTCCCTTTCCAAGTGTTTGGTTTGTCCTTACTGGGCTACTGTAGAAACATGGCGGTGCAACATGCTGAACTCTGTGAAGAGGACCCGCTCCCTGTGATAATGCACTAAAGAAAACATAGTTATGAATATCATATTCCATTTCTGCCAATAAATTCCCATAAATCTACACACTGTTCCTTTAAGTATGATAAAAAGATGGGATCTGTTGGATTGTTGATGTAAAGTTGGTTATTTTATATTAAACAATAAATTCTAATCTAGAAGTTACAATGTTTACTCTGAAATATATGTTGAAAGGCCGAAACACTCAATGACACAAGGGAACATTACTGATGATGTGTTCTGGGCCCAACTGTCCCAAAATTCTACAACCTAAACCAAACCAAGATACACACCACACAAGCTGGAAAACCCCCACTTGTAGATCGTCAACCACTCAAAACAAGGTTAATTTCCTGGAAGTGCTCACCACCTTGGCACAAAGGACAGACAAACATCATGTCCTGTGTTTTTTGATTGTGTTTTTTGATTCATTTATGCTTCTGTGTACCAGGCAGTTCTTTCAGGCTTCACTATTCATGCATCCATGACTTTTCCACCTGCATGAACACTAGATGGTGCTGGAAGAATGTCCGTGAGGGCAACGCCACCAAAACGAGGACATCTTCTTCAGTTTCTCAGCATGTAAAATTCATTCCTGTCCTCAGTAGTCAAACTCATGCAGGGCTCGCCTGCATCCTGTGCAGAATATCCGACCACATTTTTACATTTATAAGCTGCGTTTTGTCTTTGCTGTTTCAATAGTAGTATAAAGCAGCTGTTGACACATGGACTGTTTGCTATTAAGATATGCCAATGATTACGTTCCTGCTGCCACTAATGGTGATTAAATGTGTTTCAAAATTATCCTGGAATTAACCTCCTTGAATAAATCCCAAAAGACCATGAGCACATAGAGCGTTTAGTCCTCACATCATAAAAACTGAGATGCATTTTTAATATTTTTTCAAAGAAGTCAAAGTGAGGACATTGGTCGTTTGATTCAAGCGACTGTCCTTGAAGCCATGCATCCGTCACGCTCGGCCTCCATCTTTCATTAGCTTTTAGTTTCTGATCTTTTCTTAGCGAGAACAAAGAAGCTGCGGGACCATTAAGACATCAGGCTGTGCGCGAGACAGCTGCAAACCCCATTGTCAGTGTAATTAGATATTACAATTACAAGGCTTCATCTACAGCAGAGCCCTACTGCTGCAACAGCTGGGGAATCAGTGGGCAGAGCCCCAGGTGCTCTGCTTCTTCAGTCTGTCTCTTAAGTCCACAGCCCCTTCACTTAAAATTAAATTTAAGAGAGAGAGAGAGAGTTTTATTTTGTTAAATGTATGTTGAATTCTGTCTGTGTGAGTCTGTGAATCATAAAGCAAGACATACAGACGTACATTACTTTATTCCATGCGCCACAAATTACATCTTTTTTCATTCACTTTACTTTGTTTGTGTGTTTTTTGATCAAAACATCAGGCAAATAAAGCTCAGTTGAACTGAGAGAAGCATCTTTCCATAAAAAGAAAAGAATTCATTAGTTGAACACAATACAGATAAACATTGTGTGTATGAAAAATAACTACAAAAGATGTTTGCTCTAATTTGCAGCCCATTTGAGTAAACAAATGGATAAAACAGATTCAGGATAAAAACAACATACCGACTGTAAACATATGAATATGCATGTTTGTATTATACATGACCAGGTATGTATTGACATGCGTAATTGTAAAATTGTATGTATGAGTGTATAATATGTACGTGACCAGTGAATCAATCAAAACATCATTTAATGTTCACACCTTTGTTGGTGCACTAGCTAATATTTTCCTATTAACAATGGGTCCAAATGAGTCATTGTAATTGTAATAATGTAATCATCACTCGACTCTCACTGCCCTCATTGCGTCTTTCTCCTGCACCAAGCTAACGACGAGCTGGTGAACATAGTGGAGCATTTAGCAGCTGAAGAGCCAGATATTTCCCTCAGGAGTTGGTGGAGCGCTGAAAGGAGAATGAATATTGATATTGAACATTTGTGCTAACATGCTAATGTTCGTCAGTGTTTGCTGTTTGTTTTAAAGAGTCAACTGTTTGCTTTCACCTATCAGCTCTATAAGGTGATATTATTTTAATGTTCCCACGAATGTGGCCAAAAAATCTGTAAAGTCATATTGTTAGATGACAATATATGTATGAACATTAACATACAGAAACAAATACTCACAATAACATGCAAATGTACTGTATTGTGTTCTGTTATGTGGACACAGCTGCTATTGATGACACTATTTTCTGTACTTTTTCATAAAATCTTTTTTTTTTTTAAAGCATTATTGATATACCTATAGGTAAGGGAATTTACATTTTACAATTTAAAAACATGCATGATTAAAGCTGACCAGAAAAGTCAATTTATTGATTTAATTTCAATAATAATCTCAATAAATCCATAGTTTTCAATAGAAATGAATACCTTTTAGTTTTGCACTGTTGGTTGTAATAAACAAGATATTTTGCTTTTTAAGACGTTTCCATGATGGCAACTTGTGAGCCAAACAATAAATTGAGACGATTACTCGACAACAAAAGTAATCGTTAGTTGCAGCCATATACACGTCATGGGTATTTTACTGGCTGATTCCAGTATGTTAGACTCTATATGTTTGAGTACTTTCAGGCCAGTAAGTGTCTGTATTTTCAACACAATTGATAGGTCACTGAACAAATGAAACATGAAAATATCCAATTAATTAAAACTACATTTCCAAGACCTTTTGGTGTTTAATTAAATGTTTGTGAGTGGGGTGATGGGTGCCTTGTTGGTCGGGGACTAGGGGCTAAAATCATGGCTATGGTCCAATACAAAAATAAATAAACTATTGCAGAGCAGAGTTTAATCATATTTGTCCTTATTCTCTTCCTTCACTTTAAATTGCTCCTTTCTGGTCACATACATTTCGCATTTAAGGGGAGAGAGAGACTTTTTGGGAGTCAAATAGTCTGAAAGTATCACCCATAAAGCATCATATTAAACGTGTTGTAATTTCCTCACTGCTCAATCTGTGCTGCACGGAAGACAAACACATGTAGTTCAACTCCTGTCTTTGGAGGAGAGAGGAGTATTTTGAGAAGAGAGTATTCTGATAAGAGAGAGTTCCCCCTGGAATAGTTCGACAATGGTTTGGTCCGAAGCGGCTCCGCTCTGGAGCTGAAGGTGCACGCGCAGTCTAGCTTTTTTTAAGGGAGAGAAAAGGAAGCAAAAGTCTGCCCGACCACAGACATCACCCGCGTGTCCCCTCTCGTGACATGACCATGTACAAAGGCAGGCGTCGCAACCTGAGATGTGAGTATGAGGCGTCACGCTCTCGTGACGAAGGAGCTTTAAATGTGGCTGAAGTTAATGCTGCTAGTTTGGAGGGAGCGTTGGTGAAGTATTGTACCAGTTTGAGATACTACTTGTACTTAAACTTGACGTATTTCCATTTTGTCTTTGAGGGTATATTGCTATATTTTTTACATATATATATCTGACGGATATAACGTTAGTTACTTATCAGATCAATATTTAATACATTAAATTGGTATTTTTTAATATAACTGTATAGAATTTAAATTAGTTGACATTTGACATCATTTGGATGGTGATGAATTAAGAAAATGATTCAAATGATAAAAGTAAAACGTTGAGTGGAGCCATTGTGCCTTATTAGTACTTTTACTTTTGATACTTTAATACAACTTGCTGCTTGTAGTCTTCTCGTGTATTTTTTGCTTGTGTAAGATTTTGAATGCAGAACTTTCACTTGTTAAAGAGAATCCTTTTCATTGTGGTATTGCTGTTTTTACTTAAAGAGATCAGAGTACTTCCTCCACCACTGCTGTGTGCAGGCTTCTTTGCAGTGTCTTCATGATTGAAATCTGCATCTCCTCCTTTCTGTTGCTCAGTATGTGTCAGCATATTCATGTACATTTGAAAATTCTAAGTAATCCCTATTTTATGTTAAAATGCACTGTAGAATATTGCATTGTAGCTTTAATAATGAATGGGAATTAAAGCATGCTGGGGACTGATGCAAATCCCACTGGATAAACATTTACATGGCTAATAAGCTAATCTTTTACCAATTCAGACAACATAAATCCCCTTTTCATCCAGTCTTTGTGCACTATTATTTTTTTTTTGCAGGAATTGTGTGAAATGCAAATTTATCTCTGTGACTCGATCACAGGCAGGAGATTGCTGCATAAAGTATGTAACATTCATTTGAATCTATTTGGTGGCTGCAGTCAAAAAAAATACAGTGGTGGTGTTGTGATGTTCAGAGTGTGTGTTCAGTGCAGAAGTGCCTTTGAGCAAAGTACTGGAGCTGCAGTGGTTGGTTGCACATTACAGCTCCAGGTGAGGTGTGCACATAAGAGGCTGAGGGAGATATTTCTGCATTGTTGGCAGATCTGCGGTTAAATGAATAATTTATATCTCATATATTAACATCTAGATTGACTGATTCATGATCAGAATACATTATTTATACGATATGTGTTTTGCATGCAACCTTTTATTAATAATAATTTAATTATATAAAGTCAGGGCTGCAACAATTATTTATCAAAAAGGCCTTTTTCACAGCGGACATTTTGACAGAAACTAATCAACTAAAAGCCGTGCGAGTGAGGCAGCATGCACATAGGATGCTGCAGGGATGACTTATTTTTTGTTGGCCAACCCGGAAGTTAGCATCACCCTGGTTCCCTCCACAAAAAGCAAATGGGATTTTTCCATTGAATTTTGGATTAGAAATAAACTCCGTGGCAAACAAACGTTTGTGATAATTACACGTTTTGTTCAGCAGGATAATCTTAATCCTTATTTCAGGCGTCTAAACCCACCAGACGAGGGAACCGGAAGTGCGAGAATGCTGACTCATTTCCAGGTTTTAGGGCTTATTCCTGCTACACTCGATCAGGACCCTGAAACCAATGCAGCTAAATGGAATTCAGCCATCATCCATTTCTATTATTCACACCTGTGCTTTTCCTACTGTGGCATGACAAGATGGCTCCCGGGAACGAAGGCTGATTAGTCTGACGATTATTTCCCCAATTAGTAAATCAATCATTTGATGAATAAAATGTGAGAAAACAGGGAAAGCATCCATTGAGATTTCCTATGGTCCTTGTTTTGCCTGACCAACCATCAAAGTCTAATTTACTGTCACATAAGACAAACTACTGAACTTATCTTAACAATGGAGAAGCTGAAATCTGAGAATATTTGAAACTTCTCTTCTTTTTCTAACCTGTTAAACCTTTTCTGATTCCTCTGGTGTGTGTGTTACCTAATCCTTTCATTGATCTGATGTCTAAACACGTCTGCTGCTCCGTGTTTCAACAGTCAACCCCTGAACAAGGAGGCCAAGTTTCAGAGCAGATGTACAAGTAGTTTCAAGCAGCTGTTGGGTTTGTTTCCAGCTGCTTGCACAGATTCACCAGCGTGTGTTGAGGCGGAAGTGATGGACCAGCTCCTGGGCTTAAAACGTTTTGAACGGTTGCACTTAAGAGCCACATAGTTACATCATAAGACAAGGAGGAAAAGTGTATGAACAGCTCAGGAGAGATGAAAGACTAAATTATCTTTACCTCAGGCTACAATATGCTCATTATGGTTTAATGCAAAAATCAACTCGTGACAATGTTGAGATGAACCACAGGCGTGAAAACATTTTACCTTCTGTACTGCTGCTCTGAAGAACGTTCACGCACTATTGCGTGTATTCTCAGTGCGATCTATTGAGCACAGTCAACCCCGAAAATGTAGCAACCACACGTCCGGCTGTCCTTAATGGACCACAACTCAGCAGGTCTAATGAAAATAATTGTATTAGATCCTCGGGAGCTCAGGGACCGGCTGCCAAATTTATGGGCTGCCAAGTAACCATTTTCCTTAAGAGGGCGAAAGAGCAAAGTACAAGGAATTCATTAAAGAAGGACAGTAATTAATCCACGCTTTGCCTTGACGACACGATTCTCCACCATCCTGATTGGTGGAATCAGTCAGGACGTAATAAACGATCGGTGCGTGTAGCTCAGAGTTGCATAATGTCGAGTAGCTCGCAAGGTAATAGTCTTCAGTATTTAGCATTGACAGGATTCAGATGAAAGATATCTGCAGTTTATGAGATTAGTGAGAACTATAACTTACGGTATCTCTAAGTACAGTTTGACGAGCCTAAATTGAAGTTTATTTTAGATTTCTGTAATTATATTCTTTCAAGTAAGAACTGTGGAATTGTATTGAGAATACGGTTCTCAATACAATTCCATTTACGGTTTAGATACCGTAAATTCCCAAATAGTGGACGGAGGCTTCTTTTTTTTTTTTTTAATTACATTTTTTTTTTTTTTAACCTTCACTGCGGACACCAGTGCCTTCATTTGAAGCAGGCTTTTATTAGATACGTATATAGAGAGGTGAAGTCCCGCTCCTTCAGGTGGACCACCATGGGACCTTATTTTGGGGAAAATATGTACGGTAGTCAATAGCGAGTGACATTTATTTTTATCCTGTTTGAATTGCGCCACAAATTAAAAGATAATTTTGCACGTCAAGAAAGTTGCATTTTGTAGTAACGCTGTTGAAGTATAAGACTGTGAAAATACGTAATTAGAAAGACTACACACCCAGAATTTGCGTAAGCGACATCACTCGCTGAAGTTTTGTTGTCCGTGTGTTTTGTACCGGGATGTACGCACGAAAAACGGTTCTTGCTCGTTCTTTTGCTTCCCGGCTGATAAAAAGAGTCGCTGGATAAAAGACATCAGGTAAGATGACGTTACATTTGTGCATGGAAAAAGCTAAGTTACCTAGCTAGCTAGCCAAGGTAACGGGCATTTAGCGAGATGAGAGATGTAGTTCACTGATAGGGTTCACACTTCACTAAATGAAACTACAACAAATCTATGACAAACTTTCTTGACTTGCAAAATTACCTTTTGAACTGACAAAACAATAGACAGTTGTGTCATTCATGATATAATTCAAACAGAGACTTTGCCTCTCTATTTGGTCATATTTTAGTAAGAAGCGTCC
This sequence comes from Anarhichas minor, assembly GCF_050575085.1. Taxonomy (NCBI): domain Eukaryota; kingdom Metazoa; phylum Chordata; class Actinopteri; order Perciformes; family Anarhichadidae; genus Anarhichas; species Anarhichas minor. The sequence continues at coordinate 7,485,894 of NW_027466470.1, read as the reverse complement.
TTTTCAGATTAGCTCCTCTTTGCTCTGTTACTTTTTTCTTATTGCCTTATGGTTTTAATGCAAACTCAACACTGCTGTGTCTTTGTCATAAGTACGGTACTTCAAATGTAGCTAATGCCATTTGTCTTTTGGCGCTTATACGTTACTGCACAATACAGAAATAATGGCTGTAACAGGCATACACTGAGCGTTATGTCGTGGCTTCTCTGTTTTTATTTTGGAAAAAATTATCTTAATTTACCCAAAATAACTAAACAGTGCAAGGAATTAATTTGGACATTTGACTCTCAGTTTGAGCTATGTCATACTCATATCTATCTTTGTGAAACCAACATAAGTATGTTGATAAGACTTTCCAGAATTACATTCATTGTATCTGCAAATGCACTGTAACTAATATCAATTAAAATACAATCTGCAATGGCATTCTAACCAGTAAGAACAATATTTCAAGATGATGTGAATAGAAGGTCATTATGTCCAAATACACACGTTAATCCGTACACTGTGTATACCCAGACACACACTCGCAGTGTATGCTTCCTCACCCTGTCACTCAGCCTGCCCTGCTTAAGGAAACACTCTCTCAGCTGTAATGAAAAGCCGAAACTGCCTGTGCCCTTGAGCTGAGCTCAGAGATTGTTCAAGTCCTCCCTGTCAGATTTACGGGCCGCGAGAACACAGCATAGATTGAATCTCCGGCTGCTGTCATGCAGGATGTCTCTTAGTCGCTCATTTGTATTCACACAGGTGCCCGGGCGATCTCTTAATCAAATACTGCTCACCTGCTCTCGCGTAACGGCATCGACGGAGATTGTTCTGTTCCAGGAGTGATGCTCTGCCTGCCAAAGATTGTGTTTCGGTATTAGTGCAGGGAGGAAATGTATTCTCTCGTTTCTTTTCTCAGGCTGTATTACCACATCGCTCACCTCTTCTGCATTAATTGGACGGAGAGTAGGCTGTAGTTTAACATGGACAACCGCTGTCCTCCCAACTATCCCTATTCCCAAAGTTAAAAGTTCCTTTGCACAGTCTCTTGAATAATCCCAGTCAAGAGGAAGATTGTTAATACACTATAGTTCAGCTTGTCGCGGCTAAATGGAAGCAGCACAAGGGCTAAACAGTTATTTAGCTTTTAAACTAAGCTCATCCCAGTGGACTAACTAAGTTTTGTCTGCGCTGGTCCGGTTTTAATGACTCGTCCACGTCTCCAGAGACGAAGAGCTCAAGGGCAAGCTGAGCTGAGGGGTCTATTTATAACTAAAAAAAGACACTCAACGGTAATTTAGCACTGCTTCATTAATATGAATGAACCCAAACTGAGTCAGAGGTGCCCTGAGGTGGTGATGATTGTATTCTTAAAGGATCCAGTGTGGATGGATAAAACTGCTGCTAAACTCAGCCACATCTTTGCCGAAGGAGCCGTTCAATTAAATGGACTTGCAAACTAAACCTCTTACTTTAAAAATCTGGACATTGGACCTGCACTTGCCATCACCACCAGTGAACACAGGTGTCACCAGGACTGAAATCTTAAGGATTGCAAATTTAATTTTGTTCATTCTTATTTTTTATGTAATTTAATTTATATTTTCATTTGCTTTTTACAATATGATACTTTCCACTCAGGCCATATGTGATAACTATTTTGATATTGAGTTATTCTATACTTCTTCTATTCACACAGATAAACCCACTCTGAGGTTTTGTCACAGTGAAGATCGTTACCATTTTGTGCCACCTTTGCACAGGCGGAAACCTCTGGGTCTGAAAAGTAAAGCCAATTAACTTGTATTCTCTCTAATTGCCAGCAGGGGGCGACTCCTCTGGTTGTAAAAAGAAGTCTGATTGTATAGAAGTCTATGAGAAAATGACCCTTCTTCTCACTTGATGTATTACCTCAATACACATTGTAAAGATGAGTTTATGGTCACAATTGCTAGTTTCAAGTCTTCTTTAACTCCCAGACGTTATTCGGTCTGGGAGTTTTCTGTGTTTTCATCTTACTAATTTGAACCTTTTATAGTGTGTTTTAAGTTCATTTTGGTTGCCTAAAATGTCTTATTCAGCGGTGGGCTGTACTGAGTGCTCACACCCTCTCGTGTCACTTTTGGTTGCACAAAAAACAGCAGAAAAGCTCAAAACGGTGATCCACAAACCACTGAGTGACATCACTGACTATGGCAGCCTCTTACAGAGAGTCTATTCCTTTTCAACATTAAAACCCCCATGAGTCGAGAGGTTGGCTAGTACTCTTTGTTGTTGTTGTCTTTGAATTTGTCTCTGTGCTCACTCATGATGCCGCATACAGTTTACAGTATCAATTAAGTCCTAACTGGCTATTGCTTAGCAACACAGCCTCAATCTCCTCCATCTCCAGGCTCAACTTTTTAACAGATACACATACAATCAAGTCCGTTAGCCACACACAAGCTCACACACATTTGTTTCATATATGACTAATATAATGACTGTAATCAATCAGAGGCTCAGTGTGTGTCTGTCGGTGGTGTGGAGGGTTGGCGTTGTTCGTTTAGAGAGTGCTTTTTAGTGCGTCGCTCTCTCTTTAACGACCCCAGCAGGGGACCAGAGAGAGGAGAGCACACTTAACGATGTGAACCATTCCTCACGTCTTCCTGGAGGCTAATGATAATGATACAGACGTCCCTGTGCACCGGAGAGCGGCTTCATACATCCCGGATTCATTAGTCCATTAGGGAGAGCAAGGAGGGAAAAAAGAGAGGAAGGGAAAAGTCTAGGCTCCAAACACAGCACAATTTTGTGTGTGTGTGTGTGTTGAAAACAGAGATTTTGTATAATATAGTCTGAGATATCTTGCATTCTTTAAATTCACAAGCTCAGTGCATTAACAATGCAGCAAGAGATGACATTATCATCTCCACCAGTGATGGGAGAGAAAAAGAAGAGGCTAAGGCTGCAACACTTTCTGCGAAATGACTCGACTTCAGCTCCTGTCATGAAAGTTGCCGCTGCGTGATCCCCAAAGCAGTTGATGCAAAGCTGATACTTTATTTCTGCAACTTTTTGAAGCTGTCGAGGCTAACTCATCTCATCAGACAGGGGTCTGCCCTGCCTTGTCGGTGTGTGCCTCTGTTTGTGTGGGAAGTGTCTGATATCTGTTTTTGTGTATGACCTTGACTGAGCTGAGTTTGAGCAGAAGCAGCGCTGAGAAGCCGACGGACTGAACGCAGTGATAGCAGCCGGCTTGGCAGCTATAAGAGGCTGTCAATCATGACGAGCCATGTGGTGAAGAGTCACAGTAGTCTGCTAATGCATTTGAAGGGGATTCCATTATTTTTCTGTTACCAAATTACTTTAAAAATAAAAAATTTCATTTTTTTTTACCAAAACTGTGACTCTCAGTCCTTTCTTACACAATCGATGTCTCAGTTGCCTCAAAGCCCTTAAAACCCTTTAAAAGTTTCCAGCCTCTCTGCTCGTCTTTGTCTCTTTGAAAGTTTCAGTGGACTGAAGTTAAATCACTGAGTGAATCAATGCTTTCTACCTTTATTCAGCTGGTTAATCTCATCACACAGCCCGACAGGCACAACCCTCTCTGCAGCTGCAGGGCTCCAACTAACAAATACTTTCAATAGAAGGCTACGTATAGATTTGTATTAGTTTATTAGTATTTATTTAGCTATAGCCTTTTATTAGTTTTATTAGTTCATTCATAAAGTTGAGTCTGAGTCAAAATAATATTTATTATTATAAGTTTGGATTTGTCTTGAAAGTTAAAAGTAACTAATAATGAAAATTCATAAATGGAGGTATTGAAATTATAATAGAGTTATACATCGAGCAACTAGTAAATCGTGTAAATCAAACTATCTTTTAAGGCAAGATTCTAAAGTTCTTTTGACATAAAAATAGAAAATCGTTAAAATATTGTCATTTATAGTGTTATGCATTATGCAAGTTTGCTGCAGTGGCAGTAAAAACCTTGTTCAGTATATGTTACAGTAGGGGTTTGCCACTGTTGCCCCCCCCCCCCCCCCCCCCCCTTCCCAGACATCCTCTGTGTGCCAAATTAACTATAAAGAGTTCCTGTTTGCTATTTACTCAAAAATGTCCAATCAAGATGTCACTGGATTGCTTTGAAACTCAGAAAAATGTGATAGTTCTTAGGCAAGTTCTGAAGCTATACAGTCAGGAGTGTCTTTTTTTTCTATGATTTTTTTTTAAGCAGATTTATGATTTGTTCGCATGGACATTGGGTATAATGTTATCCTCTGGAAGCGTAAGTTACGCTGAATCTATAATGCATGTATGCGTGTTAAGATTTGGCTGAGATATGACTCAGAAAGAGCAGCTTAAATACCTAAATTGCCTCCATTAGCTGCCAGAGCGACCACCATGTTGTTGAGCGGTTCAAATCAGCGGGACAAACAATAAATTACATCCTGTTGTTTTTAGAGCACCAGTATGTTACTGTCACTTTTTACCTCACTCGGTATTTCTTTATTGTTTTCATGGTAAGTTGAAATAAAAGTTATATAGAGATGATGCCAGGTCTTGCATTGTTTATAAGGCACTGTCTTATAAACATTGACTCTGAGTCTGCAGGGCTTCGATGCAAAGCTTCAGCCTTGAGTAAAGGAATGCCCCCATGACATGCATTTCTCCAAGATGGTGGGAAATAAAATGTAAGAGGTTATCGGAGAGGTGAAGTTTAGAAGACAGTGAGAATTAAGTCTGAGTCCGAGAAGTGATTTAGAGTGAATCGCCCCTCGAGGGATTGTCGGCAACGCTCTTTCTCTACTCTCTAATCTTTTTCTCTGTGCCCGTGTAATTAGCGGTGTCCCTCGTCTCCCAAAGTTTGGATACTGATGTTTTCACTTCAAAATGGAGAATATGTTCCACTTGAGTTTCTGTATTTCAAAGAAATATGTCTAAACAAGATTATTAGTGTCTGAAAAGATAAGATACAGATGTTATTGTCTGGAGACTGATTACATGGTATGGAGTACACACATATAAGACACAAAATGGTAAAGCTGACATATATTTCCTGTATATATTAATCTTGCACGGATCGTCTTTATTAATCAATACAAGAAATATATCCTTTCATCTGTAACATGTCAGCAAATGGGGAAAAAGGCTCATCACTGCAGAACTTTCTGCAGTTTTGAATCTTGTGCCTATTTTTGTTCCCAAGCCCCTCAAAAATGTAAATGCACATTTTGTAGAATAGCAATCTCTCCAAAAATAACACTTTTATGCTCGGGGCCCTCATCACATTTTGGAGATATGAGAATATGAACATGTTTGCATGTATTTGTACCCTGCAAGCCTTTCACATGCAATGATTTGTTAACCCAATTTCAACAGTATTATCATTAAAATCATTAACATACATTTTTAATTGAGTTACAGTTAAACAGCTTGGAAGTTCATTAAATTGTTAAATTCATTACAGCACATGAAAATATCATGTAATATTTTCATAATAGGCAAAAAGATGCAGGTTTATAGGTGTTAAAAAAAAAAGTCATTCTACCCCTTTATTTTACACAGGATTTCATTCTAGCTCCATTTTTTTATATTAATTAAATTTTATAAGGTGCTACTGTGTGTGTTTGCAGATATCAACATGGCAGGAGAGCCAAAACCATACAGGCCTAAGATGGGCTCCAAGAGGCCTCTGTCGTCCCTCTACAGGTCTGTGTGAAACATGTGTCTTGTTTAACTGTGGCAGTCGGATATTGCTTTGCTGACCTACTTTTCCCACCGTAGTTATATTCTGCTGTCTGGTCGGGTACTTCAGCAGGAACAGCCAATTTCCTAACTGTGCTATCAGTGTCTGTTATTACACATTCGCTGATTCTTGACATTTTAGTGGCTTGTTGGAGGCAAAGAAAAAACAGTGCACAGGAAGTGACATGGCCGACATTTTAAAGGCTAAAAGAAGAACAAAATAGCTGATCATTAGGGATTTAAAGGGATTTGTTTGGTAAATTAGCGTATTTGCTTTCTTGCTGAGTGTTAGATGATGATTGATATCACTCTCATGTCTGTATGCTAAATACTAAATCTGTGTGGAAAAAGAAGTGGAAAAATGACACCGTGGCAGACGGTTAGCTTAGCTTAGCATAAAGACAGTTTCTGCTCTTAGCTAAAGAATATATTAAAAAAGGAAAGAATGACATCACTGAACCCACATTGGTTCCAAGCCGGTAGTATCCTACATATCTTATTGTAATAGAGCATGTTTGTTATCAATAACTAACCAAACTATCACTCTGATAATGATATTTAATTATATTCAGGAGGGCTAACATTAGCCAGGTCTCTCGATAATGTTTGCTAATATTGTCAGGAGGTGGACGCTAATCGCCAAATTTGATATAAATCTGGACTTTTATACATTTAACACTGTAACAGGGAACTTGTTTTATCTTCACAGTGGCTATGAGTTTGACTATGACTACTACAGAGACGATTTCTACAGCAGGTATGTAAAGAGGCGTATCTGATGGTAAATAACACTTTGGCTGAACTGGTTCTTTTCCTTCACACATCGGTTTTTTCAATCCCATTTCTCCTGGTATTTTGCCTTTCACTGTTCAGCCTCCTTTCTCCTCTTTTCAGATACAGCTACTTAAAAAAAAGATGAGTTTTGAACAGAATAGTCCCAATTCCATCTAAGGCTAAGTAACTACATTATCATAAGCATAATGAATGTCATATTGGGGAGGTTTTTATTCCTTTCCGTTGGAATTACTAATGATGCTTTTATCCGCATAGGCGCGTACTGAATGTCAGATAGTCCCCAGGCTGGTCATTTGCGCTGGCAAGGCAGAGAATGTATCTTCCCTCTGACATTTTCATTGGCTTGTTTACTTCCTTCCTTCGCAGTAACCCTGATGAGAGTTGAATCCTTCAGCTTTGAGTCGTTATTGCTACTTTGGCAATTTAATGTGTCATAGGCAAGTGGGAACAAGATTTGATTGAATGGCCGCTGCGTTCAATATGTACCTCCATCTATCGTTCAAACATCTTTTGCAGCATGTCTATTAGGGGCTTTGTAAATGTTTCTTGTTGCTAGAGTAACAACATCTAAACATGACTGAGTGACTCCTGAAAAAAATAAAAACACACCTGCACACTTTGCTGTTCAATGGCTATAATAAATCCAGAAATACTTCTCCCTGCTTGTAAAAAGATTACTTTGTCTGCACTGTAACTCCTCTTGTAACATTTCTGTTCAAAGATTGCTGCAACTTTATTTCTCATGTGTCTTCAGACTCTTTGAGTACCACGGTCGTGTCGTGCCCCCGACCCGTGCTGTGATCCCCATCAAACGTTCGCGACTAGTCGTCCCGTCCACACGCAGAGCCAAATCCTCCTTTCCCGTCAGGGCCTGTTCCTCCTCCTCCTCCTCTTCCTCCTCCCGAGCGCTCAATGTCAGCTCCTCCATCACAGTCCCTAAACGTATGTTCTCTTTGTCACTTTTTTTCTGCTCTCTTTAAAGGGAGATTCAAGTTTAGTACAACTTAGGTCTTTCAGTTTTGTCATTTCTAGATTGTGATAAGAATGTTCTCACCAAAATGATTCGTGAGATCTGAAAACTTGGCAAAACACTTTAGCAGCAGGGCAATCAGACAGGCTGAGGGTTGCAACTTATTATATTTATTTGTATTTATCAATTGATTAGTTTTTTTGATTAGTTCATGAATCATTTGATCTGTAAATTATCAGAAAATAAGGTAAAATACCCATCACAGTTTCCCTGAGCCCAAGGTGACGTCTTCATTGTTTTGTTCAAAGAAAAGCAGTAAATCTTTAAATTTACAAAGCTTGTTTTGCATTTCATCCTAAAATGTCCAAGTGTAATGTAAAAGGTATCGCTCATAGTGAGGAACCTAAAGACAGATATCATCTTATCCCTGTTGTTCTCCTCCGCTCCTTGTGGCATTTTAGTGTTTTTTTTTAGATCATTGTTTAGCTCTGCGGCTGTTTTAGTTCACTTTCACTGCTCTCAGAGGATCATTTTCAGTGGTAGCAGGCAAATGTTCTCAGAGAAAAAGCTCTAAAAACCCACAGTACACTACTGCTCTGCACCAAATGGCAGACAGACTCAGTTGGAGATTAACTCCTGATCATAGTGGAGCTTTTAGCAGCTAAGGAGACAGATATTTTTGAAGAACCAGATAGTGAGAGTGAACATTGGACTTACATTTGCCAGGTGGCCAGAAACAAATAAAAGGACAAACAGTTGCTTATTTACACATCAAGCAGTTACAGAGCAACATCAGCAAACACATTTGTTAAATCAACTTTGTTAAGTCAATGTTGTGTTGCCCCCAAGTGGCCCAGAAAATCAATCAATACTTTGACATTTTTGGAAATATACTTAATTGCTTTCTTGCAGAGAGTTTGATGACCTGGCTCCGTCTGTTAGTAACTAAATGGACCCACAAAGCACCTAGAAAATCTAAAATTTAAAAAATGTCAAAGTATTCTTTAAGTTGGTGAAGACAGCGTTATTATAACTGATGGGAATGACTGCAAAAATAAGATCCAGATTGTATGAAACCTTTTTTTTTTTTAATTGTTCAACAGTTGCCTTTGCACAGCTCGTAATCTCACTCTTACTAATCAGTATTCTCCACATAATGCAACGCCGTAAAATATATCATTGGCTTTGGCTTCCATTGGAACGCCCGTTCACGACTGTGCCTCAGCTACATTTCTGGCAACGAACTTGGCTGCTGAAACTTGCTTGAGCAGTGCAGTAGCTGTTGTAGCCGTGTCAGTCTCCTCGTCACACATCACATTAATTATGCTTTTTAACTTTATTTATGTATGCGCACAGTGAAGACAGACCAGCTCCAAACAATCAAGAAGGAGCTGTCACAGATCAAGACCAAGATCGACTCCCTGCTTGGAAGGCTGGAGAGGATTGAGAGGCAACATCGCTCTGACGGCGGTGAGATTCGACAGAGGGGAGGGGAGAAGCATGCATATATAGATGTGCAAATGAAAGACACACACACACAGCAAAGGGAAACTAAAATAATACTAAAGCTTTATAGAGTGGCTTGTCTGAAAGAAATCGTTCTGTTAGTGAAAGTAAGATGTCAGTTCAATAAATCCATTACGCTCTGATGTTGACTGCCCGTCTCTCTTTCCTCAGACATGCAGAGGAAACAAGAGGAGATGTGTGAGTGTCTCCATGGTGATGCAGCAGACCGCTCTGGTGGAGAGGAGGCGGAGGGCACCGCCGAGGTGGAGGCAGGGGAGATGACGGACGGCGGTGAGGATGACTTTGAAGATGAAGGCACCAGCGACATGGTGAGCTGGTCAAGTAGACATTTACAGTCTCAATAGGAGTGGGGAAAAAAGTATGTTTTCTTGCATCTCAATGAAAAAAGCTAAGCTGTTAATCAATGGCTGAATAGCCTCTCAAGCTGCCTGGCCATGGTAAAGCTGTCGTATGCTCATAAAAGCATTCCAAAAATATGTAATTTAAAATATTATCTGGAAACCCAGTTCCTCAACCAACTCTGTATTTTCTGAGGAAGAAATGTAGCTTAATGTATGAGAGATTAATGGACTTTTCCTTAACGTGTCCTTATTTATTGTGGAAAAATCAATATATTGCCGCAACTTTATTGTAACCTTAAAAGCACTTCTAAATTCACTTATTCTCATATTTTGCTCATCAAAAGCCCCCTATGTGACATTACAACAAACATACATGTTAATAAAAACCCAATTTCATTGTTTCATTTAAAATGATTGTGAATTGAAGAAGGGCCAGTTATAAGAATGGATGTTTATCTCACTGATATCTCTTTCGTTGTTGTTTTTCTTTTAATCGCAGATAGAGAACCACATATCGGACATTGACAACTGAGTAAGGTCAGTGTTTAATCCCTGCTTAACAGGGAATAATTCTTTATTTATATGGCATTTCATTTTGTGAATAGACTTCTAACAGAGTATGGACCACTGTACCCCTTTTCAGTGCCCAGCCACTTGTAGGCAGCAGCAGCAGCGATGCTGAAGATCGTCGGCTTATTTTCCACTTTTAAGCAGAGTGAGAAACGCTGCTCATTCTGTCCTCTAAATGGGCCGTCATTCTCTCCGTCTGGGTGCGTAAAGTAAAGGCAGCTTCTCTGCAGTTATCACTGATGACTGTCTGAAGCGCCACAGAGATACGACTCCGTCTCATCCGCACTCTGCATCAGACGACATTTAAATCCCCTGATTTTCTTTGTATGAACAAATAGCTTTGATAGATTTTATTTGCCTCTTGGCTGACTTTTCCTCCCCGCTGTCCTCAAGTGCCTGATAACGGGAAATCTTTTACAGCCGCTCTGAACATGATGGTTAAGATGGTAGCATAATGAACTGCTTGTCCTCAGGTGCACATCTCAGTGGTTGCAGGTAATATCAAAAGCATTAGTTTATTATAATGTTGATCGCAGCCCCTACCCCTCCTCTGTTTTTCATCTTGCAGATAAAGCAGCTTATAATGTAGCCACCTTTTCTACATAGGTTTACTGTGAAAGTAAATAGTATTAATATTAATTATCACTGCTGTCTGTCTTGTATTCTCTTTCTTTTCAAGTTGGGGAAAAAGGGAGCCTACCGTCCAAGAAGAAGGGAGAACAGATGCCAGCAAAACCTTCTTGATCAAGAAGGTGTATTTGAAATTTTAGGAAAGCGATGACGGGGGTGACTGACAGCAGAGGAAGAGTTTTTCAAACTTGTTTTTTCGCTTGTTTGCCTCATTAGAACATGACACTCCTGGTGTGTACTTCATCTAAATGCTGGTTATAAATATTCTTCAGACGACTGCAAGGTCACCTGCAAAGAGCAATCTATAATTGCCCTTCAAGCTGATTGCCTCTCTGGAAAGTAAGGACAATATATTGTGTTCTTAATATATTGTGGTCTGTATTGTGCATAAAAATACAGTTACGTTATCAGTCGGAGGAATCATGAAACGCCCTCTTTTGTTGTAATGTTTGTTCTGTTTCTGTGCATTGAAAACTGTGACGAGTCGGGACGCTGGCAGCGAGAGAAGACTTGATAGTTATGTGATTTTTCTTTGTTCGTACATTTAACTGAAATGTAATTTATTCAGAATGTCTCCACACTGTTTGTCATCCGTTATACATGATAAGATGCATTTTGAATTCTGTTTACATTCTGTTTATGGTTGACAAAAAATTACAATTTTTTTACTATCAGCATGTTAAAAAATGTGGCTGTTATTATGGATCATTTGTATTCATTGCATCTGTTGTACAGCTATGGATGATAGCAGTTTTTGAAATAAACCCGGTCCTCCCAAAAAACATAAAAAAACCAGCCTGCCAGAGTGTTGTGGCTTTGTTTTTTTTTAAAACAATCGGGGAGGGGAAATGCAGTGTTTGTTTGGTTTTCTGGTCAGTAGATAAAATATTTATATTTACGTACAGCTTGAAAAACAACGTAAACAATCTTTTTAATAACCTTGTATGACACAAGAAGCCGTATTGGAAAGTTTCTACCTGACTACACTTAAGCAACATGGAGGTAGGGATGAAGATGCCTATCTGTCGAAATATCTAAACAACTATTGGATGGATTGTCATGGGACTTTTCTTCAGCCATTCATGCTCCCCTGAAGATTAAGTACAATTTTGATGTAGTTGGACTTTCATGCGATTTAATTCATTGCATTGAGCTTTTCTCACTATTTTTTTTTTTTTCTCACTATTTCTGAGTCCAATTGAACATTTTTGCCAAATTCTTTTAGATATCGCGTTCACGAGAATGCCGGACGACAAACCCGAAAACATAATACCGGCCATGGCTGTCACTGCTGCAGAGACATAATAATCGTTAATAACAGTCACAGAGCACATTTTCTGTATTGAGTACAGTACTTGGTATATTTTCCTGATTTTACTTGCATATTTTTACTAAAGTAACATTGTCAATGAAGGACTTCTAACGGAGTATTTTTATAATATGGTATTTGAAACTTTACTTAAGTAAAGAATGTTTCCTCCAACCCCGCAGATCTATGTGTCCCTCAGGATGAATTGTAGTACGTTTAATTGGTCCAATACTTTAGTTTATGATTAAAAAATAATTGGCATTCCCTTCAGCCTCAGCTGTGCTTTGTGTGTAGTTCTATCAAATGCTAACACACTAGACTAAGATGATAAAGGCAGTCAACGTTAAACCTTCAGATCAGTTTAGCATTGTCATTGTTACGCTATGCCAAAGTAAAACATCACGGTGCCTCTAGCTTACTTCTGAGTAACTTTCCTCTCCACCGTCAAACCATTTTCGAAACAAATGGGAGTGGCAAGGTGAAAATAAAGTTGATGCTAAATGTACACTCCACTCAAGTTTAATTATAGCATTCCTATACATTTGTCCTATTCTATAATTGGCTTTGAGAATATTCATCTATTTCTTTCAGTGCATTGCCCTTGAAAACTACATGCTTATGAGCGATAAGTGGTGGTGGGGCAGCAGCAGATGGCATTTTTAATTCACTCACTTCATTAGCACCAGATCATAATTTTCACAGGTTAAGGAGGGCCATTGGCTGGTTTTCAGGTATAATTGGCTCTATCATCGCTGGCTAGCAGCCAGTGAGTACAATGATCAGTCATGCAGCTCCTCTAATATGGACAATGTTCAGTGTGTGATGAACTGAATCAATCACCGGCCTTTCACTGCTGGAGGAGTTATGCGTACAAGAGGGGTCAGGATCTTAATAATACATCTGTGATTAGCCATACTTGAGCGAGGATACACAACTTGCAGCAAGCTTTGTTTCACAGGCCTTTAAATCAAAGATAGAGCTAATGTTCAAGTTTTATAAATTATATCGTAGTGAAAGCCAGCATAAGGAGCTATTTATATTTAATACATTCCTCCATGAATAATGACAAAATGTCAAAGTATTCCGTCATCAGCTAAAGTCCTTCTAACTCTTTGTTCTTGGTAGTCAAAGTTGATTATTTCACTTTGACTCAAATTACTTTTCCCTTCACACTAAAGTGGATATAATTTGTCACATATTTGTTTGTGTACTTGACACTTTCAAGAGTTTAAAAATAATATTGTATAACTTTTTGTAGCGGCCAAAAGCCAATATTGATTCTCTATTGGCTTTTTTCAATTCTGGTTTGGAGATTCCTATTAGTATTGGTTGTATTAAATATACTGTGCCCTTAAAGATTCTACTGTATGGTTGTGAGGCATCATAGAAAGATAGACAATAAATAATTAACAAATAAATAAACAACAGAGATCATATTCAGTTGTTCACACAAATGGCAAGAGGAAGAGCAAAGAGTTATTTAAATTGAAGACTAGAATGTTATGGTTGCTTTGAGACAAAGGCATAATTTCTATTATACACAAACATCTTTTCTTTAGCAGGCATAAAATATTGTGTTTTTCATGCAACGATTGGTGTCTGTTTCTCTCTGTATTTGCCCGATTTTTTAATGTGCGATTGCTGCCAGGAAGGGGGTACAAATTCTGAGGGAAGCAGCTGGTGCTTAAAAAGAATCAAGAATGAAGATGTGAAAAGCTGGAAGCAAACCCATATGTCCTTTATTTTAACTGATGAGTAAACACAAAGAAACAATGTCAGTTAAACACAGGGAGTGAAGGGAGCAGGTACAAAAACATAGTTATGATGTGTGAGTGATTAACAACATGGGGCTGAAATTAGCAAATTTATAATAAATGCTGTAAAACTTAAAATGTATATGGTTTACATAATGGAGAGTCAATGTTTGTGTATTTTCTCTTTTTTAAAGTTTACCCCTAGTGCAGTAAAAAAAAACAATATCATTATTCCAAGTATATACAGAGTACACCCAGTGGTGGAAAGTAACAAGTAGGAAAATGTATATGTTTTGTTACTTCTACTCCACTACATCTCAGAGTAAAATATTGTACTTTTTACAAAACTGCATTTGATTTATAAATTAGCTGCTATTTATTTCACAGATATAGATTATTATTAAAAAATATTGTCAACAAATAAACTATGATATATTATTATAGATTAAGCTACCAGCAGTATATAAAGGAGGCTAACTAGACGCATCACTATAATCCAGTCATATAATAGGTCAATATATGATTATGAAGTGAGCCATTCTGCATAATGAGTACTTTTACTTCTAGGCATACTTTGAGTATATTTTGATGCTGATACTTTTGTGTACTTCTAGCTAAATACAGTTTTGAATGCGGGACTTTTACTTGCAACAGAGTATATTTCTACACTGTGGTATTAGTACTTATCTGAGTTATTATTCCTCCACTGGCTATGACGCGTCTGAACACAGATGCCCCGGATGTTACCGTTGACTACGTCATATAAACAGGAAGTACGATGCTAAAGGCGGTTATTTCAATTATCCGACAGTAAAAGAGGCTCAAAACAATAAAAACAAACGCACGAATCCTGGCATTGGCTGTTAGAAAATACAACACAACACTTGTTGGCTGTTTCGGCTTCCGTAACTGTTGTTTGTAAATGTTAACCTCCTGAGCTAGGTCGCGAGTAAACTTTTGCTAGGATGCTAGGTTAACTTAGCTAAAGGTTTTCGGGATGTGTTTGCAAGTTCCATGAGCCTGTAGACTACTTAACGGTTACACAGTCTACATTACAAACGTGTAATTAACGGTAACATAACTGTCTGCATGTCGTCGTTATGGGAGACAAGGAGCTGAGTCTTCTTGACAAGAATATAACAAGGTAACGTCATTGTTTTTGTTTATTTTATTCACTGGACACATGTTCACATACTGAGTTGTATGAAACGTTGAATTCATTAAATGTTGCCTTCAAAACATTAGTAAAAGTGCAGAAATATTTATATAGCTGTTATACTTTTACCTCAGTGGAGCCTTATAAAATACTTAAAACAATCTGAGATAGAGAAGTCATTCACATAGTTCATGTCCACATTAAGCTCACAACCTGTAAGAGGGAAGTAGATTTTTCTTCATTTTAGGTGCTCACACCCCAAGATATCCCAAGATTTAAGATATACTGAATATATTTTTGTATATGTTACCTTGATTTTTTTTTTACACTTTTTTTTCGTCCATGGTGAATCTGTCGTTTCACCTTGTTTCTTTCTGCCTAGTTTGCTGGACGTCCCCCTGAGTCCCACTGTAACATCACTCAATCTGCACTGCAATCACATCCCGGGGATCGAGGGCCTGACCTCCGCTTGGCACCTACGCCACTTGGACCTTTCCTCCAATCGCATTTCTAAGATTGAGGGTCTAAGTTCCCTCACTTTCCTGAGGACTTTAAATTTATCCTGTAACTTAATCACCAAGGTTGAAGGTGAGTCTTTTGTCACAGTTTTACTCTGACGATAAATGTTTCAGCTTTGTGGGTGTTCTCCAAGTAATAATTCTTCATTACAGACTCTTTGAGCTGTGAAATCACTCAGTTGTTAATGTCCCCTCCCTTTACCTCAGGACTGAATGGCCTTGTGAACTTAACAAGATTAAACTTGTCCTACAATCAGATAAACAACCTCACTGGTGAGTTGAACACCGACTGACCATTGTTGTGTCATTCTTTCTCTGCGCTCAAATATAAACATGAACAAGTGACTGACATGTCAATACTGTTGATTCCTGATGTCTTTTTTTAGGCTTGTTGTATCTTCATGGCACGGAATACAAGCTGAAGCACCTCGGTCTTCACGGCAACGATCTGGACAACATCGATCACCTCCTGCAGTGCCTGCTGGGATTGCAAAGTTTAAGAGAGGTCACTTTGAGCCAGGACGGCAGAGACAACACTGTGTGTAGGTCACCAGGTAAGTTGTAACTAGTGGTTGGACTGTAATATTACTGTAATATTACCTGTAGATATTTACTCAGGTAAACTTACTTACTCAGGAGTATATATATCCATCTATGCCCATCCTCATGCACAGCCTACATACCTATGTGTACTTCTACTTCAATCTGTCAGTAATTTTCTTATTTTCCTTTCTTACTCATCCCACACTCTTATTAAACACAAAAATATGCTCATTAGAACCAAGCAAGCTTACTTTTATGTTATTCCCATCAAGAAGGGAAAGGACTGGAGCATGAAACCGAAGTGAAGTCATACAAAATATCAATTAGGGGTGATACATTTAATTCATTTATTCAACATTTGATAGAATTTGTCTTTTTGGATCCTCAAAGAAAAAGTCAACCTTTCCATTTTGAATATTTTACTCACAAAAAAAACATGCAACAAGCTTGTAGTTGTTTGTTTGGGAGGGATGTATTTCCAATTTTTTAAGACGTATATCCCTGAACATGCTTATTGTAAGGTGCTCTGGACAAAAGCATCTGCAACACCTGTGTAATATATTGGCATAAGATTGACAGCCCTGCATATAACCTTACCAAACAATGCTCTATAATGCTCTAAGGCTTTATATTTTGCTATTGTGTCCACCGCATTTCTATTAATGAGGGTAGACTAAATATGAGAAACACCTCTCAATTCAGCAGCACCACAGACTCCAGAACTAAAATTCTTCAAAACTGTTTGAACGATACAATCCTCATGAAGCTAGGATTTATTAAAGTATAGCGATTAACCTGCCAACTGAGTTTATAGGTTTGATTTGTGTGCTATAAACGACAGATTTTTTTCTCCTCTCTCTCTCTGTCGCTGTCTCTTTCTCTGTCTCTATCTCTCTCTCTCTTTCTCTCTCTGTATAATAATGAAAGCACAATGGAAATCAGTGGTAGTTGACAGTTACAAATGGTAATAACTGCTATATTTATCTCTTTACACATCTTATGTCGGTTTATTTTCATAATTGTATTGACTGAATTCATATGAATGTAAAATCTCTGCCGTGTTTTCCTTTTAAGTTATGCTGTGCACTCATTATCCATATCTCCCAGTTCATGATTAATTCACAGCAGTAGCTGTTGAGAGCAAGTATTTAAATCCACGAGGACACACTTAAATTATTCTTACAACCGTTGCTGTCAATATGTGAAGTTACACTTCTAGTGCTCAGTTCTCATAGTGCATATGAGGATAGTACACACAGAGGAGAAGTTAGTCATTAAGATATAGATTATTTGATGTTGTGCAACATAACCACTCTAACACCTGCTGCTTTAGCCAAGCCATAAACTACTAATGTGACACTAATATATATAATGGAGTTCGTGGACGGTCTTGCAGCTCTTTCCTTGTCAGGTTTTTGTAATGCATGTGTGTCTGTCTTGCTGCAGGTTACAGAGAGATTGTTATTCAGTCGTTGCCACAGATCTCTGCTCTGGATGGTCTGGACCGGCTGGGAAATCCATCACATCTAGGTCTAGGTAGTCCCTGTGATATCCCCGGTCTGGAGGACTATGTGGACCTCCTGCTGTCCTCGGATACTAGTCACAATGAAGCGGTAAGTTTTGATGCCATACCACCATCAGTAGCCTTATATTTATACGATTATATTTCATTTAAAATACCATCTTCAAGTTAAATTTTTTCTTAATTCAACATTTATTTAACCAGGAAGAATTTTGAAACACACATCTGGCCAACATGGCAGCATAGAAATGTCAACACATAGTCACAGAAGAACACGCGGCATTCATTTACAACATGTATATGTAGCACGATAAAATCGGACGCGTGTTTGGAAAATTCATATACAAATGCATGAAAAAACGTATGATCTTCCACTGCAGAGCCTGTCCTTACTTTCCCAAAATGTTAACAGAAAAAAGGTCAGTATTGTATATTGAAAGTCTTTGGGAGACTTATTTAACTAGGAAACCTTGCTGTGAAGTGATGGTGCTGATCATTGAGCCACTGTGTCATCATACAGCCAAAGTAGTGCTTGCAAATAGCAGATTCCCAGTGGTCACTGAATGGCTGAAATATTATGTTGTTGAGGTATCCACCAATAATGTCCGAGACACGCTACACCCTAGAAACTATCTTGCTGTTAAAATAATTAATACACCAATTGATTAGTCGATTTAATGCAACTATGATGGGGTTCCCGTAGTCTCCTAAAGGTAAGAGTGCTCTTCCCCTGGGATAGGCTGACAGTAAGGTGGGAGGGGGTATCGGTTACGCAGCTAGGCTGTACACCTTTTCAATGTAATATAGTGGATTTATGCCAAGAAAATGGAAGTTAAGGAATCTAATATCTTACCAATAAGTTGCTTATTAAAAGTTAAATCTTAAATTCATTGCACCAGATGGCAAAATGCATGTTTTTCTCCAGCAAAACCAGCTGCAGTGTAACACAACAAAATGAAAAAAAAGCAAGTTTAAGTTTCCATTGCAGGTTAGAGAAGATGTCACTCTCACCACACCCCGCATCGATGAGGTGCTGACCCAGTTTCGTCAGCGGATTGCCTCCGAAGCGATCGCAGGTCCGGTTGTACAGGTTCGCTCCACTGTGGCCAATCCAGCAGACCCAGTTAACGAACAACGCATCAGGAAACTGGAGCACCAGATGTCCCAGCTCATCCAGAAGGTGCTTATTTTACACTGCCAAAAGCCATTAAGTCAATAATTAAGACTTATTTGTGTGAGGTATACAGCAGGTGAGAGTGGGTGAAGAAAAAAACATTGATGGATTTTATTTAGATTAAAAAAAACAGCAGTACTTAGCCTGCATAGGTAATGGTCCTCTTTTACAAAATAGGTTATAAATCACATATGATATTAGAAACTGGAGTATTTCAGCATTTTTCCCTAAAGATGCCTTTGGGATCTGCTTCATTTGTCAGTTCTAGATTAAGTATTCGTGGTTTCCAGGCAGCAGCCCAGCTTTGATAGCACAGTTATATTTTCTTTACCTTTTAGTGTGACGTTTTTATGTTTGAATTAGATTCACAAGTTGTTTTTTCTAAGCGTTACTATTCATGTTGCTGATATGTCTATCAAATATATCCTGTGTTTTATTCATTTATAATTTAGTTTGTATTCATGCAAACAGGTAGTTGTCACATATTTTGAGTATTTCTGCAATTTTTAACCAGGCTCCTGTCGGTGACAAATCCAGTAGCCCTGCTCATTCTGGGGCAACGGTACGGAAAGCCAAGAGGGACACTGACCGCACGTCAGAGAGTGAGTGTGACAGCGGGAAGGACAACAGGAGGCGCACCAGGATCCCCAAACATCGTAACAGCATATCATCGAGGACGACCCCCAAGAAGATCAAGGGCCGGAGATCAGACAGGTGATTTTACACCGAAATATCTCTGCACAAAAAAGACGTTTCAGTTGTCAGGTTAACGACTTTAAGAATAATTTGTTTTGCCGTCATATTAACGTGTGTTTTCCCTGATTTTGTTATAGTAGCTGAATTCCACCCACACAAAGCCTAAAATTCATCACAAGTGTTTATGATGGTGTAATTGACAAAGTGATAATCAAACACAAAATGCAGCAATGAGTATTTCCATTTTGAACAGCATGCATCAACGTAATATTATCAGGTATCTTGAAGATAAAGGAAACCCTTTTACGTCTCAGCTGGAAGGCGGTGATACGTTTTCTTCTCTGAGCGATGTGGTGAAGTTTCCTCCTCTCTGTTAGATATTACAACTGCCATCTGAGTCCCATGATTAACGACCGTGCTTCAGTGGTCTACCCCCTCATCTTGCTTCATCAGCCACTGATGACATGTTCAGGACGTAGTCATTTAACTTAAGTAAGCCCAACTGTCCTCATCAGAGGCAAGGTGATTTTGAAATATAAACTCCAAATTCAATTCAAAGTTGTTCAAACTTTGCTTACCTATAATAGTGAGCAAGTTGTCTGCTTTGACCTTTATTGAGCCAGACTTAAGCTTGAGGGCTGTTGTATATCAATTTTACAGCTTGTCCAATACTGGTGATTTGTTTTATGTGCAGTGATCAGGAGAATCATAAACAGAGGAGTTTAAAGTCTGCTGAGGGGCACGGGAGGCCGGCTGGCGGCCTAGGGGGTACAGCCTCAGCGGGGCTGATGAGGAGAGGACCTGTGAGAGCTGCTGAGGCCTCAGGCAGCATGAAAACCAAGTCCGCTGAGGAGGAAACCTACAGGGTACGACATGGATCGCTCACCTGTGGTCTGAACAACAGCTTGAATGTAATATGAAGAAGGTTATGTCTTTGTACAAGAGGAGCATAGACATCCTCCGGGTCTCTGTGAAAGCATACTTAATTTTTATTTTGCACAAAACTAATACAAAACAACATGCACATACAGGAACAGAATAATAGATACCCATAAAACGAAGATAATAACAAACACCATCAACACTTTCCGTTAGACTTTTTGCTCATTCTGAGAAACTCTCGTCAATAACCTAAAAAAACTGACTTAAGCTACGTCCCAGTCAAGTCAAATGTATTCGTATAGTACATTTCATACAATGTAAGCTCACTGTGCTTCACACACAACAAATATGAACAAAATAAAATAGGACATGAATACATATTCAGTTATGTAAAATAAGAAGCGCCCAAGTGGTTCCAATGATACTTCATGATACATTATTTAAGATTTGGTCACAAAACATCAGACATAACATCACACTTGGGAGTCCACCGTCTGTTTGGTTATTAAAGTCATCAGAAATACTTTCATAAAATAAAATTGTGTTTTTAGTTAATCATTGTGGTCCTCTAACAGGTGCACTATGGATATAAAGACGTGAATACTTAATTTGGTCTGAGATTTGGGTGTGCTATGCTAGTAGCGGCTAGTGTAGCCTCGAGCTGCTAGCCTCATGCAGAGGTCTGATAAACTCTCCTCTTTCTAACTCCACAACTCCACATTTTTTCATTTCACACTTGTAGTCCTCAGACCCTTGAGACACCGACTCAAATCACTTGAGGCAATTTATCTGATTTCACTCAGCTCCCGGTGGAGCCACAAAATGCTTTAAGCAATGTTTTAAACATGTGCAGTGGTACTCCCTAAGACCTGTAAACAGACTTTGATGTGTAAAAATCCTTGGCGCTTATCAATATTGTTTTTTTAGAGGAAGTTACCGATACTTGAACCCTTTGAAACAGACAATGTTATATTTTTCATGCCGTATTCAGCATTTGTGTATGTGCATGTGCTAGGCTATTGTGGAAGAGCGTGACCAGGAAAGGGAGAGGCGTTGGAAGGCTGAGCAGGCTGTGAGGAAACTAACTGAGGATCGAAAGTGCCTGCAGACAAAGGTCAGCGAGGAGAAAGACCTACAGAGCATGGCCCTGCACACCACCGACAGGTAAGAGGAAAACCGGCTGGACACACACGGACGCTCGCTGGCACACAAACTTCCACATGAATCGGTGCAGTAGCTCTAAAGCAGATACAGCGGGTAAAATAAGTATTGAACACGTCACCATTTTTCTCAGTAAATATATTTCTAAAGGTGCTATTGACATGAAATCTTCACCAGATGTTGGTAACAACCCAACTAATCCATACATACAAATAAATGCAAACAAATTAGTTCAGAAATTAAGTTATGTGTAAAAAAAAAAAATGGAATGACACAGGGAAAAAGTATTGAACACGCTTACTGAAATTGATTTAATACTTCGTACAAAAGCCTTTCCTGGTAATGACGGCTTCAAGACGCCTCCTGTATGGAGAAACTAGACGCATGCATTGCTCAGGTGTGGTTTTGACCCATTATTCCAAACAAACAGACTTCAAATCTTGAAGATTCCGTGGGCCTCTTCTATGAACTCTGATCTTTAGTTCTTTCCATCGATTTTCTATTGGATTCAAAGGTGATCATCTGGGCCATTCTAGGATGATGAAGATGAAACGAGGGTGGACATTTCACACAGCCAAGGAAACTCTCAACTGGTTTCAGAGAAATAAAATAAAGCTGCTAGAATGGCCCAGCCAATCACCTGACTTGAATCCAATAGAAAATCTATGGAAAGAACTAAAGATCAGAGTTCATAGAAGAGGCCCACGGAACCTTCAAGATTTGAAGTCTGTTTGTTTGGAAGAATGGACCAAAATCACACCTAAGCAATGCATGCGCCTAGTTTCTCCATACAGGAGGCGTCTTGAAGCCGTCATTACCAGCAAAGGCTTTTGTACAAAGTATTAAATCAATTTCAGTAAGCGTGTTCAATACTTTTTCCCTGTGTCATTCCATTTTTTTACACATAACTTAATTTCTGAACTAATTTGTTTGCATTTCTTTGTATGTATGGATTAGTTGGGTTGTTACCGACATCTGGTGAAAGGTTCATGTCAATAGCACCTTTAGAAATATATTTACTGAGAAAAATGGTGACGTGTTCAATACTTATTTTACCCGCTGTATCATGAGTAAAAGGGATAATTGGACTTGTCTCTGTGGATTTTGGTTGTCAACTGCATAATGGATTCTCATCCATTTCAGCCCTCTTCATCTTTTGTGTTGGCTCTCCTGAGATCAGGGCGCGCTGCCTGTCTCATTCTCGAACAATGAGTATCCATCCCACCATTAAAAGTCCTCACTATCATTGTCCTGTAGCCTCTCATCAAATCAAGCACACATTTTGGCTCCATTACTCCAAAGCCCTAAAGTAGGCCTGCAGCTGCCTTCGATGTTAAAGCTATTCGTATAAACATCATTAACCTACGCACCCAAACCTGTACTCCTATATGTGAGACCGTTTGGCTTTGACACTGCACACATAGAGCCAGGAGTAAGTATTGTAAGCATCAAACCTGCTGAGATAAATCTGCATTATGGTCGTAATTAGAAGCTTGTTGACGGGCATATGTCGGCTGCATTACATGAATCAATCTGAACTGTCACTGTGTAATGACACTGAGCACGGCAGCGACTGTTGACTCCCTCACTCATCAGGCTTACAGTGAAATGACTCACCAGGGCTAATTAAAGAAGGGGCAACTACCAGACAGCCCTTTTATATGTATTTTCATATTTCCATTTTCTCTTCCTTACAATAAGGTTTTGACTCTGTTGTAATGTCATATTTCTTCAAGTTTACAAGCTATCACATTTTTAACAGCAGGCAATAAAACACGGGTCAATCAAGGGCACCACAAAATTGATAGTGGTTGCCTATACCAGTCATTCAGGGTATTACTCCTGCTGCTCTTATCATGCGTTCTACCCACACAGACTGAAAGAATTGTTGCTAAAGGAGCGATCGGGTCGCTCTGAACTGCAGACTCGTGTTGAGGAGCTGGAGGGGAGGTGTCGGTCCCTAACCCAGCATGTGAAACAGGCCCGCAGCAGTGAAGAACAACACAAGACTGCACTGCGCAGACTGGAGGAAAGCTTCTCCCATGGAGAGGCACTCGGGGCTCGCCAGCAGGCTGAGCAGGTACAGTAGTTGGTTTATTATACCCGAGAACTCCTGTATCACCGTTGTGATACAGATGGTGTTCATTCAGTCAGGAAATCAGAGCTATTTAGAGTCATACACATCTGAAAATGTCATGCTGTTTCTGTTACTTACAACCGAGCACGTTAACTCCCGATGTCACTATTATTTGTCATTAAACCAGCGCAGTAGCTCAGTGATCTCTCCTGCAGAGGGAATGTATGCAGCCAGATGAAAGCGTGCAGCAGAGAGAGTACATTCAGCTCTGACAGTATCTAATAAAACACGGTACAAAACATGTGCCGACCTTCCTCAGATGAAGCGGCACCAGGAGCTGGAGAACAAGGCAGCAGCTCTGAAGAGAGAGTCGGACATCCAGAGAGCCTCAGTGCGTCACCACAAAGACAAAATGCAGCAGCTGCATGAACTGCTGGCATCCAGGGAGCAAGAGCACAGGTACACCTGCAGGGTTGTATTCTGGATCACTGGTAAGAGTGTTAGTATGAAATTCCTTCTTTCTGTTGCTCTCTCTCCTCTACAGCTCAACAAAAACACCACTGTCTAGGTAGTGCAAAGAGGGAATTTCCTACTTAAAAGGCTGTCTGATAAGCTCAGTGTGCTGCAGCCTCATATTAGTCGCATATAAACCTTTGAATACAGTTTTTCACAAAACGAGGACTTTTGATTTTGTACCCAATCTCTTATATTGCTTGAGAGGAGATCTTTTAATGATAGAGGTACAAACAGGAGCACTATTGTTATAATAAAGACTTGGAAAAAGGTGAACCTAATCTCTAAGATTTGAAAAACTAAGTTTTCGGGGGATTTAATATTTAATATTGGTAACTACTTTCTATTTGTAGCAAAATGACTTCATACATCTGCTGGATCTAAATTAAAGATTAAAATAATTACCTTTTTAAATATTTACTAGTGGATATTTATTTCATGCCATGTGGCTGCCCGTTAGGCACATTTAGCATTTATACTCTTTATTGCAAAATGTTCAAATTTGAGTCCTCAACTTACTGGATTTATTTTAAATATACAGTTGGAATTTCATGTTATGACCCACATATTCCCATTTGCATGCCATCCTATTTGTGTTAAGGCCCCCAGCAGCCTTTAGAAACAGCTCAGTTTACCATGCTCGTTTGTATTGTTTCACAGAAGACAGCTGGATTTGCGGTTGCAGCCTGGCGGGGCAGATTTCAGAGAGGCAGTGGCGAAAGAAGTTGCGTCAGTGGAACAGAGACACGGCCACAAGGAGGTGGAGCTGCAGGAGAAACTGGCAGAGGGCAGGAAACAGTACGCTGCTCTGGAAGACGAGTTCCGCATGGCGCTAACCATCGAGGCCGCTCGCTTCTCTGAGGTCTGATTTAAAGATGGAGTCATGCCATACAGATGGCCTGTAATCACTGAAGTGTTGTCTTAAATTTGACTCTACATTCTCTGTACAGTTAAGCTGATAAAGTATTACTGTGTCCAGTAAAAAGTGAAATGATTGACCTGGAATTGACCCCAATCTACATAGATTTAGCGTTAATGTGAACGCTGAGATTGAATTAGGGTCGTTTGACTCTGGACAATTAGTCTGTAATTGACACAGAAAGAAAGTTATACAAAAGGATTGTATTAGAATCGATCTTCTCTTTATGGTTACAGAATTGATTAATTCATTCTGCACAAAATGTAATCTTCTCTTGATTGCTACCGCTCACACAATTTTCTACTGAAAGGCTTCAACCTTTGACCTTTCGGTAAAAGTCTGAATAAGATGCAGATTGTGAGTCGAACGCTGGCGAGTGGAAACCTTTAAAAAATAGCTTTCTTTAGATACGTACCTCTGAAACATTTTCTGTCAGAATGTGACATTGACTGATCACAATGTCAAGTCAGGTAATGCTCCAATCAAAGTGCTTCACTCTGTTCAACTCTCCTTCCATTCCACGTCCTCGCTCTGCTTCTGCAGGTGAAGGAGGCTTGTGATCAGATGACTGCACAGCTGTTGGGGCTCAAGGCAAGCCTCGCCCAGACCCAGCAGAGGGAGAAGAAATCAGGTTCTCTGGTGCAGGAGCTCACCGCCATGGTCAAAGAACAGAAGACCCGCATCACTGATCTCATCAAAGCCAAGAGAGATGCTGTCACTGATCTAAAGGTACAGCATTAAAGTAAAAGAGTGAGATCTGACTGAATTATTTAGAATAAATTCTCTGATCAGGAGCGAAAAATCACATTATAAGCAGTGTTGGGCGAGCTACTTGTAAAGTATAGTGAGCTAAGCTACCAGTGAAGCTGAAATGAAGCTTCGATACACTGAAACTACTTTCGGGAGAAATTCTTCAAGCTAAGCTGCAGCAACATGGCAAAAGTAGTTTAACTACATCAAAGCTATACAATCATACTCCTTAATACTATAGAATATACACCTGCCTTGCACTTATGTCCAGGTACTACTCTGTCTGTAGCATATTAATATAACTAAACAGTGAATGTGCAACTCCCTCTGGATCAATTCCTCCCTGTTCTCACCCTCTGCCACCTTTTCATGAAGTAAACACAAGCTCGCTCGTCTGTATTTCCTGCAGCAGAGAGACGCGATGTCATCGTCGCTGTTTATTTGTCCCAGTCCACCCCTGCTGTCAGCTATACATACACATACTGATCCCCTAGCAGTTTTATTTCAGACCGCAGGAGAAAACTCGGGAAAATGTAGCTTGTGTGGACGCTACCTCACTACTTGATCAATAAAAGAGCTGAGCGACTAAAAAGCTATTTAATTCAGAAAACGGCGACACCCGCACCACGTTGCTGAGAAATGTTATTGAAATAGTAACGCCACTACATGTAGCCCCTCTACTGCCCAACACTGTATACAAGATACAATAGAGATAAGCAGTTCTGGGCATCCGTCATATTGTTCAGCCTGAGCCTTTAGGAGACTTTTAAGACCTCATGAATGCTGAATGGTCCAGCTGCCTTTCCATCTGTCAGCCATGACAGATGGCTGTTGATCATTAATAATCTCTCTCTCTCTGTCTCTGTCTGTCTGTTTCTGTCCCTCTGCCAGAACCGTCTGCATTCCTTGGAAACAGAGGTGGGGCAGGACCGGCATCTCGGTCTGCAGCTCGAGTTGCT
This sequence comes from Anarhichas minor, assembly GCF_050575085.1. Taxonomy (NCBI): domain Eukaryota; kingdom Metazoa; phylum Chordata; class Actinopteri; order Perciformes; family Anarhichadidae; genus Anarhichas; species Anarhichas minor. The sequence continues at coordinate 7,459,407 of NW_027466470.1, read as the reverse complement.
CAAGAAGGACACGGCTCGACTGTTGTCTCAGCTGACAGCTCAGGAGTCGGTGATCGATGGCCTCAGGGCGGAGAGGAGGATCTGGGGCCAGGAGCTCGCTCAACAAGGTGGGAGGCGACCAGGAGACATATGTTCCCCACTTAGAATGAGCCTTTTAGTACATGGAACACTTTGACAACTAGTTTTAGTTGCTCATTGGACACTAGTACAGGTTTTCTCTTGAGTCCAACTCTTTTATATTGGCCAGCAGAGTGAGTCACTCACTTTAGAGTCAGCATGAAGGAGACATTAGCTGTTTGGCTTAATACTGTATGTGCTAATGTTTTATTTAATTTGTAACAAGTAAAGCCTGTCATCTAGTGGTTATTTGTGAGAAACACACTCGGTAGACAGTAGACCTTCCAAAGAAATCCAATTTACAATTTGATGTACTTGTCTTTACAAGGAGCGTCTTTGGCTCAGGATCGTGGACGCCTGGAGGCGAGGATAGAGGTGCTGAGCGCTGAGCTGGAGACTCAGAAGAAACGGAGCGAGAGTGACAACGATGCCCTAAAAATCAAAACCAAAATCATTGATGACCAGACAGAGACCATCCGCAGACTCAAAGAGGTAGTGGGAAATAACATTTATTTTTACAAACAACACTTGAAATGATGAAGGCACAAGGTTACTGCTTCAACGTTTGTATTTGTGCATTTTAACATGAACATTACTATGTGACTGGTTTATGGGTGTTTCTGTATTTCTATCGACACGCTTTCTGTTTTTATCGTGGAACATACTGAAGCCATTTCTCCGTCTTCCTGCTGTCTAGACCCTGCAGCAGCGCGATGATCAGATCCGTAGGCTGAGTGAGGAAGCGGTCAAGGCCCAGAAGAGTTTCCAGCAGCAGCTGGAGGAGGAAACTGCTCAGCAGGCTGAGCTGAGGGAACGGCTGGAGCATGTAAGCCTGCGCAAGGAGGAGCTGAAACAGCAGCTGGAGGACAAGGAGGCGGAGCTTGAGGAGATCAGAAGAGTTTACAGGCAAGTGTCCCATCACAAGCACACACAGATTACTAGATATATAGTAGCTACAAACATAGATATGCCTGGAAAAAAGTAATTTGGAAGTATTATTTAATATGAATAACTGATGTTGTACTGTTTAGAGTAAAGACCACTACGGCTCATGACCTGAACCAGCTCCCCCTAACGTCTTCCTGATCAGATCTGTTTCTTCTCCATCATCAAGTTGAGTTTTTTTTCTATTACTCCATATCTATTTTTTCTACCAGTGATTCCAGTAAGAAGTGGCAGGCGAAGGCAGACCTGCTGACTCAGCTGGAGAACCAGGTGAAGCGCATGAAGGAAAACTTTGATTCCAAGGAACGTTTGCTGCTGGAAGAAAGAGACAAAGCAACAGAGGCGCACAAGTATGATACAACACATCCAAGCAAAAATCTGCTGTTCTGTTACATTTGGGGCCAATGTGTAGTTATCAAGTCTCGGTTCTAATAGCCCACATGTTTTTTGTTTTTTTTAGACTATCATTAATCATGGCTCCTCCTTCCCTCTCGCAAACCCAAAAGCTAGAAAACTTTGAAGATTCATAATAGTAATACCATATTAGTTATGAAGTCTGTCGTCAAATCCTGATCAGGGTGTATTAGATCCGCTGAGACAGAAGCGGAAGATAAACACAATATTAGTTTATGTTTATGTCAGTGATTCTCTTCTGGGGCCGTCCACCCTAGAAATGTTATTGTACCCGGGCAGTTAGCGTGACACCCAAGTGTCTTCTATAACATTATGTTTTATTTGTTGTTTGTCTTGCAGAGATGCAGTAGAGAAGTTGCACTGTGTGGATGATGCATTTCGTCGACAGCTGGAGTCCGGCCAGGTTACCCATCAAGCTGAGCTGCTTCGACTGGCGAATGAGAAGCAGAAACGGATTGAACAAGCCAATCAGAAGGTAAAATGTACACACTAGGATAGTTTTCTGGCTTTGTGCCAGCGTGTTCATATGTGACATATATGAACAAAATCCTAGTCTAGCCCTCAACTCTAATGTGGATGAGGATTGATCAGTGTGTGGTAAATACACTACAAATAGTCTGTAATGTTTGATATTGTACAGTAGTGTGATTTTCTAGTGTTTTACCTTCTTCGCCATTCAAAAAGGTTCTTATATTTAACTATTATAAAATGAAAATAAAGAGTTGTGTATGTGTGTGTCTTCTTCAGGTGTTTGAAGTGGAGGAGGAGATGCGTCAGCTGTTGGAGGAGACGGAAACCAACAAGAGAATCATGGAAGAGAAGATGAAACGTCTCACAAGTGTACTAAAAGACTTCTAACAAATTAAATGACTTTGCAGCTATTTCAATGTATGAATATAAACACTGGAGTATAATTAATTATTTTAAATTAATACATTTTTTTATATACATGTTCTATGTTAAATTATTTTTGTATTTTAGTATATCACGATTTATCTAATAAACACTCTCTTAAACAGATTTTTGTCTTTTCTTTAAATTATACATAAACTTGATGAGAACGCAGGGTTTGATGGGTAATATTTATAAAAACTTTATTTGTATGTCATATTTCATACAAGAATACAAGACTCGAAGATTCAAGAACTGTGATTTCCCAAAATAATAAAAAACTGGTTTTAAAAATGAAAGAGTGACAGTAAATCAAATAAGTATTAAGTACGTTTAAGTAATATTGTTTGATTGTCCGGTTGAAGGGGGGGGGGGCTCAAAATCAGGTTGAGGGGGGGGCTCGAGCGGGACCAGTGTTGCCACGGCAACTGTAACCTAACGTAACGTAACGTCCGTTGATTTAAAACCCCGCAGGTTGAACCGTCGTCCCGTCGAGATAACATACGTTATGTTGGAGTGTAATGCTCGTTATTCCTAAAGTTAGTTAAACACGTTGGCTGACTATAAGCAGGACTCTGTTTTAAAGAGAAGAAGAAGAAGATGGAGTTTGAGGCCACGGAGACTGTCCGCTCGACACCGAGTCGACACGAGAAAAGTTTGGGGCTCCTCACGATGAAGTTTGTCAGTCTAATTCAAGAGGCGAAGGATGGCGTCCTTGATCTGAAAGTGGTCAGTGAAACGGCCCCGTGTCGTTGTTTTTGGGGGGAATTAATCTATTAATGTGTGTTCTCTAGCGGCCCCTCGGCAACAAAGGGCTGTCAGCCACAAACCTCAGTCAGGTGCATTGATTTGTAACAGGTGGACCAGCTATAGCCGCCATTACCTCCTCGGTTGAACACCACACTCACAAGCAGTGAAACAACAAACTACTTGTTTACAGAGGGAGAGCGTAACTACCAGATTCTAGCCAGATTGTTAGTGGTAATAAACCAGTTTGTACTGTTAATTATATTTAAAGTGAGCCCCTCCCCCCTTTAGTATAGAGTAGACTAACGAAACAAGCCTAAAGTCACGAGGACGTCCAATTTATTACTATGTTGATTAATGAAATCAGGACTACATTTAAAGCCCAAGTAGAATTAGCCCAATCTCTTGTGATTGTAACACCTTAAAACAAGACAATATCTTACTCTGACCCAATGTCATTAACTGCATATCTGTGGGTTATCTATCAGGGCAACCAAAAAGTGATGCATCCTCTTTAGTTTTTAGGGCCCTGATGAGGTAAAACTATGACGTAATTCACATGTGGGGAAAAATGCAATAATTAGGAGGAATGTCCAAACAATTGAAATATAGTTTTGTGTATTTTTCTGCTTTCATATTGGCCTAATGTTCAAGATTCATTGCAGATTTGCTGCATTCCTGTGTTTTATGATATAAACAGAATATCTTTGTGTTTTGGATTGTTGGTCAGACAAAACGACACATTGGAAGATGTCTCCTCGGACTGGGAAAAGCAGGGATGGATACAGTTTTCTGATGTTTTGTAGACTAAAGTAATCAAGAAGATGATCGGGAGATTAATCGATAATGAAAGTAGTTGGTAGTTGCGATATAGTCCATGTTCCTCTGACAGTTTCCTTCCTACCATCTCTCAGATTATTGTCTGCTGTCAGCTACAAACTAGAAACAGTAAATGAACATTTCTAAGCCCGTCCCCTCAAGCTTCTTCCACAGTTCTACCTTATTTTCATCACACTAGTAGTAGTTTTCCCTCCCTTCTTGCGCGCCAAAACTGGGTTATGTTTACACAGCAGGCTTCTTGGACTCTTTCCCTCCTCCTCCTCCTCCTCCTCCTCCTCTACTATTGTAACTTTCCTCTCCTACCAACGAGTTTTATTTTCTGTTTGTGCAGCTTAATTTGCCAAATCCTTGATTTGTTGGCTTTGTTCGAGTCTTCTTTCCCACAGAAGTTCTGGGTTTCCTGTTAAAGTGTCTGTGATGTTTCTGTCAGCGCGGTTCATATTAAGCTGCCGCTCAATAAGAGCCTTTATGGGAATGTCTCACTGAATCAACAGGCTGCAGACAGCTTGGCAGTGAAGCAGAAGAGGAGGATATATGACATCACCAACGTACTGGAAGGAGTCGGCTTGATCGAGAAGAAAAACAAGAACATAATTCAGTGGAGGTTTGAAAAAAACAATTTTCATATATTGGAGTCCGTGAAATATCTGCTTTCTTACTGATAATGCCTTCGATATCTTTGAACTCTTGTCGTCGGTGTGAAACGTGTGAGAGGATCTCCCATCTTACTTTTAGCCATTGAATTTTTGAAATGAAATGAAACATTTTGACGCTTTTAGCAGCCAAATCTAGTTTTAAGCTGCCAAAATGGAGCAAAAACATGACTCGTATACGACTTGTGCTCGTACCTCATGCTTGCCTCTCTGATGTGTAATCTTCCTCGTGTCCAGGGGAGAGAACTCAGGCAGCCAAACTGAGGAGGTGCTGGAGCAGGTGAAGGTTTTGAAGGCCCACATTTCTGACCTGGAGGCTCAAGAAAAAGAGCTGGACAACCAGAAGGCGTGGCTGGAGGAGAACATCAAACACTTTAACCTCGATCCCATCACCAGCACATATCCTTTCATGCCATCTGGCATTACATGGAGATGTGTTGCTTGTACCTATTTTAAGGTTATTTAGCAACGTACTGTGGCACTAAACGCATTTAGTGTAGAAAACATTTACTACTGAGGCTTCATGTTTGTTTCTTTCTACAGTTTGTAACTCTAGTCCTCTTGAGGCCCCATTTTATTCATTTCAGAGGGAAAAATCTCTACTTATCCCTTTAACATTGTTTGTTATGAAGAAAATGCCATAAAGGGAGGATTATAAATACAATTGCTATTGTTGGTCTCTTGTGAAATCACAGCCGGGCTAATCCTGAGTTGCACAATGCTCACAGTCTTGTTTTTCCAGTTTATTGTCTCCATTTTCCTCCCCAAAGTAATCTAGCTCCTGTTTCCTTAACACCTCTCCACTTATAAATATGTCACACATGAAGACATCTGCAGTGCCTTCAGCGGAGACACTCTCCTCGCTATAGTGGCTCCTGCTGGGACCCAGCTGGAGGTACCGCTACCTGAAACGGTTGGTCACGTCTTACAAGCGTTCTTTATTGATTGGCATACATGTAATCACCAAAAAGACAGGAATTCACCATATACTGTATTCATCGGTTTCTATCATAAACCACATATAGTCTGTTATAGAATCAGGCTAACAAGGGACAGGGTTCTCTGCACATTTGGCTGCTTGTTCGGTATGTATTTTCTGTAATGTGTATCAAAATAGTGTCGTTAAATATTATTATATATTAGGGAGACAATTTTCAAACTTTATAAGACTACTTAAGCACATGCTGAGCTGAGCTGAACATAAAAGCTCCAGCAAGACACTGGAGATGCTGCAATTTAGCTTACATTCATAAACACCCGTGTCTAAATGACTCCTTATCTGTGAAAACACAACGCAACTCTGACATATCATCACCGTTTCAGTTGATAGGGCAAACTTTAATAAACAGTTGCCCATTTAAATCTCCAGCAGGTTCGGAGTAACATCAGAATTCCTCTGCGGTCATGTTTCAGGACATATGTGAATGTGAATGTGAACTCAATATTTGCTCCGTTTTTGGTCTCTCACTTTTGATGGAAATTTAGCTATTACATGCTCCACTATGTTTAAAAGCTAGTTGCACACTATGTGTGGCTGCTGTTTTGGTGCTGAGCAGGTAATGTGCTGCGAGTTTTTAAGATTTTTTTCCCGCTGGAAACCGCTGCCTGCTGCAACTGAAAATCATGCAGTGAGAGTGAATCAAAAGGGGAAAGTTGTGGCCATAGAACCAACAAATAGCTGCTCTGCTGCTATCTTTTTTTGTGGGTTCGTCACTACACAAGTCCTGTGATCCATTATGTATATAAAAAAATATATTTTTTAACTGCTGTAATGACGCTAAACTTCTCTCCACTGCTGATCCTCAGGGCCAGAGTGGACAGAAGTACCAGGTGAACCTGCGCAGCCACTCGGCCCCCATCCAGGTCCTGCTCATCAACAGGGATTCAGACTCCACAATACCCGTGGTCTTCTCTGTGCCGCCCACTGACGACATCTGTACAATGCCAACTCCCCCGAGCACCCCCGCCAGCCTGCAGAGGTTCCCTTTGTCCACGTCGGTGTACTCCACCTCCAACACCACCTCCTCCTCCTACTGCAGCAGCCAGGACTCCCTCTGCTCAGACCACCAGATGGTGCTGGCAGAACATGATGAAGTGCTGACTCCGTCGTCCAGCCCTCCCGATGTGCAGATGGGTAAGTACAGGGACTTTGAGGATTTTAATGCTTATTAAGGTATTCTAGAAAACCACCATGTGCAATTATTACTGATTTTGAATGGCCTCTCTTAGGCTGCAGTGAACACAATTGGACAGACAAAAGCATGACTTTACACTCAGATTTTTATATTTTGTGCACGGTCATATTTTATACATGCAGTAAAAGCTTAATAACAGAAAGGATTAAATGAATAAAGCCAGCCACAGCTTTAATGGTTAATAAACATAAGATATTGGATGATTTTCACCTTTTCAGTCCACACATTACAGTTTAACAATATCAAAAACAGGCCTGACAAAATATCGATCCCTAACACGTTGAATAAACTGCGGCCTATGCAGAGGAGCTATTTAAACAATAATCCCAAAGCACTGTCACACTTGGGCGTTTTCATTTTTCTCTCTCAAATCCTCCGTCATGATCTATTTGAAGTAACATCCTCCACCCCGTGAGTCAAAAGACGTTGGTTTGAGTCCCTCCCTCTGGTTTTGTCACTTATTGTAATATGAACGGTGTTGGACGTCCACAGTGATACTGGCTGACTGCGCTTGATGTTTCACTCAAAGTAGAGAAAATCCCACCTGTGTAGACTTGTCTACCAAATGCCACCAGTAATATCACAAACAATAGACTCCATTGCCACCTAGCGACAACTGAAGCAGCAGTTGGGTATAACAGCCCTGCAAGTGTGTCTTGCCTCACTACCACATAGGAATGAGTGGGAAGCTAATTTCAATCTGACTGCACCTTTGGGAAACAAAGGCTAATGAATCCAAGGTGTGTAACGTGGTTACTCATTTTAAACTGTTTAAATACCCATTGTTCTCAACGTCGGATGCTGCTGCCCTTTTCTTTTTGTGTAACTCTGCACTTAGACATTCAAAGATCAGATGATCTACTTGTTGTTGAACTGTGTTGCATTATACTGAGAGTAAAACATTTAGCTTACTATGATGGTTGCCTAAATATTGTCTGAGACACTTTTTCAAATTTCTGTTGCATTCACGCTCCCATGTCCAAGAACTGGAAGTATTAAATTGCTAAGATATGTTGTCAGGAAATCAAATCCTGAAGACAAACAGTAAGAAAACACTTCTGTTATAAAATGAATCGTGTGAATCTGGTTGATTGCTTTCTATCAGCTGACTCAGAAATATCAGATGCCATCTTGTCCTGACATGCAAGAACAGGAAAAGTCATTGCTTGCGTCTGTTATACACTGTGATCATAATGTAACCGACACTGTGTGTGCGTCATAATAGCTTACCTGTCTCAAGCAAGTTTAGTGTTGAAGTTGATTTCATAGTGCAGTTAAACCATTGGTTGTCTGGACCATCAGAATTAATGTCTATCGAAAATGGTCAATATTAAGACATGCGATAAAACATGCAAAACCAGAGCTGTTCTCATTTGAGTGACACCATCAGACGAAATACTGTACGGATGCAAAAGCAAAAGATACGGCGACTAATGAGAATGGTGTTTGAACTTTGTAAACTCAGCATTTCGAAAGCCTTAAATTCTTCCACTTCTTGGAATTTAGAGTATGTAAAACCGCTCCTTTTCATAAACGTTTCCTCCATCCAGCTAATCGTCTAATGTTTCTGCATAAAATGATCTAGTTTGGCAACAAGTATGATTTCTATAAACCCTCCACAACAGCTCTAGTGTTAAGAAAGCAACACGATCATGATGTAAAGCAGAAAGGCCACAAGGTTCTTTCACATGACGGTTAAATAGAATAATTGAGTCAATTGTACAACGTGCAGAATTTGAAACATCCGTGATTTGATCTGGGCGTGTTTTTGCAAAGCTAGATTTTGAGTGTAAAGAATGCATTTCTGGATGACATAGATCAGCTGTGGAAGAGACCTCTTGTATGTATAACCCCACGCATTGCCTTGTTTCCACAACCCAGACGGACAGACTGCATTCTGTCCCCACGTCAGGTCACGGGAACGCACTAAACATAAAATAAACTTCCAGTCTGTGCGAGAGACAAACCACTTCTTTATCCGGAGCTAGGACTCTAAGAGACGAATGAGTCGGGATGTGCTCAGATGCTAACAGACTCTTGAAACTCAGTCAGACCTTTCCTCCAGAAACAAATGAGGAATTCCAAAAACAATCTTTACTGTTGCATTTCTTTACCTCAAGACACAGCCAGGAAAAATTTGCAATTTGGATTTACAAAGGGAGTAATGTGTGGGACTCGAGTGCTGTTTATTAGCGCTGCCCAGCACCCTCGTGGACTTGAAGTCTAGAGAATTGATTTCAATACAGATGATTGTTGAGTTTGTCTCTGTCCCAGTGCTTCACATTCAGGTTTAATTTTCCACAAGCGGCTTTCACTGTACAGCTAAGTATTGTTGTTGCACCTGCAGCGTGCTACAGTCAGTCGGCAGCAGTGCTGGATCAGCAGCAGCAGCAGCAGATGGACCTGGAGGGCCCAGAGTTCCAGTCTGTAGTGGACATGAGCAGCCTGTTGAAGCTCAGTGCTGCTGACATGAAGGACGACCGAGAGGGTGAGATACACGGCTAGTTTCATGTTTTCTTCACTTTCAGTTTCAGTTATGGTTCTGTAAAGGCTTGAAGATCTAAGCTTTAGGACTTGGACTGGTGGGAGAACATGGCTGAATAATATACTGATATTTTAAATATACTACTTTGATCCTGCTTTGTCTGCAGTGAATGTTCCCTGTACTGAGAAATGGAAACATGTTGTCTTTAATTCTCTTGTAGGAGCCGTCGACCTGATCGATGAGCTAATGTCGACTGACGGTAAGCGTCTGAAAACCTTGACTAACTTTATGAATGAAACATTGTGTCAAGTATTTGGAATTTCAGTATGTTTAAAAAGATAATCAACAAAACTAAGAGTCTAAAGCTGTGCCATCAGCTCTGTGAGATGCTAACATGCTAACAATGACAAGGTTAACATGCTTTAGGAGGTGTAATGTTTAACAGGTTCAACCTCTTAGTTCAGTGTGTTAGCATGATACATTAGCACCAAAGTTCAGTTGAGGTTCATGGGAATGTCATTGTGTTTGATCATGAACCTAAATATTGGCGTTAAAGTTCTGACCTGATGGTGGCACTAGAGGAAAAGTCAGAAGGACCTCCTCACAGCACCATAGATATCTCTATCAAATTGAATGGCATTATACAGTTTATGTCTGGACCGAAATGGTCGACCGCCCGATGTTTGTTTGTTGCCAGAAAATAATTCTATAAAATCTCTTTGTTGTCTTTGTCTTATTGGTGATTTACAGTATGTTGTGCTGTTGATGCTCCTCTCTCCTCACGCAGGAATAGAGTACAGCTTCAACCTGGACGACAATGAGGGAGTGTGTGACCTGTTCGATGTGCAGATCCTAAATTACTGATGGCTAACCGCGCCTCCTCTGCTGCACGCTTTTACAATCTCAGGAGCCACCTTTGCCTCTCTCTCTCTAAAGACACTTCAAAGATGCCTTTCCCCCTTTTTTGTTACGATGCACAGCTGATAATCAAACATTCCATTGTCATATTAAACACTACTTTTACACACACTTAGACTGCAGTTTAAAACACGGTGCCTGCTTTAGTTCACCGTGAGATATTTGTGAAGCCACGAGTCATTATCTGTCCAGTTGAATGGTTGTGCTGGGTGAATACCGCTCCCTCAGTCGGAGTAAGCCGGGACAAATCCTTCAGCCTCCTACTGCACTTTGGCATGTTAGTATTTTTGTATTTTTCCACATCCAGTGGAAATTCTGAGATTATACGACAGCTTTACTTTCTGTTCACGAACAGTTGTGATTGTGAGAGTGTTTTCATATTGGTTGATATTCAGAGTAGCTTGTAACAACTCAGTATTTACTGCTTTCAAACATTTGATAAAGGGTCGATGACCTAGTTCTGGCTATTGAGCCATTTAGGATTATGGTTCTTTAAAAAGCATATTGTGTAAAAACTTACCCAATTCAATAGTTACATTTGATAAAACGTCGTATAGTATTTGATGAGTGAATGTTTCGGGTACATTTTGTAACCTTGTTCTAATGTGAAAATGGCAGAAAGATTTATTTTCTAAATTATTATGACACTGCCATTTTGGGCCTCTATTTTTTTTAAGTTCTTGTATTATTAGTTATATATTTAAATAACTACAATTTTATTTAATTTAAGAAAAAAATGTTCTTGGTTCTAAATAGTGGAAGGTGATGCTGGTTGACTGCCTTAATTGTAATAAAAGTGAATTCGCCATATTTCTGACCTGAAATAACAAATCTTACGAGCCTAAAGGGGCATTTTTTGTATATTTATAGTTTTCTTTGGTTACAACAAGTCATGTTTTTTGTGACACTTTGCTCTTTATTTGCACAGTTTTGAAAGTTTTTTTTTTTCAATAAACGGATTTAAAATCAATTTACAACCTTTTCTTTTCTGACAAATAATGATTTGAGTTTGGTTTGAGAAGGAAAACAAGCACAAATCATTTCAACATGTACTCAACTTTTGTCATGTAAGATTCGTTTGTTTGCGAGTTGTCGGGGTTGTATTAAACCATACAGGTTTTTCTAATCGCACACTAAAAGTTAGATCCCCAGGTTGAAACAATTGTAAACGTTTTGGCTGAGTGAAATGTTTTGCTCAGTGAACAGATGGTAAACCTCAGACAGATCGTTTCCACACGAGAAAGCACGCGTGCCAGAGAACAACCAGCAACGTCACTTGATTTGTACCAGCTGGGATACAGGAAGACAACAAAGGCAAAACATTTCAAATTCAAATGTGCTTTCCTAACCTTATCTACTAAGAACTATGAGTAAAAGCTCATTGTGTTTACATTTTGTATGAGAGATTAATGACAAACCACAGCATACATGTGTCTGACAAGAAAAATAACAGAAATGCTAAATATTTAAACTATGTAGTGCTGTGTTTATGTCTAGTAACTCCTCAACTGTCATGTAATGAATTGGCCTCGTTCTTTATTGACGAAATTCCATCAGCTACAAAACCTTTTGGGGAAATTGTGCAACATCTGAACTCCTCATGCTGCTACTTGCATTGATATCTTACCGACAGGCTTTTTCTAAAGCGGTTTTAACTGCATGGCATCAGATCCTCTGATAATAGTAAACACTTCTCTACTCTGAGGCTATTTCCCACAGGCAGTTATTAAGCCACTCTTAAAATGATCTAAACAACTCCCTAATTAACAACTACAGGCGGCTATTGAACCTAACATTTTGAGTGAAATCATTGAAGAGACTGTTTTTCAACAGTTAATCACGCTTGACCATAAACTATTTTTTTTAATGTTTTCCAGTCAGGACCACAGCACAGAGACGACTCTTGTTAAGCTCTTGAATAACATCCACCTAAACACAGTAGAAACGTTTCAGTCTCTGCATTCCACATGGTCAACCACAACATATTTCTAGAGAGACTGGAAAACTGGCATGGACCTTCAGGAACTGTGCTATACTGGTTTCAATTCTATTCGAAGTACGGTGGCCCTGAGAGCTCAATGCACTGTAAATTAAGAAAATACATGCAAATAGACAAAACACAAGCACATTAACAAACATCTTCACCTATTAGACCACAAACTATGATTACACATTGGATCGACGAAGACTACATGGAGTTCCCCAAGGCTCCATTCTCGGGCCTCTTCTGTTCAACATCTACACGCTTGCACCATCTCAGATTATGGAAAACAACAGACCTATTTTACCATAGTTATGCAGACCTCAGACAGATTGTTACATCACAACTATTGTCCCATACAAGCACTGAGTAGTGCATGTGCCAACATTGAGATAAAACAGAACGGGGCTGTTGTAATAAGTTTGAAAGGGAAGGCAAAACAACATGGACTTGTGGTTATGTAAATAACTAGTGTGCCAATACCATACTTACCACAAGCGTGTGGCGAAATGTTTGAATGTGTACGATCCTCCCTCTCTATCCTTTCCAAGTCATCTTGAAGGGTTGAATCAGTCTTAAAGAAAAAACATCTGAAAAGTACGACCTCGTTAAAAAAAAGGTTACTAGAAGTTGTTTTTCAGTGTGTTTTGTAGAGTCGGCTGCAGAGATAAACTGTGAAGTATGCGTGCAGTAAATGTGCCTCTGATGTTCTGAGGAACTCAGGAAACTAATCTGTGGCTTTCCCACATGAAAGGAAGTTAAATCCCACTGGATGTAGATTTGGTTACAAGCAACACCACCAGTGCAAACAAGCTGATTTACAACATGCATTATTTCAAACAAGTTGCAGTTACAAAGTTGTTTCAAAAAGAACAAAGTTCCAGCACATTCATTGTTTCACAAATAAATCTTTTTCTCTTTTATTTATATGTGTAATATGTGTAATGAAGAGCATGAGGTTCATGCATTTATCTTATTTGTGCCGTGTGGGCAGCTGGAAGTGTTAAATGTTTCTTGTGAAATCTTGAAATGTTACCTCACATCTGGATAAACAAAACAACAACCAGATTTAAGCTTGTGGGCTTTTCTTCAAAGTGCGAATTTGATTCTGTTGAACCAGTTTTAGTAAAAATAATAAGAGTTCATTTTTCATGCCAACTATGAAAAATACACTTGAAATTATTTGTTTCCTCTGGGAACCAGGGTTTGAAAACAGACAAAACATCACTCTAAACAGAAATCCAAATTATTTTTGCATTCATCGCTCACAGTAGAAAAAAAACATACATTTCTTTGGTCTTTGAAAGTAAACAAGAATACAACTAACAACCTCCTGTTTTGATATGGAGGGGATTGAAGTGTTAAAGTATTAAAACGTCTGTGGAATTTTTGTACATCTTAATGATTCCCTCACATGCTTCTACTGTTGCATCTGCTCTTCTGCTTTATATGGGATATTTCACCAGTTTTGGCTCATATTGAGAATGTGTTTGTCTCTTGGGATGCACAGTGGGAGTTAAACGACATCTCCATCTCTTCGTCCTGTGCTGGATTTTCCCTCGTCTTCCTCCTCTTTCTTCTCTTCTCGCCAAACGTTTTGGCCACTTTCATCATGTGCTGCCTGAAGGACGACCCCACGAAGGCGTAGAGGATCGGGTTGAGGCAGCAGTGAGTGAGGGCCAAGCTCTCTGTCACCTGAGCCGCCTGATCCAACACTTTACTCGTCCCACAGTGGGTCACTAAGGCGTAGACGGAGTCCATCGCTCTGTAGACCTTCAACACGTTGTACGGCAGCTGAGTGACCACGAACACCCCCACTACGGTCAGGAGGACACGTAGAGCTCTCCACTTCTTGCCTCTGCTCTCCACAGGGAGGCCCTTCAGTGCCCAGCCCACGTTCCAGTAGCAGATCACCATAACCAGGAGCGGAAGCAGGAATCCCAGCAGCACCTCTGCTATCTCCAGAGCAGCTTTCCCCCCTCGGGCCATTGATGGAGGGTAGATAGCCAGACAGACACTCCTATTAGATAACCATCTCACTTCTGAGAGAATTAAATCAGGAAGACCAAGGAGGAAAGCTGTCGCCCAAACAGCTAAACACACCTTCCAGCAGTGTCTCCTGGTGATTATCCTCCGCAGCCACCGACTTTGGTCTTTACTTTGCGCCCTGGCTAACGCCAAGTAGCGATCCAGGCTGATGCAGGCCAGCAGCAGCATGCAGCAGGTGAAGTTGACCGAGTAGCAGGCAGACACGATCTTACAGACGGCCTCGCCTAGCTCCCAGCCCCGCGCCGCATCAGCAGCCCAGAAAGGCAGCGTGCAGAGCAGGAGCAGGTCGGCCACAGCCAGGTGGGTCAGGAAGACGTCCGTCATGGTTTTGAGGCGTTTGTGGTAGGCGTAGACCGCCACGACTAAGCTGTTTCCTGCCAGTCCCACCACCAGACACACAGTGTACATGATGGGGAGGAAGATGGCTGCGAAGGAACGGACGTCGCCCTTCTCGCAGAGGACCGGGTAGTCGTCGTAGCTGAAGTTGAAGCTGATGTTGTCATGGTAGAAGTAGTCGTCCTCCTCTGAGACATCCATGCTGATCAGCCAAAGCTGTGAGGGAGGACATTTAGAATATAATCCAATGACATAGTACAAATATTCTCAAATGGGACATTTTGCATAATGAGTACTTTTTCTGTTGGTGCTGTAAGTGTACTTTGAAGCTAATACTTTTCCATTTTTCCTTGAGTACAATTTGACCACTTCTTTTACCTGTAACAGAGTATTTCTACACTACAGAGTATTTCTAAAGTGTGGTATTACGTTTACTTGAGTACGAGATCTGAGTACTCTTGCACCTCTGTTTGTTTAAGACAAGGACAAATAATTGATTATTTAAGTACTTTTAAAATAACTTTCAGTTCCATATCACAGGTTGAATACATGATAAACACAGAGGTGGACAGTAACTAAGTATTAACTGAAGTACATTTTGAGGTATTCCCATTTTCTTCTTCTTTATACTTCTACTCTTGTACAATAGTACTTGGTACTTTTGATTCCTACAAGTTACTTTGCAGATTAAGCTTTCACATACAATAAAATACAATAGCGCTACAACATTGAAATGATACAAGTTAATGCATCAATAATAATATTCCATTCATGTAATATTCCTCATAATTACTCTGAAAGGGACACTCTGCACAACTTTTACTTTTACGTCTGATGCTTGCAAGGAGGGGTTTGTGATTTTTGTAGCTTTTACTCAAGGCAAAGATAAAGAATGCACATAGAACTGTATATAAACTGATTAAAGAGAATTACATTTTTTTAGTGTAAACAGCGAATGCAGAGCCGCATCAAACCGTCGCAAAAGAAAGATTACGTCACTAATACAAAGGTATAAACAGGTACGCCGTGTTTGATACTCACCGTGTTGTATTCATCTATTTGTCCCGTCTCCTGGCGCCATGTTGAGCTCAACCTCAGACTTTAGATTTAAGATTAAACCGTCAGCCTACTCTGTGCTGATGGTTTGTGTGATTTCACACAAACCGAAAAAAAGCTCGCGAGATCTGTGCGCGACTAAGAACTAAACGAGCGACACTAACATTTATAAGAGGAAAAAAAGAGATTACATACCGGAGGAGAAACGTCCCCGCGGACCTGCGTGCAACCATTCCCTCCGACTATAGCATGCAAAGTCCAAAAAGAGACGAGCCCCACGTGATTTAAAGTCACGCTGCACCACTGCTATTTCAGTTTATAGCTTTAAGCAGCATCTTGATAACTGAATGGAATTTATTTATTGACCAAAGATTAACTAAATGATGAACAGCCTCACCAGGAGGCATCTCAGATGTGTCCACTACGTCCACGTTTCATCTCATCTGGACTAGCTTTATGTCGAAAATGGATTTTGAGGTGGAAATTATTGCCATAAATTTATGCTTACACCCTATAGGAACACTGAGTCATTGAGAGTTAAAAACATATTCATCACATATTTTCTCCAACAAAAAAATACCTAGTTGTGTCTTATGCATCCACTACAACAAAACATATAAGAAGCAATATACAGCGCGTTGTAAATACTATTTTACAAGTGTTGTCTTCTCATTATTTATTTAAATTAAAATCTACTGGGAAAACTACCCTGGGCAATCGTCCGTCCCCCCCCCCCCCCCCCACACACACACAAAAAATGCTTTAATCAAAACTAAAATGACATGTGAATGATGAAGCTAGGATTTGACTTGTGTATGTCATAAACCCAATAATTAGTTCAGAAACTAGTCTTACCGGTTACGGCTTTGTTTCTCCTGCAAGAGAGCCGGGAATCAGTCCAGCTTTGAATCCAGCCCGGTCTTATAGCGCTGCACTCTATAAACACACTTCTTGGAAAGATGACTCAGAGAGAGAGAAAGGTCAAGTGACGGGAGGCAGAAACCAAATCATTTGTCTGAGCTGTTTATTGAGGAAACAATGTTTGTGTTTAAAACATGAATGAACATGTTTAGACAGAGAGGAAAGCAGACATGGTAACAGCATTTCAACACCGGAGGAATAAACAATTAGTCATTACACCAAACATAAAAATGAAGGAATCACAAAGATAGAAAGAAATATTCTCACTTGCGCTTCAGCAAACTTTGATGACATAGAAGATATTTAGCTCAGCAAAGAAAAAAAAAACACAGACAGAATTGTGCAAAATATGCTGGAATACATATTGCATCTTAAATATGCAATGTCAGACAGAACTGTGCTGCTGGTACTGTTGTGTCTGCAGGTTTGTCTGCTCACCACGGCCTTCATGCTGCCGACAAATCAACTGTCTCCTGATCTGTTAAGAACAGTGGTGATCTTAGGCTGTCTGAGGGGCAGGGCTGAAAAATATCAAAAGGGCACCAGCTGCATGTTAAGGGGCACCAGCACGCAGACAGTATATAGCATTTACAGCCGCCTATGGCATCATGTTTTCTTCACTGGAAGGCCACCATGGAGGGCACATCATCACATTTTCTCCAATAGAAATGCACCCAGAGGGCAATTTATCATGTTTTATCTACCATAGAGGCATCTAAGAGGGCACTTTTGCTGCGTTTTGTCTGAACAAGGGGGCATCCTTGGTGCATTTATAAGCACTATAATCAATGCACACTATAATGTAGCTGTACGCAGCTGAAAGGACATTTTAAAATATTTAATTTGAGTGTCCGAATACTAAGTGTGTTAATTTATCCAAATAAAGTGGCCTCAAAACTTTCCACAATGGAACAAAAAGGTAGTCTTTGTGACACGTAAACTTCTTTCCGCTAACAACCCCACAATGTGATGCAATGATGATGTGATTTTAAAATATTTAGGGAAAGCTCACTATTCGTGCTGTCAGCTGGGTTGGTAAATGCTGCACCTTCCTACTTTCTAATCAGGAAATCAGAACAGAGGAGGTTGTACTCCTCTCTGTGTCGACGGCTACTCAGCACACACTTTGTAAAACTCATAACTGATTTTGTAGAGAGGATTTCAATGTTTTCCTGGAAATTGTTCAACATTCCCAAACTTATCTTCCCTTCTCCAGACGCTTTGTAACCTGAGTCGTCATCAACACATCATCAAATAGTAACTTTACTTGTTCCTGTTATGACGCATGTCGGTTTTAATCATATTCAGGATGTGATATGGAACATTTTCCCACCGGGGATCAATAAAAAAAATTGTATCTAATAAATTGACACACGGTTTGATGACTGAAATGGGAAAGGAAGTCAAAAGAGGGATTTCAAGAAAAGGAAGCAGACATTTCCGGGTGTCTTTGCAATGATGAAACTGGACTTGTGAAATCATTTCAAAACGTGCATTGTTTACGTGGAAGTGATTCATCAGCAGCGAGTATATAAAGACCTGTGTGTTTCAAACTCTTCATTTCATCAGCCATGGACAAAAGTGTGCTGCTGGTCCTGTTCTCTCTGCAGGTTTTCCTGCTCATCACAGCCTTCACTTTCACTGATGCAGCCGCTCTGGTGAGAGAGGATCAGCGACTGCAGCTTCCTATGAAACGACAACTCCTCGGCTGCTGGATGAGCCCCGGTGGATGTTCACCCATTGGACGGGTAAAACTAAATTTCCTTGATTTTTGAGATTTTTTCATTTTAATTCACGATAAATTAAATTCCTGAGAGAGAGAGAGAGAGATGTCAAACACGATTTTGTTCAGTTTGTATTGGCAGTTTTGAGTCACGGCACAAATCAATACCAGTGACTTTGAACACAAGTACTCATTAGAGCTGACAACTCAAAATGATTTTGTTGTATGTGAAGGAAGTAAGTGAGCCCATCAGAGGAATGGATGGACAAAATGTGAAACTATTCCCCGGCTGCTTGTGGAGGCCCGGTGCATGTTCACTCTTTGGACGGGTAAAACTAAATTTCCTTGATTTTTGAGATTTTTTCATTTTAATTCACGATAAATTAAATTCCTGAACTGAACTGTTTTTTCTCTCTTTTTACAGTTTTCTACACCAAACCCTCAGCAGCATGATATGGTTGACTTACTGTAAATATTCTTAATTTTTTCAGAATGAATATTATCATTGATTGAGATCTGTGTTATTATCTTGCAATATGGTCAAGTGAAAAAGAAAACGTTCGAGGTGAACAAAATGCAAACATGTAGAACTTTGTTTTTATTTAATAAACCGCTAGATTTATCAATTAATAGATTGACTTAAACAGAAACCAAAATTGAGATGTTTTTCCTGCTTTACAACTCACTGACTTTTATCCTTTTTTTCTGCATCAGTAAGAAGAAGAAGAACCTCCAGCCAGTCTTGCAGAACTGAAGACAGACACGAAAAACCTGCATCTTCACTTCAAGAAAGCTGCTCTCTGTTGCTTTACTATTTACTATCTTGATGACAATAATCAATCATTGCATGAACAATACTCCTCCTTTACTCCTGTGCTCAAAGAAATGACAGCAAGCCATGAAATATAACATTTATTAAAATGTTCAACTGGTTTTCATATAAAAGCTTACAAGCGTTTTCTGCTACTTTACTGATTTTATATCATAATATAAAGTTGGTAGCAGACAAAATAAAAATGTTGGCATAAATACAAAATGAGTGTGTCATCTTTATTCTTAGAAATTCAGAAGAAGCTTTCAGAATTGGAGATAGTTTAATTTAAATGTTTACTTACTCTGGGTAAGCTGCCCAGTATAACCACAGCCTGTCGACAGACCGGTAGACACCGAGTCCAGCTGTGAAAGTCCCTTTTATCAGTGTGCAGTGGTCAGCAGAAGATACTGTACATTTCTGTGTATTCTGATCTGCAAATCAAAGCAAAGGAGGTAGTACTGCTCTCTGTGTAGACTGGCTTAAGAGTACATTTTGTAAAATGTATAACAAAATGATTTGTTCAATAAAAAGTTCCTCAACCAAGATTTTGTACAGTGAATTATAGGAAAAGGGCACCAGCTGCATGCGATTGGGCACCAGCACAGTATTCTAGCATTTACAGCCGCCTTTATGGCATCATGTTTTCTCCACTGGAAGGCCACCATGGAGGGCACATCATCGCGTTTTCTCAAATGAAAAGGCCCCATGGAGGGCACTTCATCATGTTTTCTTTAATGGAAGTGCACCCTAGAGGGCAATTTACAATGATTTATCTGCCATAGAGGCATCATACAATAGAGGCATCTTTTGCTGCGGTTTGTCTGAACAAGGGGGCATCCTTGGTGCATTTATAAGCACTATAATCAATGCACACTATAATGTCGCTGTACACAGCTGAAAGGACATTTTAAAATATTTAATTTGAGTGTCCGAATACTAAGTGTGTTAATTTATCCAAATAAAGTGGCCTCAAAACTTTCCACAATGGAACAAAAAGGTAGTCTTTGTGACACGTAAACTTCTTTCCGCTAACAACCCCACAATGTGATGCAATGATGATGTGATTTTAAAATATTTAGGGAAAGCTCACTATTCGTGCTGTCAGCTGGGTTGGTAAATGCTGCACCTTCCTACTTTCTAATCAGGAAATCAGAACAGAGGAGGTTGTACTCCTCTCTGTGTCGACGGCTACTCAGCACACACTTTGTAAAACTCATAACTGATTTTGTAGAGAGGATTTCAATGTTTTCCTAGAAATTGTTCAACATTCTCAAACTTATCTTCCCTTCTCCAGACGCTTTGTAACCCGAGTCGTCATCAACACATCATCAAATAGTAACTTTACTTGTTCCTGTTATGACGCATGTCGGTTTTAATCATATTCAGGATGTGATATGGAACATTTTCCCACCGGGGATCAATAACAAAAATTGTATCTAATAAATTGACACACGGTTTGATGACTGAAATGGGAAAGGAAGTCAAAAGAGGGATTTCAAGAAAAGGAAGCAGACATTTACGGGTGTCTTTGCAATGATGAAATTGGACTTGTGAAATCATTTCAAAACGTGCATTGTTTACGTGGAAGTGATTCATCAGCAGCGAGTATATAAAGATCTGTGTGTTTCCAACTCTTCATATCATCAGCCATGGACAAAAGTGTGCTGCTGGTCCTGTTCTCTCTGCAGGTTTTCCTGCTCATCACAGCCTTCACTTCCACTGATGCAGCCGCTCTGGTGAGAGATGATCAGCGACTGCAGCTTCCTATTCTGGTAAGAAGACCTATGCAGGAGCTGGAAAAGCTTTGATTCTAATTGTGTTTTCTCTCAGAACCGTCTCAGTCTAAATGTCAAACATGTGGCTGAGAGAGAGAGAGAGAGAGATGTCAAACACGATTTTGTTCAGTTTGTATTGGCAGTTTTGAGTCACGGCACAAATCAATACCAGTGACTTTGAACACAAGTACTCATTAGAGCTGACAACTCAAAATTATTTTGTTGTATGTGAAGGAAGTAAGTGAGCCCGTCAGAGGAATGGGTGGACAAAAGGTGAAACGACAATTCCCCGGCTGCTTGTGGAGGCCCGGTGCATGTTCACTCTTTGGACGGGTAAAACTAAATTTCCTTGATTTTTGAGATTTTTTCATTTTAATTCACGATAAATTAAATTCCTGAACTGAACTGTTTTTTCTCTCTTTTTACAGTTTTCTACACCAAACCCTCAGCAGCATGATATGGTTGAATTACTGTAAATATGCTTAATTTTTTCAGAATGAATAGTATCATTGATTGAGATCTGTGTTATTATCTTGCAATATGGTCAAGTGAAAAAGAGAACGTTCGAGGTGAACAAAATGCAAACATGTAGAACTTTGTTTTTATTTAATAAACCGCTAGATTTATCAATTAATAGATTGACTTAAACAGAAACCGAAATTGAGATGTTTTTCCTGCTTT
This sequence comes from Anarhichas minor, assembly GCF_050575085.1. NCBI lineage: Eukaryota > Metazoa > Chordata > Actinopteri > Perciformes > Anarhichadidae > Anarhichas > Anarhichas minor. Next base: position 7,437,866 of record NW_027466470.1, on the reverse strand, counting down.
ACAACTCACTGACTTTTATCCTTTTTTTCTGCATCAGTAAGAAGAAGAAGAACCTCCAGCCAGTCTTGCAGAACTGAAGACAGACACGAAAAACCTGCATCTTCGCTTCAAGAAAGCTGCTCTCTGTTGCTTTACTATTTACTATCTTGATGACAATAATCAATCATTGCATGAACAATACTCCTCCTTTACTCCTGTGCTCAAAGAAATGACAGCAAGCCATGAAATATAACATTTATTAAAATGTTCAACTGGTTTTCATATAAAAGCTTACAAGCGTTTTCTGCTACTTTACTGATTTTATATCATAATATAAAGTTGGTAGCAGACAAAATAAAAATGTTGGCATAAATACAAAATGAGTGTGTCATCTTTATTCTTAGAAATTCAGAAGAAGCTTTCAGAATTGGAGATAGTTTAATTTAAATGTTTACTTACTCTGGGTAAGCTGCCCAGTATAACCACAGCCTGTCGACAGACCGGTAGACACCGAGTCCAGCTGTGAAAGTCCCTTTTATCAGTGTGCACTGGTCAGCAGAAGATACTGTACATTTCTATGTATTCTGATCTGCAAATCAAAGCAAAGGAGGTAGTACTGCTCTCTGTGTAGACTGGCTTAAGAGTACATTTTGTAAAATGTATAACAAAATGATTTGTTCAATAAAAAGTTCCTCAACCAAGATTTTGTACAGTGAATTATAGGAAAAGGGCACCAGCTGCATGCGATTGGGCACCAGCACGCAGACAGTATTCTAGCATTTACAGCCGCCTTTATGGCATCATGTTTTCTCCACTGGAAGGCCACCATGGAGGGCACTTCATCATGTTTTCTTTAATGGAAGTGCACCCTAGAGGGCAATTTACAATGTTTTATCTGCCATAGAGGCATCATACAATAGAGGCATCTTTTGCTGCGGTTTGTCTGAACAAGGGGGCATCCTTGGTGCATTTATAAGCACTATAATCAATGCACACTATAATGTCGCTGTACACAGCTGAAAGGACATTTTAAAATATTTAATTTGAGTGTCCGAATACTAAGTGTGTTAATTTATCCAAATAAAGTGGCCTCAAAACTTTCCACAATGGAACAAAAAGGTAGTCTTTGTGACACGTAAACTTCTTTCCGCTAACAACCCCACAATGTGATGCAATGATGATGTGATTTTAAAATATTTAGGGAAAGCTCACTATTCGTGCTGTCAGCTGGGTTGGTAAATGCTGCACCTTCCTACTTTCTAATCAGGAAATCAGAACAGAGGAGGTTGTACTCCTCTCTGTGTCGACGGCTACTCAGCACACACTTTGTAAAACTCATAACTGATTTTGTAGAGGATTTCAATGTTTTCCTAGAAATTGTTCAACATTCTCAAACTTATCTTCCCTTCTCCAGACGCTTTGTAACCCGAGTCGTCATCAACACATCATCAAATAGTAACTTTACTTGTTCCTGTTATGACGCATGTCGGTTTTAATCATATTCAGGATGTGATATGGAACATTTTCCCACCGGGGATCAATAACAAAAATTGTATCTAATAAATTGACACACGGTTTGATGACTGAAATGGGCAGGGATGTCAAAAGAGGGATTACAAGAAAAGGAAGCAGACATTTACGGGTGTCTTTGCAATGATGAAATTGGACTTGTGAAATCATTTCAAAACGTGCATTGTTTACGTGGAAGTGATTCATCAGCAGCGAGTATATAAAGATCTGTGTGTTTCCAACTCTTCATATCATCAGCCATGGACAAAAGTGTGCTGCTGGTCCTGTTCTCTCTGCAGGTTTTCCTGCTCATCACAGCCTTCACTTCCACTGATGCAGCCGCTCTGGTGAGAGATGATCAGCGACTGCAGCCTCCTATTCTGGTAAGAAGACCTATGCAGGAGCTGGAAAAGCTTTGATTCTAATTGTGTTTTCTCTCAGAACCGTCTCAGTCTAAATGTCAAACATGTGGCTGAGAGAGAGAGAGAGAGATGTCAAACACGATTTTGTTCAGTTTGTATTGGCAGTTTTGAGTCACGGCACAAATCAATACCAGTGACTTTGAACACAAGTACTCATTAGAGCTGACAACTCAAAATTATTTTGTTGTATGTGAAGGAAGTAAGTGAGCCCGTCAGAGGAATGGGTGGACAAAAGGTGAAACGACAATTCCCCGGCTGCTTGTGGAGGCCCGGTGCATGTTCACTCTTTGGACGGGTAAAACTAAATTTCCTTGATTTTTGAGATTTTTTCATTTTAATTCACGATAAATTAAATTCCTGAACTGAACTGTTTTTTCTCTCTTTTTACAGTTTTCTACACCAAAACCCTCAGCAGCATGATATGGTTGAATTACTGTAAATATGCTTAATTTTTTCAGAATGAATAGTATCATTGATTGAGATCTGTGTTATTATCTTGCAATATGGTCAAGTGAAAAAGAGAACGTTCGAGGTGAACAAAATGCAAACATGTAGAACTTTGTTTTTATTTAATAAACCGCTAGATTTATCAATTAATAGATTGACTTAAACAGAAACCGAAATTGAGATGTTTTTCCTGCTTTACAACTCACTGACTTTTATCCTTTTTTTCTGCATCAGTAAGAAGAAGAAGAACCTCCAGCCAGTCTTGCAGAACTGAAGACAGACACGAAAAACCTGCATCTTCGCTTCAAGAAAGCTGCTCTCTGTTGCTTTACTATTTACTATCTTGATGACAATAATCAATCATTACATGAACAATACTCCTCCTTTACTCCTGTGCTCAAAGAAATGACAGCAAGCCATGAAACATAACCTTTTATTAAAATGTTCAACTGGTTTTCATATAAAAGCTTACAAGTGTTTTCTGCTACTTTACTGATTTTATATCATAATATAAAGTTGGTAGCAAACAAAATAAAAATCTTGGCATAAATACAAAATGAGTGTGTCATCTTTATTCTTAAAAACTCAGAAGAAGCTTTCACCTTTGCAGATAGTTTAATTTAAATGTTTACTTACTCTGGGTAAGCTGCCCAGTATAACCACAGCCTGTCGACAGACCGGTAGACACCGAGTCCAGCTGTGAAAGTCCCTTTTATCAGTGTGCACTGGTCAGCAGAAGATACTGTACATTTCTGTGTATTCTGATCTGCAAATCAAAGCAAAGGAGGTAGTACTGCTCTCTGTGTAGACTGGCTTAAGAGTACATTTTGTAAAATGTATAACTAAATGATTTGTTCAATAAAAAGTTCCTCAACCAAGATTTTGTACAGTGAATTATAGGAAAAGGGCACCAGCTGCATGCGATTGGGCACCAGCACAGTATTCTAGCATTTACAGCCGCCTTTATGGCATCATGTTTTCTCCACTGGAAGGCCACCATGGAGGGCACATCATCGCGTTTTCTCAAATGAAAAGGCCCCATGGAGGGCACTTCATCATGTTTTCTTTAATGGAAGTGCACCCTAGAGGGCAATTTACAATGATTTATCTGCCATAGAGGCATCATACCATAGAGGCATCTTTTGCTGCGGTTTGTCTGAACAAGGGGGCATCCTTGGTGCATTTATAAGCACTATAATCAATGCACACTATAATGTCGCTGTACACAGCTAAAAGGACATTTTAAAATATTTAATTTGAGTGTCCGAATACTAAGTGTGTTAATTTATCCAAATAAAGTGGCCTCAAAACTTTCCACAATGGAACAAAAAGGTAGTCTTTGTGACACGTAAACTTCTTTCCGCTAACAACCCCACAATGTGATGCAATGATGATGTGATTTTAAAATATTTAGGGAAAGCTCACTATTCGTGTTGTCAGCTGGGTTGGTAAATGCTGCACCTTCCTACTTTCTAATCAGGAAATCAGAACAGAGGAGGTTGTACTCCTCTCTGTGTCGACGGCTACTCAGCACACACTTTGTAAAACTCATAACTGATTTTGTAGAGAGGATTTCAATGTTTTCCTAGAAATTGTTCAACATTCTCAAACTTATCCTCCCTTCTCCAGACGCTTTGTAACCCGAGTCGTCATCAACACATCATCAAATAGTAACTTTACTTGTTCCTGTTATGACGCATGTCGGTTTTAATCATATTCAGGATGTGATATGGAACATTTTCCCACCGGGGATCAAGAACAAAAATTGTATCTAATAAATTGACACACGGTTTGATGACTGAAATGGGCAGGGATGTCAAAAGAGGGATTACAAGAAAAGGAAGCAGACATTTACGGGTGTCTTTGCAATGATGAAACTGGACTTGTGAAATCATTTCAAAACGTGCATTGTTTACGTGGAAGTGATCAGCAGCAGCGAGTATATAAAGATCTGTGTGTTTCCAACTCTTCATATCATCAGCCATGGACAAAAGTGTGCTGCTGGTCCTGTTCTCTCTGCAGGTTTTCCTGCTCATCACAGCCTTCACTTTCACTGATGCAGCCGCTCTGGTGAGAGATGATCAGCGACTGCAGCCTCCTATTCTGGTAAGAAGACCTATGCAGGAGCTGGAAAAGCTTTGATTCTAATTGTGTTTTCTCTCAGAACCGTCTCAGTCTAAATGTCAAACATGTGGCTGAGAGAGAGAGAGAGAGAGATGTCAAACACGATTTTGTTCAGTTCGTATTGGCAGTTTTGAGTCACGGCACAAATCAATACCAGTGACTTTGAACACAAGTACTCATTAGAGCTGACAACTCAAAATGATTTTGTTGTATGTGAAGGAAGTAAGTGAGCCCGTCAGAGGAAGGGGTGGACAAAAGGTGAAACGACAATTCCCCGGCTGCTTGTGGAGGCCCGGTGCATGTTCACTCTTTGGACGGGTAAAACTAAATTTCCTTGATTTTTGAGATTTTTTCATTTTAATTCACGATAAATTAAATTCCTGAACTGAACTGTTTTTTCTCTCTTTTTACAGTTTTCTCCACCAAAACCTCAGCGGCATGATATGGTTGAATTACTGTAAATATGCTTAATTTTTTCAGAATGAATAGTATCATTGATTGAGATCTGTGTTATTATCTTGCAATATGGTCAAGTGAAAAAGAGAACGTTCGAGGTGAACAAAATGCAAACATGTAGAACTTTGTTTTTTATTTAATAAACCGCTAGATTTATCAATTAATAGATTGACTTAAACAGAAACCGAAATTGAGATGTTTTTCCTGCTTTACAACTCACTGACTTTTATCCTTTTTTTCTGCATCAGTAAGAAGAAGAAGAACCTCCAGCCAGTCTTGCAGAACTGAAGACAGACACGAAAAACCTGCATCTTCGCTTCAAGAAAGCTGCTCTCTGTTGCTTTACTATTTACTATCTTGATGACAATAATCAATCATTGCATGAACAATACTCCTCCTTTACTCCTGTGCTCAAAGAAATGACAGCAAGCCATGAAATATAACCTTTTATTAAAATGTTCAACTGGTTTTCATATAAAAGCTTACAAGCGTTTTCTGCTACTTTACTGATTTTATATCATAATATAAAGTTGGTAGCAAACAAAATAAAAATCTTGGCATAAATACAAAATGAGTGTGTCATCTTTATTCTTAGAAATTCAGAAGAAGCTTTCAGAATTGGAGATAGTTTAATTTAAATGTTTACTTACTCTGGGTAAGCTGCCCAGTATAACCACAGCCTGTCGACAGACCGGTAGACACCGAGTCCAGCTGTGAAAGTCCCCTTTATCAGTGTGCACTGGTCAGCAGAAGATACTGTACATTTCTGTGTATTCTGATCTGCAAATCAAAGCAAAGGAGGTAGTACTGCTCTCTGTGTAGACTGGCTTAAGAGTACATTTTGTAAAATGTATAACTAAATGATTTGTTCAATAAAAAGTTCCTCAACCAAGATTTTGTACAGTGAATTATAGGAAAAGGGCACCAGCTGCATGCGATTGGGCACCAGCACAGTATTCTAGCATTTACAGCCGCCTTTATGGCATCATGTTTTCTCCACTGGAAGGCCACCATGGAGGGCACATCATCGCGTTTTCTCAAATGAAAAGGCCCCATGGAGGGCACTTCATCATGTTTTCTTTAATGGAAGTGCACCCTAGAGGGCAATTTACAATGATTTATCTGCCATAGAGGCATCATACCATAGAGGCATCTTTTGCTGCGGTTTGTCTGAACAAGGGGGCATCCTTGGTGCATTTATAAGCACTATAATAAATGCACACTTTAATGTAGCTGTACACAGCTAAAAGGACATTTTAAAATATTTTAAATGGCCTCAAAACTTTCCACAATGGAACAAAAAGGTAATCTTGCGACATGTAGACTTTCCGCTAACAACACCACAATGTGATGCAAAGCAAAAGTTGTGCACACCTGCCAGTGATGATGCAAAATGATTCGTGGGAAGTGGAATGAACGAGGAAGTGATTTTGGACACGATTGTGACATGATTGTGACTGAGTAGCATGTTGCCAGCTACCTAATGTGTTAGCTGTTAGCCTCTCAAGAGTAGTTCATCAGCAGCCCTGTGAGTTCCTGCATCACTCTATAGCAGGCATGGGCAAACTACGGCCCGCGGGCCGGATACGGCCCGTTGGGCGTTTTAATCCGGCCCGTCAAATATTGGTACAAAATTGTCCATATTATAATTAAGACTAGGGCTGGGTGGTATACCGGTTTTAATTTCCCGTATGATATGAATTATTCACACACCATTATACCGGTGCATATCCGAAACAACTACTGTCTGCTTTCAACAGGCAGCTAAATGTATTCTTTGCCGCTTCTGTACAGCGGTCAGCGCTAGTTGTCTTATATGTATTGAGAAGGAACCCTAGTCATGGTCATAACTTTATAACACAACAATTAACAACCCACAACTAACGCTCTTTAACAGAGAAAAACACAACAGCACACAACAGTCTGTGACACATAAACAATTTGTAACACTAATAATTGTACATTTATAAAATTTCACCGCCGAACTGTATGCTGGGTACAGCTCGCGAGCGAGCCTGCTTGCTAGCACAACAGTCTGCTAACAGCTGGGAGAGGCTCGTCGCTCCACTTACGTTACATTAAAGAACCGGAGATGCGCCGATAGAGTTTGACACATATGCAACGCTGATTACCGTGTAATATGTGTGGTATTTGTTATAAATGTACATTGGTGCAAAGAGGGTGATAATAAGCTGTACGTGGAGGGGCTTAGGACCCAGGGGAATGTAGGTGAAGGAAACAGGAAGAGACGGAAGACACGCCACACAAACAGCTGTTCACTGCTCGTCACGATCCTGTAGACCAGTGATTCTCAACTGGTGGTTCGTCGCGGACCCGTTTTCAGTGGGTCGCGGGACTTTGCTTTATGCAGCGGAGTTATTCACGCTCCTTTCCAGCATTTACGGCACTTGTTCAGCGGTGCAGGAAAAACACCGACCAATGCGTTGTAAATCACGTCACGTGATGCAGTTTAGCCAATAAAATAAGGGTATTCTGATACGTTTCCTGACTGCAGTGAGATGCACCCACACCGTGACACAGGGGGAGAGACAAGGAAAGACATTACAGAGCAGAACTCTGATAATGTTAGATGTGACAGTCAAACATTTGTATGATCCGGTCAAAGACTCAAACTGCTAAAAAGACCACAGTCATTAACCTTTACACTAAAAACACTGTGTCGAAAATGACTGCTTAATAATTAAGTGCACGATAAAATATGCATTAATGCGATAAAAAAATAAATACTGTGTAAGATCCCAGCTAACTGATGAACACCTCAGATCTGTTCTGAGAATTGCCACAACCAAACTGACACATAACGTTGACGCACTGGTTAAAAAGGGTGACCAACAACACTGTTCCCGCTGAAATTAAATTGTAATTTATATTAGTTCACACAAACACTCCATTCATCTGCTACCGGCCCGGCCCGTCTGTCAAATTTTAAAACTCAATGTGGCCCCCGAGCCAAAAAGTTTGCCCACCCCTGCTCTATAGAGTCAGGGCCTCCTGGCATGTTAGTGAAACATTAAATGAATGTCTGTAACAGTGAGCTTTCTTTCATAGTGTCTGTTATATAGGAACAAGGTTAAGGGGTAAGGAGGTTGGCATCGGTGGATCTGAGATTGCGGTTGGGAGCGAGTCGATGCAGGAGGTCCGAAAGGTATGAAGGGGCGAGGTTAAGAAGGGCTTTGTATGTGATGAGAAGAATCTTGAACTGGATTCTTTGCTGTTTGGGGAGCCAGTGGAGGTTGTGAAGGACTGGGGTCATGTGATCTCTGGTGCGGGAGTGGGAGAGCAGACAGGCAGGGACCATGATCACTAGACAGAATAATACAAACTACTTAAACGTAACATGCCCTGTGACTTCTCTCCACTTGGTTCTCCATGCATAAATATTTATGTGGCCAACTAGGAACCAAAAGAATTTCGTAGTGAAAAGCAGAATCAGTGTTTATGTTTTCTGTTACTGGGTGGAGCAGCTCGACAGCTGAGGCAACACAAAACAGGAGAAGGAAGTATTTATCTCAAAAAAAGAAAAAGAAACAAGCCTCTACGGCCAAATCTTGATGGATTAAAGCTGAAAGGTAATCTTCCACATTCCTCGTGGTTTTAGCCGTGGCGAGGTTATTAAAACTAAGTATGTGAGTGTAAAGTGAAATACAGTAAAGACACCAGGTTCATGCTTTCTGTAGCAAGAAATCCTTTAATACAGAGTGACATTGTAGGAGCCATTAGTTATGTCTGTGTATTATATATTTGAATTAGGAGTCTATATCAGGTTGACCACGGGCAGCAGTGTGGAGTATTGTGGCAGGTAATTAATATATGGGGCGCAGGTGCAACTGACAGGTAATGAGGCATGGGTGACGGGGAGATCGCACGGTTTTTACCGCAAGCCAGACACACCAGAGGGAGACCAGGAAGATAAGTGCTATCCTATTGTATATCATCTGTGAACACTAATTAAACGGGAACCTCACCCAAAAGTGTGAAACGCCTGGAATCTCTTTGTTGTATCGAGTAAGGAACAGGATCTTGTCCCGCACCCAGCCGAGTGGCTAGTTGCTGCAATCAGTCACTACAGACATATCTAACTGCCATCAGTTAGTTTGATGTGGACAAAGAGGGCGTATGCAGATACAAATAGTCAATCCACATGCATATGTTTAAGCACAAGTCTGATTTAATTATCACACTGACTCACATTATCTGCTTCTTTCCCCTAACCACATATAAGAAAACTACAAATCTTAAGCAATGTGATGTTAGTTTCATTCTCCAATAATTCTGTTCTGTTTCTTTAATTGTTAACAAGCTACAATAGCCTCCAACATGATTTAAGGTAGCCATGGCTGGATTTAACTTTTTATTTTGAATACAAAACACTTGTTTTTATTTACTGAACTGCAGCCAAAGTACAAAATAACAATTTTAAATCACTGTAGGGAACTTATGATAAAAAAATAGCAACGTAGCAGAAAACGCTTGTAAGCTTTCATATGAAAACCAGTTGAACATTTTAATAAACGTTATATTTCATGGCTTGTTGGCATTTTTTTTGAGCACAGGAGTAAAGGAGTATTGTTCATGTAATGATTGATTATTGTCATCAAGATAGTAAATAGTAAAGCAACAGAGAGCAGCTTTCTTGAAGAGAAGATGCAGGTTTTTCGTGTCTGTCTTCAGTTCTGATGTAAGACTTGCTGGAGGTTCTTCTTCTCACTGATGCAGAAAAAAACGATAAAAGTCAGTAAGATGTAAAGCAGGAAAAACATCTCAATTTTGGTTTCTGTTTAAATCTGTTTAAGTCAGTTCTGTTTACGCACATTTACATAAATTCTTCCAAATCCGGGCTTGATGTAGGAAACTGTAAAAAGAGAGAGAAAAAAAAAGTCTCTAAAACAGTTCAGTTCAGGAATTTAATTTATCGTAAATGAAAAAGGAAAAAAACTCAAAAATCAAGGATGTTTTTACCACTCCAATGAGTGAACATCCACCGGGCCTCAACCAGCAGCTGGGGAGTTGTCGTTTCACCTTTTGTCCACCCCTTCCTCTGACGGGCTCACTTACTTCCTTCACATACAACAAAATCATTTTGAGTTGTCAGCTCTAATGAGTACTTGTGTTCAAAGTCACTGGTATTGATTTGTGCCGTGACTCAAAACTGCCAATACAAACTGAACAAAATCGTGTTTGACATCTCTCTCTCTCTCTCTCTCAGCCACATGTTTGACATTTAGACTGAGACGGTTCTGAGAGAAAACACAATTAGAATCAAAGCTTTTCCAGCTCCTGCATAGGTCTTCTTACCAGAATAGGAGGCTGCAGTCGCTGATCATCTCTCACCAGAGCGGCTGCATCAGTGGAAGTGAAGGCTGTGATGAGCAGGAAAACCTGCAGAGAGAACAGGACCAGCAGCACACTTTTGTCCATGGCTGATGATATGAAGAGTTGGAAACACACAGGTCTTTATATACTCACTGCTGCTGATCACTTCCACATTTCTGTTCCTTCTGCTGTAATCCCTCTTTTGACTTCCTTTCCCATTTCAGTCATCAAACCGTGTGCCAATTTATTAGATAACATTTTGTTATTGATCCCCGGTGGGAAAATGTTCCATATCACATCCTGAATATGATTAAAACCGACATGCGTCATAACAGGAACAAGTAAAGGTACTATTTGATGATGTGTTGATGACGACTCGGGTTACAAAGCGTCTGGAGAAGGGAAGATAAGTTTGGGAATGTTGAACAATTTCCAGGAAAATATTGAAATCCTCTCTACAAAATCAGTTATGAGTTTTACAAAGTGTGTGCTGAGTAGCCGTCGACACAGAGAGGAGTACAACCTCCTCTGTTCTGATTTCCTGATTAGAAAGTAGGAAGGTGCAGCATTTACCAACCCAGCTGACCACTGCTAGCACGAATAGTGAGCCTTCCTTAAATATTTTAACATTTAAATTACACTACATGTAGAATGCTCTCAATAATGAATTCTCAATTCCAAACACTTGAAGGCTGACTGACTCCATCTTGTGGACACATTATGCAGCATTACTTATTCTGTTGATTGAGACTACAGCTGATAACATATACTACACGTTTGCGGAAAATGATTCAATCTACAATTCTTCTGTCCTGTTTTTTTTTTTACTTCACTGATAACTGAATTAGAAAAAGAGCAGAAATAAATATCTCTCTCTACTGTATTTCCCCGCTGCATCAGCATTTTAAATGATCAAAATAAAACATTGCTATTGCTGTTGTTTACCTTCTTGTCTTGTTTTAACCCCTTACACACAATTGCCTGGACAGACTATCTACAATCAACCAGTCCAATTAAACCTTAACATTGACTTTGTTTATTTGACTGATATCTCTGGTTATTTTCCTCTGCAGGCTGGGATGGTAGGAGAAGTACTCGGATCATTCACTTGAGTGGGTGGAGGGGGAGACAGAGTCCGGGGCCGGCTGCTTTGCGGGGGTTCTGTCTTTTAAAAAGCCTGTTGACGTCTCTCTCCAGAATAGAGAGAGTCGTCACTGGGATGAGGGTGGGGGGTACTGGGATGGGTGGTACAGAGTACAGAGGCATGGGCCCCTGCTGAGCTGGGGGAGGGGGACCTGGTGGTCTGGGGCTGGTTGATGGAGCAACGGGGGATGGGGTCTGGACTGTCCCATTGTCTTTCAACGCGACAGTAGAAGTCGTTCAGCTCGTCTGCCAGGCGTAGGTCGTTCATGGAGTGGGGGGCTTTAGGCTTGTAGTTGGTGATCTGTCTGAGGCCATGTCCACACTACGCCGTTTCCATTTGAAAACGCATATGTTTTGCTAAGTTTACACTGAGCGTCCACACTATCCCGGAAGAAAACAAACAGCCAGGGCTACCAGTGATTCATTTCAACCTTAGCGAAATACTACGTCCGCATGTGGAGGGAGCAACAACCACGATGAGGGCGCCCGTGGATGTACTTACAAAGGTAGCGTGCACGCTGTATTACCTGAGTGACGAGGGCAGACTCCGGAAAACCGCTAATGCATTTGGACTGTCTCGACAAGTTGTTTCAGTCATCATCCGACAAGTCTGTAGGGCCATCACCGTCTTCCTGGGTCCCAAGTACATCCGTGCTAAATCGACAGACTACATCAACAGAAAGGGGAAACATTCTTTGAATGTACAGGCTGTGTGACTACAAATACTGTTTCATGGACGTTGTTGTGAAATGGCCGGGAAGTGTGCACGACGCACGTATATTTGCCAACTCGAAATTTAGTTGTGACCTAAAAGTTGGAGCAATTCCCCCATGCCCCCAAAGAATTGATAGAGGGCGAAGATGCTGTCCCTGTTTTTCTGCTGGGTGATCCAGCTTATCCCCTGATGCCGTATCTCATGAAGGAATACCCCAATGGCGGAGTTACACCACAGGAGCAGTATTATGGGCTATCACTTTGCAAGGCACGCATGAATATCTGATGGATGCTGGCTGACCTCACTCCGGTGATGAAGAAAGTGCATTCAGTCTTATTTTATTGTTTACTTTATCTAAACGTACGAGGAAAAAACACACCATCTGCATGTTTGTAGATGTTTGATTTATAACTGTTCATTTTTTTAAAAGTATTTTTGTGTGTGAGATAATAACCGTGTAGCATTGGAGTAGAAGTTAAAAGGATTACTTTGCTAGACAGTAGCATATTCATTATTTGAAACATTACTCAACAAATGGGATTTTTTTTAGCATTCATAATGTGTTATAGATGTGTTTTGCCCATTTATCAGAAGATGACAAACCTTTTGCAAAGTAGGCTGTGAATTCTACAGGTTGTAGATGTTATAACCGTGTAGCATTGGAGTATCTTAGTTGGTGGTTATTGTGTGTAAATGATAACATAAAAAAAACTAAATTCATCTCTGCTTCAGTGAATGTGTTGGGAAGAGTCAGATCTCAGGTTTGGTATCAAGGACCTTTTATTACAGTAGAATAAAATATACAATAGAAAATAAACACTCTAGAAAACTTAACCAGTAACATAATAAACTTCACTAGGCTTTTGTCCATGTGCCTGGTTGTGCGATGAGTGTGGCGTCGTAGGCCGGTTCCGAGATCCCATGATGTGCTGCATCAGCACCTCAATGTTGGTGTTGAGGCGGTCCATGGAGGATGACCACCGGCCCATTGTCTCCACAAGCTTGGCGTCTGTGGCTTGTAGACACTGAAGGAGCTGCCTCTTAATTTCAAGATCTTCCCGTGCCACTGAGTCCATGGAGAGTTTCCTCTTTAGCCTTTCCCTCCTGTGGCCACCTAGGGACGCATCCAGTCTCTGGTGGCGAATTGCCACCGTCGCCGCAGAGGTCGCATCCTTTGTCCCTCTGTCCCCACCTGACACGGAAGATGACCCACAGTGAGAGGTGCTGCCGTTGGCTCCCAGGACCTCCACTGCCATGTCTTCTGTCTTGATGTCTTCTGTCTTGATGTCTTCTGTATTGATGTCTTCTGTATTGATCCCTTCCCTAATGGCACTGGTAGCTGGAGAGACTCCCCAAATCGACTCGCAGAGCTCAAAATACAGCAAAAGGACTCGTCCGTGGCCCCTTTTTTTGCCGGATTCCACCGCTTGTCTGTAGCGGACTCGTATGGCCTTAATCTTTGTCGTTAATTTAACTGTGAACACAAAACAGAAAGACCTTGTTTTTATATCTGTTGTGTAAGGCATCAAATGTGAAGTAGGAGTATCAAGTATCACAAAATAGATATACACATACAAAATACTGAAATAAGAGTACCTCGATATTGTAATTAAGTACAGTACTTGATTAAATGTAGTTTACTCTGCTTTGGCTACTTAACACCAAAGATATACTGGAATGAAGCATTGCTAAGTTGTGGGTGGTTATCTGGATCATTCCAGTTTCATCTTCGCTCTACACACCACACTACCCCCCCCCAGGAACAAAGGTTGTTTGTGCAAAATAAAAAAAAGATACACATTAAGAAGGTAAAAGACACGAAACAGAACCCCAAAAAAACAGTCATGCTTTCATTTAAAAACAGGCACATGCGTTATTACTTTAAAACTTCAAGCCAAAACTTTTTAGCTGGGGCTCCATACCTTTGGTAAGTTCGTCTTTGTTGTGTGGGTAGTCTTTTCCCATGTGCATGGCGTCCGCCGGCGTGGGATAATGCTCAATGAAATGGTCCAATATGTCGCCGTACTTGTTTTGTAACGACTCCCAGTCCGTATTTTGCGCCGCTTTGACCATCTTATACTCATGTGTGACTTTCAGTAGCAGTTCGACCTCGTCGTCGGTCCAAGCAAAAAAGTCTCTGGTCCCTCGTTTGGCCATTGTCGCTCTTCCACGAATGTTCTGCAACTAAACCAACTGCAGCGTGTAGATCATCTTCTTCCTGTTTACACCGTCACGCGCATGCCCAGTGTAAGTTAATGGTCATGATATGCGTTCTCTGAGGTTGCCGTGTGGATGCATGTCTTGATTTAAGACAGACAGCACTGAGTTATATCACTCGTATTTCTAGTGAATTAAATAAAAGTTATTCATTTTTTTGAAAACACAAGTGTGTGTGTGTGTGTGTGTGTGTGTGTGTGTGTGTGTGTGTGTGTGTGTGTTCTTGGCATTTCTTAATTTCAGTTCCTCTTAACTGCTTTCCCTTTCTCCACATGAAAGTGGTCGGTTGGCAGTGAGTATATAAAGACCTGTGTGTATCAAACTCTTCAGTTCATTCGCCATGGAGAAAAGTGTGCTGCTGGTCCTGTTGGTTCTGCAGGTCTTCCTGCTCATCACAGCCTTCACTTCTGCTGACGCAGCCGCCCTGGGGACAGATCCTCAACAGCCTCCTGGTCTGGTTAGCAGATCCACTGTAACGAGCTTCTCGTATTGTCAAAGGTCTTTGATTGTCAATCATTTTTTTTTTGTGTATTTACCAAAATGTAAAGTTATTCCTTTTACCAAAACCACATATTTTTCCTAAACCTTCGATGGTTTAACTGGGAAAACAAGGGACAAATTCAAACACAAGGTTCTGCTTTTCATTGTTTTTAATCAGGAACACATTTTTGTGAAATACATAACACTTGTAATGAAATACAATGTGTGACGATGTGAGCACTGTGTTCAGTACAGCAGTGAAGGATTATCTGTCAATCACTATTAACTCTATGCAGCTGTTGGCAACAATAGCATTTGACTATAAACACCAATGAACTTTGCTTTTACAAGCAATCCAATAACAGTATTATTTGTTTTAACAGACGATGACATCAAAGCAGTGCATATGTGATGGAGCGGTGTCATGATCACCAGAATTCATATCCTTGAATATGCACAATCAGTAACAATCAATCAAATCACCAATCTGTGATGTCCCCATTCTGCCTTCTGAACCCTACCTCTGGTCTGTAGACAGAAAGAAACACAGAAAAGAAAGACAAGTTAATCACAAAATGGCTTCAACCAACCAATTGTCAAAGAATTGTGAGATCACATGACACGAAAATTCATCTTGTCAGGCTTCTAGTAAGCTAATGCGTTTGTGTCCAGTAAACCAGAGGACGGACCAATCAGAGTCCTGTGAGCTACTGGCTGTTAGAGTGGGTCAGGTGTGTGCGTGACAACACAGAGAGGTGACTGTGCTTTATGAAGCATAATCATCTGATAAAACAACTCCATATCCATTCAATTTAGGTTTAAATATTTCAACAAAAGTCCTGATGTGAGGCGTCCTTTTTTTGTTTAGTTTTCAGGTTGTGCCGTTATCTGAGTTTCACTGTGCAACAAAGTATTTACAGGTGGGGAACTCCTAATTGAATATATAAAGAAGCATGTGCTTGTAGACCATTCTTAAAAAACCCTGTTCAACTCAGCTAACATCAAAGAGCATCACAGTGTAACTCTATCTCAGGTAATGTAGGCTGGTGTTGTTGGAGTGTGGACTTCCCCAAATGTTTATACTTAACCTGTGGCCTAATGTAGTTAGTTAATGAAATGCTCCTTGGTACTCAAACATTACAGATTCCTCAATATTTGAATTTATATTATGTCTTCAAGCATGTTGGATATAGTTTTGTGTTAACATGACGAATAATCTCTTACCTCGGAGGAGGAGTAGGAGGAAGAAGAATCTGTAACAAAGACATTTTACACATTTTACTGACAGATTCGTTCAAAGAATATTTCTGAATTAACAAATAACAACCCGGCAGTTATTAGTGAGCTATTATAGTGATACAACATGCTCTTCCTTTTCAATAATGGCTAATTAAAGGGTTGAATTCGGACAGCAATGATCTTTAGCAAGTGTTTTTTGAGATGCAGATTCTGGGAGATTCAGTAATTTTAGGATGGAATGGAATAAATACAAGTTTGGTCTTACCGGCAATATTCCACATGCTCCTGATCTCCAGCTACAGTTGGAATATCTCTTCCGTCTGTTTCCCAATACGTCTCCGTTGCGGCCATTTCTTCTCACCACCTGTATAACAAAGTGCAATTGTCGTCTCCAAACAAATTGATGATCTCCAACCTGTAAGTTATTCAACGGCTTTGAATAATGCTTTAGATTACAGCCCGCATAGTTACGAGGCTACATGGGGTCATCAATAGATTGGCCTCCTTACTGGGAAGAAGAGGTTAGGGGCTGAGTTGTGTTTAAGGGGGACTGTGAAATAAAGTACACTCAAAGTATTTTTTTTTAATTACTTATTGAAATAACTTATCTATTATTGCAGGACATTGGGAAAAACAGGTAATAGTGTCCATATTTATATTAAGATGATGATATACTTCAATAAAACCTGAGGCTAAACCAGGGAAGAGCAGTGTACTTGTAAAGCTTAAGCTAGTGTATGTGTATGTCTTTACTGGAGAACAACAGTGCGATGATCGATACATCTGGTGATCAAAACTGAATAAAAACTTTACAACTTAGACAACAAGAACAAAAACAACGTTCTCACATATAGTTTTGCTCATTGTCATGCAACCCTAGTCTCCTAGAAATTACTTTTTGCAAACAACAAATAGTTTTGAATGAAACACAATGCCGGCCAGGTGACGTTTTCTATTTACATACGGAGGAAAATGTTCATTAAAACCTATTTGACAAGTTACAAAAATGTTGACACTGAATTGAAATATTAAGCAGTGGAATGTTCAATGACCAAAATATCTGATTGTGTAATATCCGAACGTAGTGACGACAGGTTACTTTTGTATTTCATTGGTATAAGATATTAATATTGTTATATAACAACATGTTTGCTATTTAGGTCCTTAATTGTGACAATCAAGGACCTTTTGACAATGCGAGAAGCTCGTTACAGTGGATCTGCTTACCAGACCAGGAGGCTGTTGAGGATCTGTCCCCAGGGCGGCTGCATCAGCAGAAGTGAAGGCTGTGATGAGCAGGAAGACCTGCAGAACCAACAGGACCAGCAGCACACTTTTCTCCATGGCGAATGAACTGAAGAGTTGGATACACACAGGTCTTTATATACTCACTGCCAGCCGACCACTTTCATGTGGAGAAAGGGAAAGCAGTTAAGAGGGTGTAGATAAGAAAACCCATCCACACGCACATAAACAATTTAAAAAGATTTGTTTAACTGCAAGACTAATTTAACCATAATATTGACTTCTGGTATGTTTAACTGATGTATCTGCTTCCTTCCCCTGCAGTCCCTCCTTGGACACCTCCTAATTATATCATCGAAAAAACATGCCAGCAGGTTTATAGAGAAATAACATTAGCCGACATAATTACATAACTTTTGTGGTTGAGGTCACAAACTTCATTGTTGATTGTATCTATGATAGTTTAGGTTTTATATGCCCATTTTAGGGTGTTTGTGACTCTAAATATCAGCATACTTGGATAGCACAAGAGCTAAATGAGAGATTCTGTAATAATTTGTAATAACATTATTTACATGACTGTTGTTGAATGTAAAATGTGTTGTCTTTGTATGTATTGATTTAATCATATGTTGGGGTCATTGGAATTGAGGAAATTTGTGCCAACAACTGCTTTTATTGTAAAATAATGAAGTACCACTGAAATTAAGAAATGCCACGAACACACACACACACACACGCACACACACACACACACACACACACACACACACACACACACACACACATACACACACACACACACGTTTTGAAATCAATAATAACTTTCATAGCCAGCAAGTACTTTTAGAGGCTGGTTAAATCCATCTGCCCCATGCTGCCACTCGCCCTTGACCCCCTACAATTTGTATACAGCCCAAGCCACAGAGGACGCCATCGTCCACATCCTACACTGTTCTCTCCCACCTGGACTGGAGGGACACTCATGGATGCTGTTTGTGAACTACAGCTCAGCGTTCAATACAAAACTACAAAAGTATGCAGATAATGCATTTCATGTACTTGTATGTTTGTGACAATAAAAATGAAGTTTACGTCTTTTAGTTTTATTCATTCCACCTCTTTATTTACAGCACTAACATCCCTCCTGTCATTTCTGACTGTAATGCTCCACCTGTCCACTAGTTGGCCTCAGTGTTTCTGGAGTGTCTTCAGTCACGCGCTCCTCGACAACCAGCCAGCAGCACACCTGCTCCTCATTTCCCAATCAGACTCCAGCTTCCTCCAGACACCACCAGCTTGTAGCTCTGCAGCAATTAGTCTGTTTCACAACACAGGACATCAATTTATCGTCAACTATTGGCCTGTGAGTCTGCTTGTACTACACATTTTAACAGATATTTATGGAAGGCATTGTGATAAAGTGTCAGCTGGAATTTCTTTGGCGCTGTGCCCACCTAAAACGGATGTGTCCAAGAAGTTCATTTTTTTTCCTTTAGAAATTTACAAAAAAGATAAATACTCTGTACGCATTGTACGCATTATAAGAATATGTCTTAAACCGTAATCCTTCCCCCCCCCCCCCCCCCCCCCTCTCACTTGTTTACTCAAACTGTCATCACTTCCATGCCACCTAATTCCTTGTTCCCAGCAGAGAACCACTGGAAGTAGACCCGGATCAGGCTTTATCCTGATTTACTCTCAGAAACCGGGACAGGCTGCACGAATCAGACCTCAACCAAAGAACGAGGAAAGATTGTAAAAAGAGCGTCTTGAAGACTCCTTACGGGTTCGGTATTGAATATTTTTTTGGTGAGAACTCTCATAAATGGGACGAGGAGTAGACTAATTGCTGTCGTGTTTTTTCCACCCATTTTTTTGTGTCCGTGAAGGTGCACCGGTGGTCAGTTTCACCCGGCCAGAGACAGACCGAGAGATCGGTGAGTTATGATTTTTGTGAAAATCTTGTCAGAGAAAGATGTAAAATATAATGCGCAAAACCTTATCTTTTTTTAACGACATATAGCCTACTGTTTGTTGTCGGCAGATTGCACCAACAACATTATTATCACCAGGATATTGTGTCTGTGACTACTCATGAGGAAAAGTCACCTTTATTTCTGTCATTTATTCCAGTTTGAATACTTTGCTATTTGTTTAACATCCCAGCAATATAATTATCAAGATCTAATGCATCGAAAGTGCAAAAGTACTCATGGTTGTGACTGTTAATATAAAGATAAACAGCATTGCTTTTAGTGGGGTGTTTTGTTCAATCTTAAACAGCTCACAGCTACAGCTGCTCTCCACATCCACAGGGATTCACTGCAGACCTGCTGTCATGTCGGCTTCCATCATAAAAACATTGGCCTCAACTTGTCCGACCGAGAGATTTTCCTCCTCAGGAATGCTAATGCAGAAAATCCCAACTCCTGCTCGGTGTTAATACCCCTGATTTACTTGAGTAAGTGGCTTGTAGGACGTCAAAATGAGTTTTAAGTGCTTATGGACTCAGGTCTGTGCTCTATTATATAAACCAGGAGGTTTAACATGCGTAGGAGGTGCCGGGATACATGCATACAATACATTTAAAACAGTTTATGCATGTTTACTTTGATTCACTGTCATACAGTAGACATGCGGGAAGCTTTCTAATTAGTCAGTAGGACTCTGAAAGGACACTTTACTACAATTATGACACTATTTCACCTTATGGTCTCGTTGACAAATCAAGTTTAGTGCTTTTTTTAAAAATATAAACATTATCATTTAATGTTTAATTATTCTGCAATATTCCCATGTAGTGAAATAACATTTTTGAAGGTCTAAATTCATTAGTGGTGTAGAGAAAGTTGCTATTTTATTAGGTACACATAGCTATAACTAATAGTCTAATACAACAGTTAATCCTACTTTCATGAAGTTGATCATGTTCAACATTTGTTAAAACTGTTTCTGAGAGATGTTGAATCCACTTTAAGCTTGATTTAGATGCTGCAGTTGAACTATATTTCATAATACCGACTTCCTATTATTTTATAAACATTACATCGTACATTTGTCTACCAATACCTCATTTCACTGTCATATTCTGCTCTGATTGCTGTTTTTGTTTTATTTCTTGATTCCTACTGTTCTCTTCTTTAGATGATAACAACGAGCTGATTGATCAGAGGGGTTGAGTGACAGCCTGAAGAGTGTCAGCGATGGGCAGGAAGTTGGATCTGTCGGGGCTGACAGACAACGAGGCGGAGCATGTGCTGCAGGTGGTGCAGAGGGACATGAGGCTACGCAAGAAGGAGGAGCAGCGCCTCAGGTTAGTTCTGACCTGCACGCTGACTTTTAACACATAAACCTGCAAGTGTATATTTACTACTTTGGGTCAGTGGTGGAGGAAGTATTCAGGTCTTTTACCGAAGTAGCAATACCACAGTGTTGAAATACTCTGTTACAAGTAAAAGTCCTGCATTCAAACTTATAAAAATAATACCAATTTATTGAGTGAATGTACATGGTTATATTTCACCGCTGTTTATAGAAACTACATAACAACTTTACATATAACGCAGTCTAACAAAGACATTCTTTGATCTTGTTTAAAGCTGCTCTAATAAGATTTGAAATGAACAGTGGATGAAATGTGAGTTGCTTTTACATTAGTTATGAACACACAGAGAATTATCACCCGACTCTGCTGCTCCCCTCGACTTTATAAAGCATTTCAACGTATGTTAGCTTCATGGTTTCGGTTTTACTGTCCTCAACTTTAAAGTCTTCGGGCGTTGTTATCAGCCGCAGCTGGTTTCAGAGAAAAAATCCCTAAAAACCAATTGTACTCTACCTGCTCAGCACCAAACAACAGAGAGACACAGTTATTGAGCCTGTAGCAGCTAAAGAGACGGATATCTCCTTCAGGAGTTGGTGGAGACCAAAAACAGAGCTACAAGACAGAGTGTTTGATTTGCATTCATCAGGTGACACAAACACTAATCCATGAAGCTGAGAGGAGCTACAGATTCAAGTGATAATCCTCTAAGTTTATCATTTTGTGCAATCCTTTTGTCAATGATTACAACCGCAGAGCATCAGGAGGTTTTAGATAAACTCAAATAACTTTTTTTGTGAGTCAAGAGATACTTGATATCCATTATAACAAAATCTAATATATTGTAAAAGCAGTATACATTCACATTGTGTGGAGCTCAGTGTACATTCGAGGCATTTTTAGACCTCGGCGGGTGTTTCACATCCTGTCTTTCTGGACAGGAAGTGACTGCCCCTGCCCTTTCCTGTTGTACTCAGACTGGCTTCTTCAAAACCTCTAACCTTCAGAGCCCAATCACAACATGTATGAACACAAAGACAGAATAATAAGCCAATTGGATGGGTTTGATCTGCACCTCGGGTTTATTTTGACCTAAGAGAGATAAAGAGAGAGGGGTGCATAGTGGTAAATGATTGTCTACTCGTCAGAGGTTATGAATAACATGGTAATGTCATTTTCTCGTGACTCTGTTACTTGGTCCTTGTACTTCATTATGCTTACATAATATTGTTCTTCTGCGTATAAAAAAGGCTCTCAGCCATCAGGGAACCCAATCAAACGATAACAAATTGGACCACTCATGCAAGATAAACTTAATGGCTGTAATTTCCTCAAGATATCCAACACTGAATTCCGCCGTATGTACAAATTGCATACAGTGCAAGTTCATACAAGGTGACATTTGTTGTAGTGACAGATGCTCTCAACAATGCTGATAAACTCTGTGTTAAAGTAATACTTTTAGTAGTTCTGTGGAGTTTTAGATATTTAGTAGTGCCATGGAGCTGTTTTTCTTTAAGTGAGCCCCTGTTTTGCACGCCCACAAGGATGCTCATGCATGCACACAGTGATGTCACAGTGGTCACATACACACACACTGACCTGCAGGTGGCAGTAATGATCCAATACTATGAAACGATATGCAAAAAAAAGACAGAGAAAGAAAAGAGAATGCAAGTTGGTCAACAAACGATACAGGATTTAAAAACGGCATTCAACAGGTTTGACCTCAAGCATTTTACTGTTGCAGATGGTCAAACTCAAGCTAATGTATCTTTAACTCTAACTGTAGATCTTTAACTTTAACTTAAGTAGATTTGTCAAGGTCACAAGATACATTTGGGATGCATTTATGTTAATATTTTGAATCAAACCATCTTGAGGAATTGGAGGGATCATGTCTCTTTAGTGGAACTCAGACATCTGAATTGTATCCAGGGGCCCCAACCAGATAGTGTTTACATTTTATAAGCTCTTCCTGTGTATTTTATTATTGTGACATCTTGAGCTACACTTGTCAAAAGAAATAGTGGCATAAAAAGTAAAATATTTGCCCCTGAAATGGAGGAGTACCTCATTAATTGTACATGAGAACAGTATTTTAGTTAATCTCTTCAACTGTGTAAATCTAGCTCTAAACGAGTTAGTTACTCTTGTACCTGCGAGGTTTGACGTTATCCAAAGCCATTAAGTGGTGAGCTTTCTACTTCCTCTTACTAAAAGTGTGTCGAGCAATTCAGGTGCCTACTTATAGCTAATCTTGTTGTTGTTGTTTACTGTGCTAGATGACTAGACTTGTGCTGACATTTAGCTTAAAAGAGGACGTATTTATACATTATTATTTTCTTTATTTGTGAAAAAGCCAAGAACACCTATTTTATATTTAACTTGCTAAATGATGTCAAACACATTCACACCACATCTCCTCTTCAGCAGAAGTACATTGAAACATGACATCTTGTACCATTTTCAGATATCTAAGGGGTGAATCCCTCTTGTCTAGTCGTTAAGTGGGCTTCGACTTCATGCATCCTGCTTTTTCAATTTCTTTTACTGACAACCCTCTGAGATGAAATCCCGGAGCCTCTGTGAATGTCAAACAGCGATGCGTGATAGACGGGGGAGTTGAAGATTAGAGGGGAATACAGATGCGTGATCAATCCAGTGTTCAATTGTTCACCCTCCCTTCTTCTCATGCAGAGAGAAAGTGTCACTGTTGACTGAGCTCATCTAATTCAGTGGATATAATCTTGTAAAAGTGTCTGACAATACTAACTGAAATATCACGCACTCCATTTGTTAATGAACTGATATTAATGTGCCTTGTTTTCTAGGTTGTTGCCACAGTTTAACTGCTGCAGATAATAGTACTTTCTAGTTTAGGATGAGATTCATCGACCAGCCAGCAGAGGGAGTGTTGAGCAGAGAAAAGGCTTTTAATCTCCACAGTGAACATTTTTAATGTGGGTTATTATAAGTAATGAATGATTTTAATCACACCTACTTAGTGTGTGTACATGTATTATAATCTCTATTCACAGTAATCTATTGTAATCCTGTTTTAAAATTGTGAAAAAACAACTATACTTTGTTCTTATAATCTGTGACATTAGGCAAAGCTTGTTACACAAATGCATATGCATGTGTTTACATAAATTCCCCTTCACACACTTCTTGTATCCAGTTTCTGGTAAACCAACTGAGATGCACACAGCTGCCAGTCTTTAGTTCCAGAGTTAAAACTAATACCACAGTCCTGCAATCATTTCTACCTGCATGAAGGTTATAATGAATTGTTGTTGAACTGTTTCAGAGAGGTGGTCATTCTACTTAATGTCCATTTTGGACGTTTTTGTTGTTTTGGTTCTGTCAAACTGTATTATGTGAATTTAATAGACTTAATACAGTCTATACAAAAGCACAGTGACAGGGTCATGAGGAATTTATTTTTTGCTTTACATTTTGAATTATAGTCATTTAAAACTGAAATGAAATGAACTTTAAAACCTACAGTGGCTGATTTTGTTTCTCTGTGCCCGTGTTGTCAGACTCGCCGTAATGATGCCTCTATGAATGATTCAGTAATGGCTGATGCTCCTGCTGACCTGATGTGAAAATAATGGATTTTTTGTGACACTTACCATCTTGCACTACTTCCACCAGTTTCCATTTGTCTCTCGTCTGCCTTCGTCCATCTTGTTTTCCTACTGTAACGTCGTATTCCATCATCTTTAGCCTGTTTCACATGTTGCATCGCTTTGAGATGTAGTGTAAGTGACTTCATGTGCGTGTTTGGGGATCCTTCTGTTCTTGTATCTCTTTACAAGCTGCATGCAGGGAAACTAGCAATATGATAAATAAATCCTGTTGGCATGTATTTTTATGAGATTTGTTGTGAAAGGAATGTTTTGCTGACTCGATTCTTTTCAGAATTTTTGAAAAATACAAAAGTCCTTGTAATTATATTTGTAAACTTTAGTATTAATCCACTTTTAAATCCTGTGGTGGTAGAAGTGCTCAGATAATTTACTTAAGTAAAATAAGTAATACCAGTGTTTAAATACTGATTAAAATAGTGATTAGTAAAATAAAAGAACAGACGTCTTAGCGACCTTATACCATAGTATTTTGTTGAAGCACTTTAATAGAATTAATTGAATAGGTCAAAAACACTCCCAACATTTCTGACGGTGAAGCTCAACTTTTAAACCATGGAAGAGAAGTCCCTAACGTGCTCAAGGAAATTATATTTAAGCATCTTTAATTGCATAACAACTGGGCAAACAGTCATATGTCATATGATGGAAAGCTTCAGATCAGCCACTAAATGGACCTCGAGCTATAATAAATGTTTATGGTACTCTACATATCGGCAGAAAAGGTACTGCTGCTGTCGAGGAGAACACGCTGATGTATTATTGAGAATACCCTCCTGCGTTATCCTTTACTTGAGCACAGCAGGCGACGTTTAAATATTCAATCAAGACATTTATGAATGAGAATTTCACTTTTAATAAGAGCTCTGCCGGCGTTTCACCACCCTAGAATGAATAATGTACATTAAGGGAGATATTGCTGCTTATTTTGCTTTCAAATGACTAGAACATGAATAAAATGACAGACTTTGTGAAACCACTTTAATTTCTGCTCCATTTTCATTAAAGGGAGGCAAAGGATCAATGTGACTGACTGTGTTTGTATGTACTTCATGTCCATTTTCATAATCATCCTATTTGACTCGATAAACCCACAGAGAGGAACTAATATCATAAATATTCTGTCCTTCCCCCCCCCCCCCCCCCCCCCCCCCCCCCCCCCCCCCCCCCCCGATTAAGGATAACTCTCTCACACACATTCCTGGTTTCACGATCGTCCTCCCTCTAACCTTCCCCTCTCTCTCCCCTCCTCCTCCCCAGTGAACTGAAGCAGGAGCTGGACGAGGAGGGCAGTCGCTGCCTCCTGCTGTCACGGCGGAGTTGCTTCAACCAGCGCTGCTGCATCCGCTGCTGCTCGCCCTTCACCTTCCTGCTCAACCCCAAGCGCCAGTGCCACGACTGCCACTACAACGTCTGCAAGGCCTGCCGGGTCTACAACAAGCGGGACAAAGCCTGGCTCTGCTCCGCCTGCCAGAAGAGCAGGTAAGGGTTGAGTGGTGGTGGTTGTAGTAGTGATTCTGATGGTGTGTGTGGTTGTGTGTGTGTCAAGTCCATGAGGCTGAGTTAAGTGATGAGAGGCTGACTGTGACGTCAAAGGTTATTAAGCTCTTACTGCACCGCTGGAGACATGGATTTTGTGTTTATTACATAGTCACTAAGATACAGAACAGGATCAAGTCTTCCTCTGGCTGAAATATTCGGACTCAGTATTTGGACTCACTAGTCGCTGGTGTTGGAAGATGTGAGGCAACAAACGATGTATGTGCAACGACAATCTTCTCCTTTTCTTTTATTAAAATTTTCTTTTTTTTTGTGTTGAATGCAGCTTCTTAGCTTTATGTTACAGAAGGACTTTGATGCACCATACAGCGGTTCAGGTTTCAAATGGTTGGCTGTATTTCTGTATTGCTGTGGTGTGTCGTGTCATGTCAGAGTTTGGTGATACAGCCCAGATGTTTTATGGATTCTCGTGTGGTTTACTCAGTGCACGAACGTGAGTTGGAAGATGTGTACTGAGTGTTTCTTTTATTTAGGAGAAAGCGGTGTAATTTGTTAGTGTGTGTGTGTGTGTGTGTGTGTGAGAGATATACAGAAGTCATAGAACAAATAAATTCTTCCAGCAAAAGCTTTCATGCCACATATCCTGCTTTGTTTCTCACTGCTTTTTTAATCCACAAACTAATTTGGTCTCTAAGGTGATATTCCTGCACAGTTTCTCGTTGGAAGTGAATTGGAAAGCTACAGCGGTTTTATACCCAGAAATGTATCATCAGCATATAATATCACCAATACAACAAAGTCTTCGGCGTTTGACACTTGTTAGATATACATACAGGTTATATATATATATTTAACCTGATGTCTGTGTGTGTGTCTCTCTCAGGTTGTTGAAGACACAGTCACTGGAGTGGTTCTACACTAATGTGAAGACGCGCTTCAGGAGGTTTGGCAGCGCCAAAGTGCTGAAGACTCTTTACAGGAAGCACTTGGCGGAGCACAGCGCGCTTTCAGAGCTTACTGGTAAACCCCTCTGTTTATTAGTGTTGTGAAAGAACTTGTTTCTGTTAACTTGGTGATATGACATATCTTATGTGACACATTTTGTGATACCGTGTGTATAATTTGGGCCTATGGTGTCTGTCAAATCTCAATGTCTTATTTCTTGTAAAGCTGCACCAATCAAGAATTTGGATCAAATGACTGTAATGTGAAACTTTGTACCTCCCCTCAGCTCTACGGAGCATTTTTGCTTTTGTCTTTTTGTTTTTGTTTTGTGACCTTATTGCTGTAGTTTACTTTCAACGCTCTTATTTCACCGTTTTTAGCTGCAACAGGCAGTTTACAGCAACGAAGCTCTAAAAACCCACTGGACACGACCTGCTCAGTTAGCGACTAGCTGCTAAATGCTCCACTGGGTTTACCGGCTAAAGAGACAGATTTGGTGGAGAGACAAACAAAGCTAAAAGGGGAGTAAATATTGGACTTGCATTCGTCAGGTGGCCAGAAGCACAACTCAAAAATGAATGCTAATATTGCACTGTGTTTGCAGGATAGACAACTGTTAGCTAGCTAAACTCTGTAAATACCATAGACATGTATATGAGAAGAGGACGTCTTACCGATTACCGTTTTTACGATTCGATGCCGTATTGAATAAGACTTAAAACTAGCGATTGAGACCATAATCTCATGTTTACCATGTTCACTGAGGTGATAAATCACGTGAGAAGTAGGGTCATTTTCTCATAGACTTTCATACAACCAAACTTCTTTTTGCAACCGGAGGAGTTGCTCACTGCCGGCCAGCAGAGAGAATGCAAGTTTTAAGACACTTCTACTTTGGCTTCACTCATCAGAACCGGAGGTTGCCGACTGATTAAAAAAATAAAAAAAATAAAAAAATATATATAAATCTTTGACTGACTGAATTTGCCACAAATGATCTTCATTCAATTTGTCACTTATTTTTAAATTGAGCTTGAAAGTTATTTTTGACCTGGAAATAATAGTTAAACCTCAATTTCAACCTATTTATATTTCACCAGTGACAGTAAGAATATAGGCTTTAGTATCTTGCATCACATTTTTTTACTGACATTTTGTAATCTGAGTAGTGTTTCTTTAACCAGTCCTGCACATCTTAATGTGAAGCGTGTAGCGCAAACACACAGGGTTAGGTGTTTGCTGTAGCCAGCCATGCTGACAATGTCTTCCTCTGAATAGGACTGTTCACCCAGCAGCATATGCTCCAGCATGTTGGGGACAGAGCGTTACAGGCTGTGGAGTGCATCTCCGGGCCATTACTTCAGAGACTCTGATCTGATTGAACAGACGAGGGATTTCAGAGAATTATGAGTGTTTTGTGGAGGCGAGGTCGCTGGCTGCAGATGATGCAGCGCTCTGACCCCTGTGGGAGGAGGACTGATGTGTGCTGGCATCAGGCCACCGCTCAGCGTCACATTCCGGTTTACTGTTTCATTCTCCGCTCACACGCACAAACTGTATCATACCGTTTAATTTGTTTATGACTGGAAATTGTGTTTAATCAACTGCCAAATCTGCATCTGCATCGTTTGACTCGTTGTAACTTTGCATAACAAACAATGTGAGCTGCATAAAAAGCATCAGAATGAATAGAGCTGACATTTGGAAACTAATGGCATTGAATAGAGGCATCACCATGTGTCAGATTTGTGTCGCAGTGAAACATTTCCCCCATGACACACACTGACTACACTGCTCGGAGACATGCTCGTCTAAAGAGTAATGCTAAATAGCAAAGTGACCCCGAGGAAGAGAACACATACAGACACAGTTAACATTATTTGATGCTTATTATTACATGCGGTATATAAAAGTACAGACATAAAGAGAAATATTGAAAGCAGTCAGAAGTTAAAATTATGCTAATCACAAGTACAAAACCATGAATATATATATTGTTAGGTATTAATCAAACTCTGTCAACTTGTTCCTTACCATTTTCCTCTGTTTTATTTAGACAATATACATTAACATTAGCCACACGGGGATCTACAGCCTTGCTAGCAGCTCTACTGTTCTTAGTCACAGTAGTGCTTTGAGTAAAATACTACCGTCTACAACATGATGCTCACAGTAGCGATGTTTACATGCGGTTTAGCAGATATGTTTACCATGTTCACCATCTAAGTTTAGCGTGGAAGCATGCTAACATTTGCTAATTACCTCTAAACACTAAGTACAGCTGAGGCTGATGGGAATGCCATTAGTTTTGCAGGCGTTTGGTCATAAACCAATTACAATTTTGACATTAAGATGGCAGATTAAAAGTAAGGTTAAGTTGTTATAGTTACATTTTATCTTGCGGGGAATATGAATGTCTGTACCAAATGAACTAACAGTTGTTGAAATATTTCGCTCAAAGACACAAATGTGAACCTAGATAAAGAGATAGATAAAATGTGTTCATTAGTGAAAGAATATTTGAAACAATATGAGTTGCTTTTGCTACAATATGATCTCCAATTTTCAGTTGTCTTGGGAGTCTTTGGTAAGAATTGAAATAAACAGTATCATGACTTATTATAAATGTATGATACAAATCACATTAGTCTTATCTTTCAAAGTATCAACATAATACAGTGACAAACATACACACCTGTATGGAGCCAAAGAGTCTCATGCTGCCTTCAGGGGTACTGTGACCTTAGCTGCTCATCGGTCATGAGTCTTTTTATGTCCCTGTGCTGCGGCCGAATGTGTCCCAACTGATTAGATGATACAACACAGACGTCTGCACACATACATATACTGTATACTGGCGTCACAGATAAAATGTCCATGCTGCAGCCCCTAAAATACATAATTTTGTCTTAATTTACAGGATGCATCACCTCAGTGAACTCATGCTTGCTTGAAGGGTTTTTAGTAATGAAAGAGTAGAGTGTTCACTGCATTTAAAAAAAGAATCTACAGTTCACATCACTTAGCCCAAGTCCTCTGTTTGCCCCTTAAAATGATTGGAAGTGACCCTGTGTACTCGACTGTACCTCTGAACCAGCGTCACAGATCAGGTTGCCTGGTAATGCCACATGTGAGGCCGTTCTAATGCACTTATGTAACCACATACGTCTGCATTGTGGACGGCACAGAGCTCAGAGTAGGAAGGAGAAACTATCTGCAGTGTGACTGAACTCGCTGCTGCTCCGTCACCAACTCTCTAAAATCAAGTCATGTAGTTAAAATAACAAACCTTTATTTTTAAAAGGCAGATATCCTCTTTATTAGGTTTTCAATTATATTCACAGTTTACAAATCATCTTAAACCCCCTGAAATGTTTGCAGACTCATCGGGCCACCTCGCTTCATGTTTTGATTGTTGTTTTTTTAACCATTCGAATGTACGAACATTGCATGCACTCAACATAGTCTAGTGAGGTAACAGTTGGCCATTTCTCTTGAGTACAATGTGCTACATCAAATACACACCTTAAAAGGGAACGACCAAAATGAAACACAAGAGGTAAACTTTTCTTAATCCCATGTTAATCTACTGTGTGTGTGTGTGTGTGTGTGTGTGTGTGTGTGTGTGCGCGCAGAGAGCAGCGCCTATGAGGACAGTATCTGCAATGAGGGCAGCTTCTGTGGGAGTGACTCAACCTTCTACAGGCAAACTCAAGGTGCAGATATATTTTATGATTTCACTAATCCTTGTTTGTTCTGTGCAGCTTTGTTGTGAAACATTTAGTAAATTAATCTTTGGAATAACATTTTTCACTTTTTTTATTTCTGTGTTCCTGCATCTTGTATCTTCTTGTAACGTGACACAAAACTAACATATGTTTATGTGCAGCATTTCTAATAAATTGTTCACTAAATAGCAGAACAAAGAAAATAAATGCTAAAAGCCTAAAGTTAATCCTGAGAAAGGGGCTTTTATTCTCATGTCCCAAGTGAATGTATCATATGAAATGCAGGAGTCAATGTAAGACCTTTTCCATGTCAGTTTATATTAACTCATTTCAGTGAACCTGTCATCTTTAGGGTCCCGGGGCGTTTGCCCTACTTGGCCAGTTGGTAATTCAGCCTTGTAATAGCGAGAGCTTAATTCAATCTGCATAAGAAAGTCGCTGCAACTGACCCTCTGAGGCCACATTATCCAGTTCAAGGTTGTTGTTTTTTGTGGTCATTCATTGTAATCCTCTCAGGAATCCAAAAACTCATATTTGTTCCCAGCTGCCATGAATATCTTTTTTTTTTTTTTTTTTTACAGCAGATGAAACAGTGGAGAGATACATTTTGATCTCGATTCTTGTTGTAATCTTTTGGCATGTGTGCAGTCTGTTCTGATCTCTCGTTTGCTGTCCCGACGTCTCCTCATTCTCCCAGTTCACTGCAGGCTAAATGAAATGACTGCAAACATGAAAGAAAAGCTGCAGCGACCTGATGGTCACGTCTCTGTTTGTAGTGCCTTGATGAAGCAATGAAAGCAGATTAGTGACACACAGTTTGAATACAGAATTAAACTGAAAATTGTGCAATTACTCCTTCCTATGTTTATGATTTTATTTCTAATTTAAGGTTCATTCAGGTAACAACATAACAAGTGATTATTGTTTCTTTGTGTTCAGAGCACAGCATAGCAGAGACGATCACTGTGGCCTTGCGGGTGGCAGAGGAGGCCATAGATGAGGCCATTTCAAAGGCTGAGTTTGACTCTGCCAGTCAGGTTATTTATTTTGTTCACATCTCATAAAAACTCATTTATTGATGGATTACTTGTACACACACACACTGTCTTGCACTTTGTGTCCCAAAAACTGCTGTTTGATTTGACATTAATTCCCAACCGTGCACTATAATTACCTTTTTTCTGTCAATTATTTTCTGACCGTGACGTGTTGTAGATGCTGCACAATGTTTTTTGTCGTTGGTCTGCACTCCATGTGCTTTGATAAGTATCGTCTGCGGTCCTCCTTAATCTGAATTCTCTGCTTTTTTATTTTCAGAGTTTAAATCCGATTATAAACAAAAAAAACATCAAGATTATGCTGCAATCCAAAGGACAGTTTAATACTACAGTATCAGGGTCATTGTTAGGCCAACAATAACAATGCAGAATACTGTGGATCACTGGCCATATTGAACAAAAATAAGTTACTTTTACTTCACTATTCAACATCACTTTTATAACAAACTCTAAGAATTAATTTAATGATTTAAAGTTCCCTTTGTTTATCAACTTGAATATGATAAACACTATTGATATGATAAACTTTCTAAAAAAACATTGATTTTGTTGAAGATCAGGCTCACCTCATCTCCTTAGAGATCTCTCGGTCAGAGTATCTGTTTTAAGTGACTATTTCTCATTGGAATAGTTAAAAGTAAAGATGTCCTCATTGTGCATTTCATTAAAATACAGTGAAATTAGTATTCAAGCAATTTAAATCAGAACAGCAGAGTAACTCCATTTTAAGAAAATATAAGCTGCAATATTTTCCATAGTGTGCTCAAGTATTTAGTATAATATCGCAGTATATCAGAATATAGGAGTGTCGGTGTGGATCTGCAAGAACTACCTGTAAATGATATCCCAAAACTCTGCAGCCACCTTTCAGAATACCACTGTATGTTAAAAAATAATACTTCTCACTGATCTGTTATCCCGACGCTTTTGAACTGAGAGCAGTAAATGTGTATTTAAAGTGTGTGTTTAGAGGAGTAATCGGTTTATAGCGTGCATTTGTGGGTGTGTGGTGCCGAATAGCTTTCTTATTTATGTGTTTTGGTTGTTTTTGTTTGCCAGGAGAAGCAGAATGAGGCTCACTATCTCCGGGAGCACAGAGGAGAGCTCATTGAGGAACTGTCAAAAACTATTGTGCAAAAAGTATGAAAAGTAGCACATGTTGTAAAGTGTGTGATTAGGTTGATTTACTGTGTGTGTGAAAGGCCATTGTGTAATACTCAAATGTGAGTCAGCTGTTTTGCTCGTTCAATGTCTAACTCCTGCACATATGAATACAAACCATTAGAACCAGTGTTTGTACAGAGCCATACGCAGCACTAACCGTGTCCCTGTCTCTCTTAGATTATTAGCAGGAGGAAAACTTTGACTGAGATGAGGGCAGAATATGACCAGGATTGGCCACTTGAACACAACCCTGACCTTCATCATCACCATCATCATCATCATCAGTCTGACTGTGAACAAGCATCCAGCTCCCTTAAACACCAACCAGATCTCTGGGTAAAAGAGTCACACTCACTTAGGTTTTGTTTGTACAATGATTGTTAAGAGCCATGTAGAAGAAATAGTGGTGAAAAGTAAATTTACTCAAGTACTGAAGAGTAAACCAGTGACTGTCAACCTTTTTGGCTTGAAACTTTTTACAAAAAGAGATCCTATGAGTTCAGATCAGGTTTGCTATAGTAAGCAAAAATAAGCAATGAAAATGATATTGTATTATATTATGTTGTTAGTAAATTCCTATATACTTTAAGAAACATTGAAACTAAACCACCTGGTTAAACTACTAATTAAAATGAAATAAAAAGGAACGTGAATTTGTTTTAGGTTTTTAGCTATAGTGTCTCACTATACCAAAAAATAGAGAGCATGAATTTCTGTTCACTCCGGTGACATTGAACCACAGAAATTGAACGGACTTGACATTCCAGGAGATGGCGCTGTGGCTTCATATCTGACACTAAAGTAGCATGAAGATTAAACATTAGACATTATAGTTTTCCATCCATGTATTTTTTTATGTATATGTAGCTTCATTCTGTGAGAAATGATATCTGGCCCCAACAAAAACAAACTCAAACTACTGTAAAACTACAACTAAATATTTAAAAACTAAAACAAAACCTTTCTGAAAAAACTGAAACTAAACTCATCTTCATGGGGAGATGAGCTGACCTCTGGATGACGGCAATGAAGTAAAGTCAATAGATCGTGTTGACCCGTTTAACCAGCAGTGTGACCGTGACGCAACAATCAATCGTTCTTATTTGTCATCTTCTCTCAGAGGTCTCACTCTGCCTTCTCACTGTTGGACATTGACCCTTCAGGTCTGATTCAGGACTCTTCACAGGCGCTAAAGGACGGAGGTGGGTCAGCTATGTCCACCTGGAAGAGTGTTGAACGGCTGGACAACACTGGTAAGATCTTTGAATGCTCTTCAACTTTTTAAAATCCACCAGTCATCATTGTTTTGGTTGGCTACATTTGCATATTAAATATATTGAATTAACTATCAACAAAGAAAAGTTGACTTGATCGATAGCAAGTCTATAGAATATTAGTAATTTCTAATTGATATAATAGTCAATGTCAGCTAATACCTACCTCGTCCACTGCTTTTGTTTTTTTTAATGTTGCTGCATATGCAATTTTACTCTGTGTGGTGCGCTTGTGTGGCATATGGTCTCTGCTTGTCTGCATAATATCTGTGTGTGTGTGTGTGTGTGTGTGTGTGTGTGTGTGTGTGTGTGTGTGTGTGTGTGTGTGTGTGTGTGTGTGTGTGTGTGTGTGTGTGTGTGTGTGTGTGTGTGTGTGTGTGTGTGTGTGTGTGTGTGTGTGTGTGTGTGCTAAGGTGTGTACGGAGGTGTGTCCTCGGTGCTGAAGAGCCCAGACGGGAACTGGATGGCCCTGCAGAGCGCCCAGCTGGCTCGTCCCAGTCTGCTGACCAGGAGGAAGAGCCTGGTCTTCAGTGCCTTGGAGAGAGAGTCTGAAGTGGTGTCCGCCTATGAAGGCATGGACTCGGACAACGAAACCAAATCCGAGCACAGCGCCCGTGTCAGGACACCGTCCCCGCTTACAGGCAGCAGAGACGATCTGTTTTCAGACCCTGAGGGGAGCTGGAAGCCTAAGAAACCTCTATTGGCTCGTTTTAAGAGGAAGGTGCCCACAGAGATCGGTCGCTCTTCATCCTCCTGCAGGACCAGCATCCTCGATGTAAACTTTAATGTGGAAGGAGCCGAAGAGGAGAGAAAGGGGGCTGCCAAGCCAGATATGGGGAAAGTCCGGAGATCCCGGAAGAAAAGGAGCAAAAAAGAGTTGTCTTCTTCGGTGCTGGTAAGAAATAAAAACTACAGACTGATGAGATGAAATAAGATGGAAAGAGCTCTGATTCATAGCAGAAAATAAAGTACCAGAATTGTACAGTTAGAATGCTTCCTCAATTACATAGAAATAAATAACAGTAAGGTGGATAGAAAATGTAAGATGCTCAAATGCAAATAGTATAAACATTATAAGAAGCCATACTTCATTCACCAGAAAAAGAATATTCTTAAATCTATTATTTCTTACCTTCACAGGATTACAGGGAGAGAGACAACCATTCCCAACATTCGTCTGATGCTGCGACCCCTAGCACTTTGACCTCAGGAGCTACGACCCCTGAACGTTTACACCTTGAGAGTGACACCACAGGGCATGAAGCCAATCAGGTGGAGGAGGAGCTCACGTTGAAACTACAACAGCTAGCAGGCAGAGTTACTGAGTCCTCAACCGGAGGAGGGGGAGATGTTGAAGTGAGAGATGTTGATAAAGATGGAGACGGGGAGGATAAGAGTCTAGGAAGCAAGGACAGAGGGGAAGATGATGAGAGGCCATGGAGGATGGAGACCGACTTGGATGAAGGAAGAACAGAGGAAGATGAAGTAGACGAAGAGATGAAATACAGATTATACAGGCTCATCGCACAGTCCAGACTCACTTACTTGTCGACTGATGATGACTTAGACAAAGATGGCCAGAGTGAAGGAGAATGGGAAGGAGCCAAACAGGAAGATATGGAGGAGGAAAAGACGGACGGACTTACTTCTAAACTCTGTCAGTTGGAAAAAGAAGTCAGGGCAAACCAGTTCTCCTCCACAGAGGATGAGTTGGACGGAGTTGGCGTCATGGATGAAGAGAAGACAGGAGAGGAGGAGGAGGAGGAGCTGGCGGTGAAAGTGTGCAGATTAGCTAATCAAGCCAACGCCACCCAATTTTCATCCACGGAGGATGAGTTGGACCGAGCAGGCAGAGGTGAAGAGGGGGAGGAAGCGATAGACGAGAATTTGTGGAAACTGCAGGCAGAAAAAGACGTCCAGGCCGTTCCGCTGCGCGATTTGGCCAGTCTAATTAGTGCTTCTCAGTTTTCTTCCACTGAAGATGAGCTGGATAAAGTTGGAGAGAATGAGGTGGAGGAGGAAATAAATGAAGAAGGAATTGAGAGGGAGGGAGCAGTGGTAAAGAATTGGGATAGGAGAGAATCATTTGGATACTTGGATGTAAATATGTTTGATTTAAAGGATGAAAATGAGGAAATTAAGACTGAGAGCTGTGATGAAGAAGTTGAAGATGTCCAACAAGATGGAACAGAGGTAGAGGAAAAGAAAGATCGCACGAAGGAGAGAGTAACAGACGAGGATGAAAGGATGGCAAAGGGGCCCACATGTGAAGAAAAAGAAGATATGGCTAAAAAAGCAAAAGAGACAGAGAAAGGACAAGAGATGGAGTTGGAAACGGTGGTCCAAGCAAAGAGAACAGAGGAGTTAATATCCTTGGACGAGACAAAAGTCCAACAAGTAACTCAGCCCGAGATGAAGTGGCCAGATAAACAGGAAGAAGGAGAGGGACAAGAAGAGGGAAAGATTAGAGGAGGTGAAGAGAGTCAGGATACAGCAACAGACAGTGATGAGGAAGATGCAGAATTTGACAGAATAATCAGCAGCATGTTGATGATGACTTTGGAGGACATGCAGATGGAGGCAATAAAGGATGATGCTGCAGAAAATAGGAGCATAAGTAAAGAACCAGATGAAGTAGAGACGGATGAGGATGTAAACATTGAGGGAGAAGGTAGATTTAAGGACATTGTCAAACCTCAAAGCACAAATGCATCAGAGGAGACAAGAAGTGCAAAAGAGTTTCAAAGTCGAGGCGATAACGTAACGCCAGAGTCGGCTGTGAGAGAAAGACCAGGAGAAAACATAGGTAAGCTAATTGGAGTAGATATTTACAGAAGAAAGGAGAGTAGAGATGCTACAGGCACAAATGAAAATGAGCGTCAGGAAAAAGATAGAAATGCACAAGAAAAAATACATTTAGAAATCAAAGAGACTCTCGAGGCGAAACAAAGACTAGAAATGAATGATGACAAACAAGAGGACAGAAAAGTCACTCATGAGTTGAAAGTCATGGACACACTGGGAGCTGCTGCAGAGGGAGAATGTGAAAGTAAAGAAACCAAAGACGAAAATACAGATGACATGGAGCAGAGCACGTCTTCTCTTCAGGAGGGTTTACTGTCGCCTGAGGAGATTCAAAATGTAAGAACTAAAATGTTTACCTCACTATGGACAGTGATTCAAAATAAATGCAACATTACTGTTAGTAATCAACACTCAGATGCAGTTTTAATAACCTATATTCTCCACGTACAGTCTGTTGTGATTATAGAATTACTGTAAGTAGGTGTAACTTTTGAAAATATGACATTCTTCCTCTAACAAATTAAAAATGTAAGAATTCTGCGCAGTTCTCAGCTCAGGAGGAACCTAGTTAGTGGCTGTCGAGTTAAGATTATTTGTTTATGAATGAATTCATGACTTTTCCCCATTTGACACACATTTTATCACCGTACATCATTTTAAAGTTACTCATCTTGTAATCGCCGCAGAGCTCAGCTAAGGCCGGCCCACTTGAAAGAAAACATTACATTACTGAGTAACTCTCTTTATAAACTGTTCTTAGCGATGTAACTAACTACTAATCAACTCTGCTTGGTGCTGTTTTTCGTTTTCCTGTCTGGCCTGTCCTTTCTTCTGTGCTTCTCTCTGCTGTAGGGTAGAGACATGGAGCTTTACAAAACAATACAGTTTATATCCACTCTGTTGGAGCAGGTGAGAACTCGTTTTGCTTGATGGATGCAGCTAGTGGCGATAGTTGCAGATCTAGGAAGCAAATGTTCCTTATTTGCACTTTTTGACTCACATTTTCTTCTCTCATTGCTTATTGCGTTTTTCATGCATGCATCTCATTCCATAGTTTTAATTTCAGTATGCTTTTATTCTCACACTGTAGTTTATTAGATGATGCTATAACAGAACTGCAGCATCACATTACATTACATTACAGTTTAGCAGACGCTTTTATCCAAAGCGACTTACAATTCAGAGTCTATCACATTTCTACACCGTAGGCACAGCTACGGGAGCAATTTTGGGGTTAAGTGTCTTGCTCAAGGACACATCGACATGCGACTAGCAGAGCCGGAGCCGGGGATCGAACCGCCGACCCTCTGATTGAAGGACGGCCCTGCTATCCACTTAGCCACAGTCGCCCATTGCCAGACACCAGGACATCCACATCACAAACCTTATACATAAATCAGTTCCAATTAAAATGTACTTTTTAAAATCATAAACACAAGTCTTGGATGTTCCAAAGCTTTCCGTCAGCCTGTCTGTCTGTGTGTTGTAGAGGTACTCGGCGGTGTCTCTGCGCAGCATCACCACTGAGGTCCTGAAGGTGCTGAACGCCACTGAGGAGCTGCTGCTGCAGGGGGTGGAGGGAGGAGACGGCCCCCGAGTCTCCAACACTTCGCTGCCCCCCGACGCGGATCCTAAGAAACTGGATCAACAGTTCTCTAGACTGGAGGAGAACGTAAGTTTAGCTTTTTATTCATATTTGTTTAATTCACTGCACATTATGTCACTGTTGGATGTTTTTAGTTGCTACTTTCAGTGTACAGTAGTATTACTGGAGCGTACTACCAGTATTATACTACTACTGGTCTGTAGATTACTTCTAGTACCCTGTAAAGGGAAAATAATACATGCATTACGGGGTCTGTCAAAGTCATTCTTAGGATTCAATTACCAAGTTGACTTTGCTGTAATTACCAAGTTTTGAAGTTAATCCGGTGTTGAACTGGACATGCTGCAGGTGTACGTGGCAGCAGGGGAGGTGTACAGTCTGGAGGCGGAGCTGAGTGACCTGGAGGAGTGTGCTAGGGGCATCAGCAGCGCCACGTCGGACACGGAGCTGTCCTTCCTGGAAGAGCAGGTAGCATCAGCAGCTGCTAAGGTTCAACAGTCTGAGCTGCAGGTGAGTTCAAACTGGTATGTTAAGAAAGTGCTCTGCTGCTTTTTGTTAGGCCTGAATTACTAGAAGCTGTGTGATGAATTCATAAAAACACAGATTGGCCATAAGGGGGTGCTGCAAGTACAGTGACAACTACAGTATATCATCAGTCTGATCTTGATCAAACATGGTCCATGTTGCTTGTTTCTGCTCCAGATTTGCGACATCTCGGCCAGAATTGCTGCTTTGAAGAGTGCAGGCCTCAATGTGGACACACAACAGTCACGCTTCACTAAGACCAAGACCATTCCAATCATGGTACCTGTATACATTAACATAAATCATATAAGAGTGTAACTACCACCACCGTATGTCAAACACTGTGTGCAAGAATAATAATTACAAAAAAAGTTTCACATGCGTCTTCTTGCAGCCTGTAACTGTGGAGTCATCAAGGCAGCAGAGGAGGCGATTACCTGCACCGCCAGTGAAAGGTAAGAAGCAACATCCTACCTGTATACAGGGCGTTATACTGTTTTTACACTAACAGGAAATCAAACTTCACTAAATGTCTTTTTCAAGGATGAAACAGCTATTTTCTCTTAGTTTGCAACTGTTTTGAATGTGCTTTTGTCACTTTTACGACATACTCATAACCTGCTTAGATTTAATATATAGCATTGTTTTGATTTGACTTGGTAATCGTTGGAGATATAAACCAAATACTGTGAAGTGGTTGTCAAGTAAATACAAAACAATTTGATGACATTTATGAATTGTTCCCCCATTCAATAGGAAGTGCTATTTGATTATAATACATTGTGTTTGGTTCTCTTTCAGAAGACAAGGAGGAAACCTAAACCATCGAGCCAGGACCTTCGCAGTATCTTCAACACGGAAGTGCCTTGACCCTAAAACTGTGCAGCCTACAGGCCAGTATTAAGTGATCCATTCATTGCCTTAATTTAACTTTAGACTAAACATGCCTCAGATAATACTGGACACTAGTACCGTTTGTCACCGAGTGCAGGAAACAGTTGATTCTCATGTTATCTTGTAAAAATGTGCAGTAGTTAAAACTACTCTTAAAGGTTAAATCTATAGCACTTGAGTTCTAAGACTTTTTAAAATAAAAGATGATTTCATATGTCCTAAACAATTATTATACATTTTATAGACTTCATTGTAACATCATTAGTTGTGCATATAAATACATGCAATTTGCACTGTTTTTACCGAAAGAAAATGACGAGACAGTATCATGTTAAAAACAAATAGACTTGTATTTTTTTCCCCATGGTTGTGATGTGGAAGTGTACAGCAAACCAATCAGTAATATATTATATCTGCTTTTACTTCGTTCGGAAAATAAAGTAAAAATTCAAAAAGGTCCCAGACATTCGATTCATTGTGCTCAAAGGTAAATCACTGTGCACCCTGTTTGCCCTCCGATGAAGGTGGGTGTAATAGTGAGGAATTCAGTCTGTATTCTTGAGATGAGGAAATGACACCCGAATACGACATTCCTCTTTGTGAAGGTGTGGGAACAACACATAACTCTGGAAAATAACAACCGTCTTTGTGAGAAAATGGTCTCAAAACAAACATTCAGCTCTTGCACTTTGTGAAGCTGTAGTAAACAAACGAGTGACCTGGACTAAATACATTTAAACTTTTTATATTTTTTACATTAGGAATGGCTCATTAATGTAAACGTGAAGCCAAACTGTAAATATATTCTGTAGTTACTTTCCTCATAGAGGTTTGGTGTTTTCCTCTCTGAACACTCAAATTCTATCCTTAAAATGAACTTGAGCAGCAGCTGAATGGAAAATAAAGTCTCCGTCACATAGAGATCCAGCTCTGTCCCAAAACCTCCAGGGATACGTAGTGTCAGCTCTCTGAGACCAGGAAGCGCTCCCTCTGATCAGGAACTATGAATCCTTCTTTCTGTTCACTCTCTCTTCTGTCTGCCATGACAAAAGACTGTTTGGGGTCGATGACCACCATGCTGTCCTGACTGGGAGCCTCCACCTCGGTGTAAGAAGGGCGACCAGAGCCTCGCCTGAACTTCATGATTGGCCAGCGAGTCGGCCGCCGCTGAGAGGGGGAAAGTGACAGAAAATGAACACGAAACTGGGTATAATGAAAATACAGAGCACTTCATTCTTTTAACTGTGTGTTTCTATTCCACTAAATACACTCTGTAATTGCATCGCTTCGGATGAATACATGTTACTTGATGCCTCTAAACTCTCCAGCTTTGATTTGGGAGAGACACCATAACAAAACTAATGTATAATACAATTAAAGTCCCCGGCTTTCAAAATGCCAGAGGGTAAAAAATAAAATAAAATGTGCACATTGATGTGAAGTACTGGGACATAAAATGTGCAGAATACAGTTGAAAACGGGAACCATTAATATGAGCTGCAAATATCATTCCAAGTCTGGGAATCATTTTTTACGACGGGGACATTTTGACATTTGGTGTCATTGATGAGTATCAAACTTAATGTGTACAGTCATCTCCCGTGAGACCAGCTTTGTATCTTTAGGCTTTGCTGCTCGCAGGAGAACAATAACTGACAAACGTCGACCGTGATGGAGTACTTCCCCTCATTCACTTTCAAAGTAAGAACACAACGTGTCACTGACCTCCATGAAGAAGAGGCTGGCGCTGGACGTCGGGTGGTTGTACATGTAGACGGACATAAGGACGGCCGCTCCCATGACGACCATCACCATGACAATGCCCGCTAGCAGACCAGTCAGCGGCCGCTCG
This sequence comes from Anarhichas minor, assembly GCF_050575085.1. Classification (NCBI taxonomy): domain Eukaryota; kingdom Metazoa; phylum Chordata; class Actinopteri; order Perciformes; family Anarhichadidae; genus Anarhichas; species Anarhichas minor. Next base: position 7,396,224 of record NW_027466470.1, on the reverse strand, counting down.
TCACGCTCTCCCGTGGTCTCCTCGTGTCCCGCTGCACAGACGGGACGATGAGAGTCTCAGTCAATCCCTTCCTCGGATACAACTAAGGAACACTTGAGATTGGGCTTAAAAACAGCACATGCATGCAGCGGTTACCACTTCAAAAGATGTGGTGTGAAGGATTTGGTGGCATCTAGCGGGGAGGTTGCAACCAACCAAAACATCTCCCGTGTGCCAAGTGTGTGGGAGAACTACAGCCGCAGCAGGAATGATGAATGCACTAAACAAGAGCCAGTGTTTGGAGCTACTGTAGAAACACAGCAGCCAGCTCCATATGGAGATATAAAGGTCTGAAAACAACTATTCTTATTTCCGGGGTGATTATACACTATCAAAAACATACTTATTATATTCCACTTCTGTCAATAGATCCTGCTACATGCTACACACTGTGCCTTTAACACAAATATGTAAGTTTTGATAAAGAGCTGACTTAATACTGACATGAACTAATAAGCAGACACGGTAGGAATGACTTACGTGCTTCATTAATGTGCAAAGAGATCTTTGAGTCATCTAGGAAAAGAAAGACATTGACATGATATACTATTTTGATTGATAAGACATACAGTAAGTTATGTGTCACTCATATTTAAAAAAAATTCTCTGGGAAAATAACTTAAGAGATTGACCACGTCCATTTCTAATAGATATCAAGTACTTTTCCATCTACCGAAGTAAAATATCTGAATACAACATCCTACTCTAACAAACAATATCCACTGCAGCCAAAAATAACAGCCCTCCTTTATTCGGACTTAACCAGAGTGACAGGCATACATTGAGTCATCCTTTAGCAACTGAGGATACTATGTAGTATTTAACATGGCGCTGTATACACTCAGCTAGGAGCTAACAGAGGGCTGGGAAATAGCTGACCACTTGACCCTCACACTGTCAGACTTTACAAAACACACCGGCCGTGGATACAATGCAACAAGTATTAACTCATGAGATAGTAATGACACCTGCCATGTCCTTTGCAGTAATCTGTCCTAAATGAGAAAAAAACTGAAATGAAGTGACATAAAGCTACCAAACGAGATGATTCTATGAAGAGGTAGTGGGACAAGTCTTTAGCTGCAGAGGGCGACCTACAGAGGACTTTAAAATCTGGATTAATATCTAAATAAATAGCTTATAAAATTCTAAAAACTCTGAAATTGAACATGATAAATAGGGTTTGTAAATCTCAAACTGTCATGTGTATGAAGCCTCTCTGTGTGACTGGTGGAGAACACGCAGCAATCGGAGCCCGGATCCACCGATAACGAGTTAGTAAATAAAATGTCCTATCTGCGCAAATGAATCAATGCTAAGACTACTAAAACATACATGTTTTGTTTACTACAGACAACTTGCTTACCTTCTGCAGGTTTGCTGGTTGGAGGCTGCGGAGTGGACATTATTCTTCTGCCTGTGCTGCTGTGCGTTGAGGGGTTGGTGACGGAGGAGGTCTTGCGGGGGGGTCTGGAGGTCATGCTGGACGACCGCTGCTGCTTTGTGGTCGTTGCAACAGAAGTGGTCGTGTGTGTGAGGTGGCGAGATTCGGCGTTTGTAACATCAGTTGTTCCGAGGCACCGGAGATCTCTTCTCTGGAAAAACAAACATCAGTAAACTGTTGTTTTCTAACCGAGTTTAACTTTCTGTAGTTTACTCAAATCCCAAAATGATGAGAACCTCCTCCGGGCAGCCGAAGTCGACCCAATCTTGCCGGTTACGATCAAAGCCACTGGAGCATCTAAGAAAAGACAGTAAATACCATTAGTGTGAGCTTGAGCCGTCATCACAGGTTTACCTTCACAAACATTCAAGATACAGTATTGACAAAGTGTTTGAACCGAAGCTTTTTCACAACCAAATGTTATTAAAGACTTTTGCAACCAGTTGATGATTTATTTTTGTAGTTACCAGGTAGTTTAAATACTATGACACTGTGTTCTGCATGAAGGCTTTGGTAGGAATCATGTAGAATATAGTTCTTACACCGTTTACTCCACTGCAATAGGGCAGCGTGTAGAAAAGCAACAAGGGAAATAAAGCTTTTGTAAATTAGTTTATTCTTAACAAAAGAAAGTTCATGTTTTTTTTCTATATTGATACAATCCTCGTCCCACATTGAAAAGCTTATGGTTGCTGTGATTGTTTCTCCTCTGTCCACACTGGAAAATTGCAATGTAGGTGATGAGTGACAGAACCCAGAGTCCTCATCCTGTGCAAAAATGCATTCAGCGAATCTAAAGTGAGGCTTGTAAGTTAATCAGATCAAGCAGGCATCTTCCAAACTTTTTGTAGCATAAAATTTAGAACCAATAAGACAAGAACATTGAAAGATTTTATTTTCCTCTCATTGGTTGAACAATTCTTGTGTCTGTATAACTGCAAATTGTGTAATTGCAACCAAATTTAGATGATATAAGCACACAACACTGAGTATATCTGACAACAAAAAGTCACTTATAGGAAGCACTACAACATTATTAATTAAAATGCAGTGGTCATGAGTCTGACTCACTTGGAATTTTGCTAAAAGGTCATTTTTATATAATGTTTGCCATCAGCCAACATCTGTGTATTTTAATGCAACCCTGGATTCAGATGAAGATTAAACTTCCCTGTTGTTTTCGTTCATTTAAATACAATCAGTTGGAATGTGCAGTCGGTTCGGTGCTCCGAGTGCTTTCCAGTTTACCTTTGTAGCCGACTGCACCAGCTGCAGTTAAAGCCAATCTGAGAAGTGACACATGGACCACAGCTGGAGAACTGGAGACATGCTGAGAATAAAGAAAACGGTGAAGAGTGAGGCGGAAGAGACGGCTTTGGCCTCTGTGAATTAAACCTGAATGCATTTTTACAGGCCATGCTGCAACGTAGCGCTAGCATGAAACGTACTTGCGAGAGGTAGCATCTCCACAGCTGTAGAATTTGCGATTTTGGACTTGAGGATGTCGATTTTGTGATACTCATAAATAGTTCTCCTCCGAACATCTGGAGCATGTCAGGAAAGATATAATGTTGTTAACTACTAATGAGATCTAGTGTTTTGTTTTGGTTAGTAAAAATAAAGTAAGAAAATGCATTTTTTTATACACCAAATGTGTCACTCACTGGGGATCTGCTGTATCTCATGAAGAACCACAAAAGCATCCGACAAGCCCACTTTAACAGGATGATTCTCTGTGCTGATGTCGTTGAGGTCTAAAGGAATCTATAAAGAAAAAAGCAGTATAATTAAACAAATTTCACATTAACAGAAGAACTAAAGGAGGAAATGAAACGTCACCTCTTTGTATGCAAAGACGATACGGCCATCGCTGTGCAGAACGGCCTGGAAGGTGAAAGTACCGAGACTGATGTTGTCCTGGAGGTGAATCCAGTTCCACTGAACCACCAGTGCAGTGCCTACGTGGTAGATATACATAAACATAACCATCACAGGCATGTAGTGTAAATATTCTACAGCAGACACACAAACAAGCAGTCACAATTGAGGACAGTTGAGTAAAATGGTCTCTCTTACCGTTGTCAAAGTAAAACACAGAAGAGTTTTTGGACAGACTTGGGTCCAGATTCGCCATTAAAGGGGCAATGTACTGAGTGGCTGTGAGCATACGGTGAAGTATAACTCCAGTGTAAATGAAACCTGTAAAACATGCCGGGGTTACTAGCATTCATTTATATGCAATGCAGGGAGATATTCACAATAATCATTTTAATCATGGACGAGATATGAGACAAAGGGCCAACAAACAGAACCCCCCAAAACAAACTTCTTCACTCTCAGTAACTCCGCTTGTTTTCTGTTGTATTTTCGCAGATTAATCTAGATCTTAAATTTCTGTTGTTGAACTTCAGTACTTTATTCAGGCTGGAGATGGAGAGGTTGAATAGAAAGAGATCTACAGCATACAGAACACTAAAGCATATACCAGAACACTTTACACACAACATCAAAAGAAACCTGTGAAGCAGGTTATAGTCTCTTAAAGCAGCAATCAAATATTTTTAAATTGCTTTTTAAATTGCTTTTGGTTAATTGTATGCTAAGTATGCACTGTGCTATGAAGGGAAAAAGTGAAGAAATATATAATAAAAATTCCCAATTCATATAATGCAGCTCTACTTGTAACTCAGGAGAAGAGATGACATCCAGAACTACTTTAAATACCCACTAAGCCTCATAACAACTTCTAAAGAAAAGACGTGTAGTTAAAGACTCACCTCCAGTTGCCACTGTGATTTCTTTTAGTATGTGTCCATAGAAAGGGAAGTCAAAGGAAAGATTCACTCTCTGGAAAAGAAGAAAGAAAAAGTGCTAGAGATGCACCATTTGCAATTTTCTTGGGCAATTCCAAATTTGTTAAGGTATGACCTGCTGATTTCCATTTTATTTATTTATTACTATAATTGGCATCCTAAAACATTTTTGTAGCTTTTCTTTTGTGGAAAATTGAAGTCCAATTGTATGTTCACAATGAAATATTAACTATTAAACAACCTACATTTTCTTCAAAACTGCACCAAGAGTACCCTTTCTCACTCAAACAAATCTCAAAATAAAAGTGCTCCAGGAACTGGACATAAGAAAATCCAACTAAAAAAGGAATTGCAGTATATTCCACTTTGCAAGCCTTATGTCTTTTTCACTCATGCTGAAGAACGACACAATGTGTGTGTGTGTGTGTGTGTGTGTGTGTGTGTGTGTGTGTGTGTGTAGCTGTACTGTGTACTGCAGCTGACACTGCGTGTACAGTGTTCTCAATTCAACACATTCAGAAACAGAACTGTAATGCACTGATCAACAGTTCATTAATACAATTGAAAAATTGTCACTTTTTCATTCTGGAAAGTGAAAGTAAATAGATTAATTAAAGATGGATTGCCCACCGGACTTCTTTTACTTGAGATATTTATATTTAAAATCCGATTGTCCCATTTATTCGCACAGACTGACTTCATACCTCAGCTTGTCTGTAGGTGTTGGACAGAAAGCCACACGCCTTCCACTCATCCTCTTCGATCTCGTCGATGTTCACCCACAGCTCTCTACTGGCTGCGTCTCCAGAACCGTAGATTTTAGATGTATAGTAAGCGTGATCCATGTCCTGTGCAAAAATGTAGGGATTGAAATCAGTATTAGGGACAACACATGTGACATGTTTATGTTGGTGGGGGTATCAAGTTTCAGCGTAGCATTTTTCAGATTCAGAAGTGTGAGATGAACAGATTTATGACGGGTATGAAAAGTGAAACAGGTCATCGAGCAAACACAACAGTCAATTTTCCTTAATTTGCAAAACCTCTCTTGGCTGTAAATAACTTTACCACAATCTGTGTGGAATTGTTGTGCCCCTCGTCCAACAGCAGGTCTGGATCTGACTCCTCTGGTTTGTGCTGGTCTCTGTAGTGGCCCCTCTTATCTGCAGCCCAGCCAGGGGCCCCAGACCTGGGACTCCTCTCCCTGGGCTGGTTGTTGCCTGCGACGACATATGGCCGCACCTCTGGAGGAGACATCCCCTGTGTGTCAGTACGGTAGACTCCTGAGGAATCAACAAGAGGGAGGTCATTATTTTTGTTTTGAACACAGCTTACTGTTTTGTTTTTTGGAGTATTCAATACATAATTATATCATTAACAATACAAATAAAATGCCTGAGTTGTGAACTGCAAAAATCCACATTTTAGAGGACTCTTTATACAAATATACTTAAGAACAAAAGTAACTAACATAAAGAAAAACAAGAATATTTTGTTATGTCGCAACTTATCCTTTTGTGACTGTAAATCCGATTAATTTAACATAAAAACAAATAAGGAAAGAAAAAACTCTTCTCAAGTTCAGGGCATAGTGGGCATAATGAAGCAACACTAAGATCAAAAATAAATTGTTAAAATGTAATTATATGGTCATATTCAGAGAAGAAATCATTAAAAAAAAAAAGAAAAAAAGAACTTAGGACAACTCAAAAACCCAAAACTGTCAATTAACGTTAAGCATTTCCTCACAATTGAAAACTTTCCAAATATCAAAAACAGACATTTTTATAATCAAATTATCATTCAAGTAACTTATCAATTAACAATGACAAAACATTTGCTTGTTCCAGCTTCTCATATAATGAAAACTTTTAAATAGTAATTGTAACATCGTTAACAAAAAAAACAAACATGCCATTTGAAGGTATGACCTCGGGCTCGAGGTAATTTCGATTTTTTTTTTTTTTGTTTTCTGGCATTTTATCAGCTACATGACCCATAACTATGAAACAAAACATTCAAACTAGTGTTGCAATTTAAGATGGTTTTCACAATCAACTAGAAAGATACTCATTAGAGTGCAGATCTCCACCAGGTGTGTCTGAAAGACCACAGGTGTATCGTGTGATTGAATGAATACAACCCACAATAGGCTGAACCCCCTTTATTAACACTTATGTTAACGTCCATTGGGTTAGCTGTTAGCAAAGCACAACGTTTATTACGTTAGCTGTTAGCCAAACACAACGTCCGTTACGTTAGCTGTTAGCAAAACAACGTCATTTACGTTAGCTGTGTGACCACTAGCGGCCCCTAGTGGCCGGGAAGCGATTAAGAGCCCACGAGAGATCGTTGAGCATGCAGCCATAACTGGACCCCTAAAGTAATATCCCGTTTTCTGCAGCAGAATGCTAGATTGTAAGACCAAGAAAAGCAGCGAATCTTCACATTCGAGGACTTGGAGCCATCAAATGTTTCTCAATAAGGCTTGCAAAAAATAAAGAACTTAAACGATACATTGGTTGTCAAAATAGTTGCTGATTAATTGCAGCTCTAATTCAAACACACTGAACTTGTATTTTTAAATGGGCCAATTCCATATTTTAAAGTTTCCAAAGATACCAAATACGCCAGGCTAAATTTTGGGGGAGTTTGTATACAATAATGCAAAAGGCATAAAGAATACGTCCATTAGGATTTCCATTAAAAAAAAACATAGTCTTGGGTTTCAATATTTCACATAAAAATCATATTGCTTCAATAAACTGGCACACAACATTAAGGCTAAGATACTGTCAGTGTGGAATATTGTAACCAACCTAGTGAGAAACAATGGACATTGTATGTGACGGGAATGTTAGATGTGGAGAATGCATCTTTGAACATCCCACCTGTTAACAAACATCTTCTTCTCACATGCAACAGGACATAAACAATTCCCCTGCGTGTGCCATGTGGCAAGCATGCCAGCTCATCCCGTCATTCGACCCCTTTCCAGTGACTACTGTGCGTCCGAATTTTTCGTTTCACAGCAGAGGGTGAAAGCATGCTTCACATTCTTCACACCAGCAGGTCCAGGACCAGGCATGTGAGGCCAGACAGCTGTGACTGCTGTGTCTATATTTCTGTCACATGGTGGGCAGCGTATTGATGCTTTCTGTGCAAGTATCAGGAGCCGCTTTATTGGTAATAGAAGAAGCAACTGTCGTATAGTGACGGGCTGCTACTGCCATTTAAAATTTGCTAAGATACCCAGTCTGTAGATCAACACAAGTCCGATTTATCATACTGTTTACGATGTTTCATTCAGCCAAGCACAAAATACAAGGGATACCTTATTTAAGAAAATATCAAAACATCTGCACACGCTTTCTATAATTGGCATATTCAATCCCCAGATATAGATTATATATAAATATATATATATTGAACAAAGCATGTTTAAAACCAATAAGAGATAACTATGCATAACATGGAATAACAAACAAACGTTACACTGAAACACACAGTAAGTAGGTAAATGTATTGTTAGTTATGTTAGCTTTAACAACACACACATATTCCATAACCTTAGGTGATAAAACAAAAGCTTAAGGTCCAAATAATATTTACTTCTACAAGCATTACAGTTTTTACTGTATTGCGCAAACTGACCTGTTCCTAAAGTTAGGTTAGCCTAAAAAACAATTATTGGCAGATTCAAGAGACACGTATTTTATAACTTACCATAAACGGATTTAAGCTTCGTGAAGCTTATTTGTAACTGGAAAACGAAAACCAGTGCAGTGATGAGATGAGCTGTCTTTGTCAGGGTCATCGCCATCCTTCCTCTCGGCTCGCAACGCATCGCCAAAGCGCAAAGAATGATTAAAGCGCAATGAGCTTAACGAGCACTCGTCTAATTAAAGAAAAACAAAGGGACGAAGACGAGGCAAACTTAACTATTAATGTAGCCAAATGTATAGTTTCTCATCATGTTGATGTCCATGTTTAACTTTCAGACTGTCCGTCCGTGCGTCCGTGTAACGCTTCTTCAGGTGTGGAGCTCTCTTCTGTGATGAGCGCTGACCAAATGCTGCCTTCAAATGCCGTCGGAATTGTCACCAATATGAGCCCAAAGTAGTGTTGGAGGAACTATTCGGAGAACTGATAGCGCATCACACTGAAGAAATACTCCATTTAAAGTAAAAGCGCTGCATTGGCAATGAAAAGTTTGGTTAGGAAAATGCACTTACAGTATTAAAAGTACTCTGTATGCAGAGAAATGGCCCCTGTAACTGTTACATTGTATTTCATTAGATGATTACTGATGCATTCAAAAATGTGGATTTTACTGTTATAATTGAGGTGGAGCAATTTTTAAAAAACATTGTTGTATAAGACTGCAACCACTAATTATTTTCATTATGGAATAAACTGCTGTAGTTTTCTTAATGAATCGATTGATTGTGAAGCTTGAAGATTACAAAGCGCAAGTGAAGGCAGCAGATGCTCCATCCCTCGTGTAATTCAAAGGTTTCCACCACAATCAAAACAAACCGATGAACCCAGAACACACGTGAAGGCTCTGTGTTCAAACACAAATGTGTTGAGAAGCTAATCTCTGTATTTAATAAAAATAATAAAATGTTTATAAAACACTATGAAAGCAGAGATACACGGAATATCAAGAGCAAAAGGAGGGCTAATTTGGAAACTAATTTAGAACATTAGTTAACAAGAGTTAATACAGAGTATGGTATGACAACATTGGCTTAGTATTTTAATATTTTTTTGTGAATCGGTAGGCAGAACAGCCAAACTAAAATGTCTGTAAATATGACTGCCCAGAGTTAACACATATCTACGAACCCTAAACTTACTTAAGAATAACTTGTAGTTTTTAAACACACTTTGTGGAAATGTATTAAGTTCTGTTAATTTGTCTGCATCAAGTAGTTTCACTTTTAAGTACATTTTCATGGCAATACTAATGTGCATTTCGGATGCAGTACTTTTGCTTGTAATGGAGTATTTTTACATTGTGGTATTGGTACTTTTACTAAAGTAAAAAACTTCTTCCACCACTGGGAAGAACTTTAACTGTCTCACGAGAGGGAGGGATAGCCAAGATAGTTTACCTGCTAGTTAATGTGTTTTATTATCAAACTGCTACAATCCACCTGAACACAGAGCAGAATCTAGTTTGACAACAATATTGTTTATGGGAAAACATTCCTAAAGCCTTACATGGTGAGTCACAGGACAGCAAAAACACATTGATGCATCTGAACCTAAACTCATGGCATAGAAATCTGTAGCACCGCCTGGAATTCTTGTGTCTGGAGCGATTTGTTCTCAGAGTAAAACTACACGAGTGTTTATCAGAACTACTTGTTCAAAGTGTAAATCATGTGAATGTCAATGAATGCCACATTATTATTGTATACTTCATGATTTTAATGCAAGAATGCAGAACCCACGGAAAATACCCTTTATCAATGGATGACACAATAAAGAAGTAAAACATTACCAAAGAAATTGTCAAGCATGACATAACACAAGGACACTTGAGGCCTTTAACTTGTTATGACAAAAAGACAAGAATAAAGTTGAAGAGTCAGGATTCAGAATCTGATAGGATGAAAGGCAATACATGGAGGGATGAAAATGAAATCATAAGCCGTTATTGTCTGTAAGACATTCTTTACATTGTGTCAAAGTCCCAGGTCATCAACTCAATGCATCTGTTAGAGAAATACATAATGCAAGAAAGAACAAATAGACTCTTCATTAAAAAGGTGTTTCATACGCATTTTAGACAATAATCATTTCCGCACTATTTTTGGGACATTGGAATAAAAAGGTACGAACAAATTAGATACATTCTGTGCAAATTTAGTGTTAAATGTTCAGATTAGGTGGTCATTCTGTTGGATGTCTAATAATTCCATGATTCATCAGACTAATGTAGAAATGGAGGCCACATGAATCCTGGAAGAAACAAGTTGTACTGTTTCCTTAAGTTTTTTTGATCCCGGTGTCATCTCAGCACTAACATTAGCGCCGGGCATGTGTCAAATTTGTCTCAATCATCCCACGGTATGAGAATTCTTTCTACAATAATTTATTCATGTTTATAAATGCTACCGACGGCACCTTTAAATAAACAGCTATTTGTGTCAGAGATGATGATGGCATGAGAAACTGTGAAGAGCAACTTTCAATTTTTAAGAAAAACCCAGCAGCTCCACTTCAAAGATGAGAGTGGCGTTTCCTGGAATGACGGGAGGGAATCCTCGAGCACCATACGCATAGTCCGGCGAGCAGGTCAACCTGGCCAACTGGCCAATGGTCATCTGTGGAGGTGAAGAGCAAGCTACATAAAAAAGGTAGTAATATGGTTCAATATTGAATGGCTGACCCTCTTTTTGGCATCTCTGTTAAAGGGGTATTCCAGTGATTTAGTAATACATTTACAGCAAGCACCCAATATTAATATACCAGAAGAGGAGATACTCTAACTTTTAGTCCCCAATAAGGGCCAAGCTACAAAAACACTGGATACTACCTTTCCCACAATGCAAATCAAAAGCGTAATTTGTTAGACCCTCCCTTGCCTGGTTGACGCTAGGTCTTGGCAATACACATCGCCAAATTATATTAAAATGTCTATCGTTTGTATTTTTTCTTGATCGTTTCTGTTGTGATGTCGGCAATATTTACGTCGTCGGAAAACGCTTTACGAGAGCTGTTTTTGCAACATGTTTACATCAGTTTATATAACTGTGTGGACTCCTGGTGAAGCTATCTGTGGCTTTCTCTTAGCAAATCTAACGGTCTCGAAGAAGACTCTGCACGCTGATCTTAATGCTCGGTTTGTGACCGTTAATGATACATTATTTCTGGTAACAAGAGGTGAAGCCATGAGAGTTGACCAACCAGTGTGCACATTTTACTTTGATGAGTCCGTTTCTACCTTCAGGGTAGCCAAAGCTAGTCGGTTGTCTGCCAATATCAAAGCGAAGACAGGAACGCAGACACAAATTGAGGAGATAAGGAGGCGGTGCTTGTATTTAGTTATTCTGCTCAACTGCCTTGATTAATGGCTGAAATAGTTATGGCACTTCAATAATGTTGTGGTCCTAGCACGTTTTGCAGGGAGAATTATTAAAAATGTAACTAGCCCAGTTTTGGAATTATTTTTTTTTACCAAATTGCCACACCCCTAATTCACAGGTTCAATAGAAATCCCCAAGATGTGGAAGCCCATCTGTTCTTATTGCTTAACCTGTACCATAAATGCTGCTGTAGCGGGATTAACAAAGTAACTAACTATCTTTCTATCTAGATGTATAAAATCATTAGAGGCTAATCTCCTTACCTGAGCTACACCCTCATCCCAAGCACGAATGACTTCACCCTTTCCAATTTTGAATTTGAAGGGCTCTCCTCGGTCCCTGGAGGAGTCAAACTTCTTTCCATTTGTCAGCGTGCCTGTTCAACAACCAAGGGGGAAACATATTTTAAAAACATATAGAGCTTGTTGTGAGCAGTTGTCTGTGGATTATCTTGAGTAACCCAGGTCATGATTTCTGGAAAGAATTATTGCTATATTGAGTTTTACAAATGTATTATTGTGGGGCTTTGAGTGCCATTATAGCCGAGAGAAGACAGACATATATATATATATATATATATATATATAGATATATCTATATATCCAAAACGAGACAACCCACACGAAAACAATCTAGACTGATAAACAACACTACATGCAGGAGGACAAATATGCACTTTATTTCACGTTAGCTAAAGAAATAAAGGGGAGATTTATACCACCTTTAACGTCTATGCACCCAAAATGAAGTTACTTACAGTTAGCTTAGCTTAGCACACACACAGGAAACAATGCGGGGCGGCTAACGTTAAGATGGAGAAATAATTGTTGTTTGCACTTCCGTGTTTATACGGATCTAACAAACGAGGTATAACGTTATAAGATGGCGAGCATGTTGGGTGCTGGTTAGCACATGTTGGTAACTTGGTACGGAGCCAGGCTAGTACTTGTGCTAAGCTAAACTAAGCTAATATGACCAAACAGACATGAGGAGCATCGATTCTCTCATCTAACGACCACCCGTGTGTGTTTGAGTGGGTAACATTTGCTATAGTAAATTAAATGTGGGTGAACTAAACAACCAGTCAGTATTTAAATAACGTTAGCTATGTATTACCAACGTAGTGCACGGAAACAGTCTGTCCCTTCTGCGGGAAACTCCCTCCTGAAATGAGAAAAACCGTGGGTTAAAAATCGGCTATATTTTAAAAAGGAAATTTACTTTAGTTATCGAGTGATTTGGGGGGAAAAAATCAATCTGTTACCGTCTCCTGGTCTAATGGTATCGAGTTCAACGCCCATTGTTCCTTCCGTGTAGTCTTCCCTGTCTCTCTCTCTCAAGCGTAGAGAAAACAACGTCATCACGTGAGAGAATAACGTCGTCACGGCCGGCGCGTGGGGCGCCTTATAGGCTCCGCTAGTGGTCGCGGCTCTTGGTGCTGCACCTCTTCAAGAGTTCACTGATAAAAACACTTTTTACTTGTCTATGGATTATACAAAGAAGGACAATTGGCTTTTAAATGCTTTAGAAACAGGACGTCTTTCAGTCTATATATTTTGCAGCCAAATCAAATTGTTTACACAGGATATTCAACCTTGTTTCTTCATAATGCATGTAATACTTGACAGGGCTTGTACAAAGGTAATAAAGTAGTCCGTGAATATGATATATGAGTTTACAGATAATTACAATCCCTCCTCGGCATCGTGGAGGTTGGTTTATGGCTTTTTGCCGGTTACACCTACAGTTTATGCGGGCATGAAACGTGTTACCGTCTATGGTCGCACATAGGAGAATAGCTCAACTAACTCGCCAGGGTGGGGAGGCATCTCTCCATAGTGTGGGATTAAACGTTTGTTTTTATGTTTTACGTTATTGGCTTTGTAGTTTAGGTACAAATAAAAAAGTTCGACGGACTGTTTATTGTGTCTAAAACAATAGTGGAGCATCTTAAGGCCCCCCTCCTATATCTACACTTGGTTTCGTCCACTCCCACTCCCTTTAGGCAGACCTGTCTTTTTTTTCTTACCGGCCGGCTCATACTGATAGAAAAATATATCCGCACTTTACACACTTTAATATCTACCTGTTTTATGAACCTTACCGGCTCATAAAACAGGTAGACCAACCCCAAAATACAGCAACATGTACTTTAAGAATAAAAAGTACTCATTCTGTAGAAAAATGCCCCCAGTAAATGATATCTTATTATACATGACATGATTAGATTTGTAATATTGATGCATAAATGCACAAGGAGCAGTTTACTGTCACAGTTTGTTGAGATGGAGCTGGTTTGAACTAGTTTGTATACAGTTAGTCAAAGGAAATTTTAAATATGTATAACTTTCCAGTAAACCTTTAATGGAGATGTGTAATTTGTTCAAGCCAACCTGTGTGTTCTATATTTCTGTGGAGAAAAAAAACTATTACGTGTTTGATGAAACATGTGTTTGACTAACATGAAAACATATTTTTGGGCCTCCAGTTTTGAGGAACATGGTGTTCTTAAGGTTTTAGAAGTTGTATACATACCAGCCCTGGAAATTTAAAATTTAAAAGAATAATTCAATGATGGAAAAATGATTAAGGATATGAAGCTTTAGCTGTACATTTCGATTGTTGCAATTTCAATAAAGATGTGAATAAAAAACCTCATGAACAAACATTTATTAATAAACTGTTTCAAATCAGAAAGCAGAACAGAAAGACAGCCGTCTTTACAACGTACAGTTTCTTAAAACAACATGACTAAAAGCTTTTTGCAAAATAGTTTAGGCATACTCAACAACATAAAACAAGCTGCAACATGTTTCAATCTTTTTTCTAAAAAACGTTGTTAAAATGTTCAGTGTTCGCTAATCCTCAGTCTTTGTAGGGTTTGTAGGTAAGCAATAAATCTGCTCATGTATTTCTTTATCCACTTGTCATGATTAAAACTAAAGAGTCACTGATACTTTCTCATTACATCCTTTGATCTATTATTTTCTCAGCAAAATGCCCCACTAACATCAATATTTAATATTCTAAATAACAGAATGGGAATCAAATATCTCCAAGAACACAGGTAGCATTTACAAATTGGTAAATTGGTTATTTGTTTCATTGGAGTTGATCTGGACTAAGCATCAGATGAAGCTACTGTGGCGGCGTCAGTCACATGTGGAGATGGATTATACAGACGGTTGAAGAAGGAAAACTCTGATTCAGTTCCATGTTGGGTGCCCTGGGAGGAAAAAACAATGTTTCTTTAAATCATCTGTGCTCTGTGAATGCTGGACAAGAAAATCCTGCTAACTTACATTTATCTTGCGGTCAAAGAGGTCAAGCGCAGAGTTCTCTTCAATTTCGTCGTCATTCACAATTGTCGGCTGATTTCTGAGACACACAAGCAGAAATGTCAGCCGACACCATAAACCAGGATTCTTATGTGTTTTTGTATACATTATGTAAATTATGTATGTATTTATGAACGATAGTGTACATTGTACTACACGTCCTGTTCAGCATAAAGAGGAAGATGGAGACGATGATTCCAGCCAGCAGAGTCAGACCAACAGCCAGACCTGCAGACAACACGTCTGCAGACACAGAAACAGTTGACGTCAGCCTAACACTTTGTACAAACTCTTTACACTTGCACTAAGGCTTAAATGGCCCTAATTTTTGAGCATTTGGATACGGAATTATTTGATTTGGTTGTTCCTATACCAACATTTTTTAAATAAGGCTGGTGATATTCTATATTTTTCTTATTGTCAACATGAAAATACCAAAATTAACAATTAATTTATCCCCATATCAATTGACTGTGTCGTCAAAGCCTGATAAAGCTTATCATTATGTGCTCCATTGTGGTCCAAAACGTTTAAAAGCACATAAATGAGCTGCATTGTTACGCTTCGTGAGTCAATCCGACATACACTGTCCTGCTGTCATAAATAACTAATCCGCGGCTGAAAATAGTCCCTAATAAATATTTACTACTCTTTCCTTAATGTTTGCTAAAAACTACAGTGATCAGGACATTTCTGAACCTTTTTATAATACAACTTTTCATTTGTGACCCATTTTAAAGATTCAGGTTTTTCAGTAGGAAAGAATGCGCATGTGGCTGAGTGCCAGAGTGTCAGAGACGGGCAGGGAAGTCTGAAAGCACTGAGAGACGGACAAACGCTTTGATGGTTTTGGCCTTTTGATGAGCTTTGTTGACAGTAATAAAAAATGAAATAACACCAAGCTTATACACAATGCAGACAAAATACTGTCTAGATAATGCTGTTAAATTGGGGAAATGTTGTGATAAAGTGTCTAGTTCAACCCATATCAGTGCAAAATACTTTCTACAAGTGCTGAAGAGGGTCTTAAGTTACCATTATTATCCTCAGGCGGGTCAATGGGGGGCTCTGAGTAGCAGCCGCCAGGGAGGATAGTGATATCATCAAGAGCAACATCCCCACCTGCATTGATACCCCGCTGATACACAAACACAAACTGCAACAAAAAATAGAATTCAAATTCAAAACAACAATCAGGAAATTCAGAATACACATTAGTACAATTCTGCTGTTATTGTTTAATGTGTGATAATAAAAGTTATCACCATGAAATTGACTACATGTTGCTGTATATTTAAGTTGAATTTAATCAGAAAGATCCAGGATGTTAAAGTTTTTTGTTTTTTTTGGTATTCAGTAGGCTTGTTCAGTCCAGTGGTTCTTAAACTAGGGGTCGGGCCCCTTCAAAGAGTCACCAGATTAGATGTGGAATAATTTCACCTCTTTCAGCCTCAAACAATTATTCAAATAGTGCAACTCATAACTCATAGATATCTTTGATAAGAAACTCCAACTGCTTTTTTGTAAAGACCACAAGCCCAAAATGTCGGGAACCACTGGTTTAATCTTTAACCAGGAGTTGTATTTCAAAAACACATCGGTGTATTTTATGTAAAATCCTCATTTGAAAAGTGTCGTTGAGAAAAAAGTACAATACGTCCCTCTGAAATGTAAAGAGTAGTAGTGTAGAGTAGCATAACATGGAAATACTAAAGTACAGTGCAAGTACCACAATTAAAGTACAGTACTTGTGTGAATGTAATTAATTAGTTTTCACCACTGGCAAATACCAAGAGATCGAACTGAAACAAAAACACTGAGTTTTTCATCCGCACACTATCTACATTCATTCTGATGAAATAATCAGAAGCTCATTATTACCCAGAATGCTTCTTTATGTTTAACAGTCACACTGGCCTCCAGCCACTCGTCTCCCTTGTTTCCTGTCTCAATCCACTTCAGAATCCCTTCTTCGTTGTCACCATCGTGCGTTTTTCTACGAGACAGGACAGCTCAAGTTTAAATTATCCGTGTACAGATCACGTTTCATGTTACAACTCATTAACGGCTAAAGTTACCTGTCATTTATGTGAACTCTGAGAGTCCCAACGTGGTTGCCATACATGTGGTACCAGAATGTCAGACAGTGACCTCTGGTGGACGGCTGGAACACTTCACTGATCAGGAAGGACATGTCTCCCCACTCGCCCACTGAGCTGTCCACATATAGATAGAAACCTGGTGGAAACGTGCCACGATCACTCAAAAATATCGAGAGAAAGAACTCTTATATTCATTTCATAACATGGTATGGTCAACATCACTTCAAACTAAATATATGTACAGCTGGTATGCTGCAATAAAGCTACTATCTACTGACTATAAATCCAGTCAGACCTGGTGCTGATGGTTTTAACTGCACCTGTCATACGATACAGATCTGGGGAGGGTGTTTTTTGTTGCTCTCACATCCATCTCAACTGTGTCCACTTTTAAAAACAAACTGAAAACGTGTCTGCTTTCCAAGGCTTATGATAATATACTTAGATTAGTTATGTCTGTGTCTCTGGTTTGTGTCTGTGGTCTGCATGTGAAGTTTATTTACTGCATGCATTTTAAGTGCTATATGAACAGAAGTGATGTACAATCAGTGGCATGAAGTTTCTGTAAGTTTCCATAAACCGTATTAAATCACACTCACATCCACTCGGTTCAAACGTGGAATCGCAGATTAACGTGTACGCATTGTTACCGTGTGTCGAGTTGGTGGTGTGGTCAACACTGGGCCCGGTGTTGGGGTTTGGGGAGGCTCCTCTACCGCGGAGCCAGTCCCCCTGGTCGACTCCTCCTCCCAGGTTGCTCCAGCTACACGAGTTGCTCTCAAAGTCACAATGTCCAGGAGAAGAACATTGAGTGTCCGTCAGCTGTACATCATCAAAAGCCATGTCCCCCTCCTGGGTGGGGCCAGCCTTCACACCTTCCACCACGATCTGAAACACAAAGCGTGTAACCATGTAAACTGCTTACTTTAAATATCAATATTTATAAGTTTAAAAAGGTCAGACCATATTCTAGTTTTATGTCCAGAGGTTTAGAGGTATCAATATACTTAGTACTCATTTTACTCAAGAAACACCCCCAAAGAAAACTATCCACCATCTGTGGAATATTCTGATTTAGTGAGATGTAGTAATACATTTGTACTTTGGGTGATCTCACCCTTTAAAAGACATTTACACTTTACAGGTTTCGATTAAATGTTGTGCTTAAACAACATGGAAGAAGAATATTTTACTTAAGTACAGTTACAGTACTTGAGTAAATGTACTTATATACTTTCCACTATTGTTCATGTATATCTCTTTTCCCCAAAGTGTATTACTACCTGACTGTCTCGGGCAGATCCGTGTGACTCACCCTGTAAGGCTGAACCCGGGGCAGAAGCCACGCCTGGGCGAACCTCCAGAGCCGACCCTGGTCTCCTGTCTGAGAGAAAATCAGAGCTTGCTTCCCTTCTTCACTCTGCTGGTAAACGTTGAGCTGCCCCATTCCTTTGCCATACATGTGGTACCACAGCTGCACACAAGCTCCTTTGCCTGAAGGGCCAGAAGAAAGAAAACCAGATCACAGACCGCTTAGATGTCCAGATATTTGTGTTTTTATGTAGAGCTTGTATTTTACTCAAGTGTTTCCATTTGATGTTGCTTTATACTTCTATTCCAATACATACAGCAGTTACAGTGGACATATTGTACTCTGTCAACTACATTTATTGGACAGCTGAAGATACTTTACAAAGTTTACATACAAAACATGAGCAGTGCTTCTAAAACATCAAGGTGAACAGTACGTGCAACTGGAGCTGAAATTATTAGCTAATTAAGCAATTAGTTAAACCATTTTGAAACAATTTTGATAAACGATTGATTGTTTTTTGTCATCATTCATGGTTCTATCTGCTCAAAAGGGAGGATTTGCTGCTTTTCCTGGTCTAAAACAGACAAAACACACACAACAGATATTTCTCAGTATTTCCTGAAGTTGTACCAACCAATCAATGGTTACAGGAGAAAATGATCAGCATATGGATCCATAGTTAAATAATCTTTAGTTGCAGCCTTATACAAAATAGTTGAAAATGCTGCTTTGACATTAATGCATGAGTACTAATAATCTAATGATACGAGAGCCACAGACATTTTTTATAGCATTGAGTACTTGAGATTTTTACAGTAAGGTATTAGTACTTTTACTTAAGTAAAATATCGCAATATTTCCTCCAATACCACTGAAGAAAAGTATGAGCAAATAATCATCATCATTATAATTAATGATACATTATAAATTGAATACTAAAAGGCCCATTTATTGGGCAGAGAAAGGAAATCCTAGGGTCCGATCACAATGTATTCAAACGTCTTAAATCAGGTACGTTCTCTATCGAGACATTCAACTAAATGTTTGTTCCAGTCTGGAAGTGACTCAGTGTGTAGAGGAGTGCACTGTCTACATAAAATCTTGAGATATACCGCTGAGAGCCTATTGTCAATTTAGTTGTAGTTCAGTAATTGTAGGAAAACAAGAGTAGAACCAAACTATGGCAGCATAATGTTGATGTTAGCTTGTGGATTGCAAAGGAAGTAACACACACACACACACACACACACACACACACACACACACACACACACACACACACACACACACACAGGTGACTGTCTCACCTGCAGGGTACAGTGGTGAGGACATTTTAGCTGTCTGTCCCGCACTGTCAGCAGCAGAGGAGGACAGGTAGTAGTAATGGCCTGTGAGTGTGTTGGTGGTGTGGTCGCTGTCCGGCCCAGTGTTGGGGTTGTGGGTGGAGCCCGACTGTCTGACCCAGTCAAAGTCATCGGTGGTCTGCTGCTGCCAGTTACAGCTCCCCTCCTCAAAGTCACACAAATCTACAGGGTAATGTTTTGGAAAGGATTGTAAAAAGTATGCATACCTTTTACTATAACTCAATGTTTATTGCTAAAACGCTGTGTATGGGAGTCAGTCTAGGTGGGATGTTAAACAGGGACTTAACAGGAGGTTACTGGCAGTGCTTCAAAAAAAGAATTCTCGCATTTGTGACTTTGTTTTCCTGTTTTCCTTGTGGACCTTGAAAGTCATTGATGCATCATAATTTGTGATTTAAAAGGTCTTTGACTAGATTTCTAATCCTGTTGTCCTGTTGGGAGTGGTTGACAACAAGAAAAACATACAATATATCCAGACTTATCCATTAAATGTAGGTGTATCAAGAAATTCCTATCACCCAAGATTTGATCACATAAATGTGCCGACAGCAACTACATGAATGAGAGATAAGGAGGGAGAGGGGCAACATTTCCCCCCTCCAACATCTTTTTTTCTTTTTAGTGTGCAAGCCTATTAGAGCCAGTAAAAGAGGAAGATATGGTTGAGTGGATGTGACTCACTGGGGAGAGACAGTGATTCTTGAAAATGTGCCATGACTCCTTCTTTTCCTGGCTATTCTACTCAATCTTTTACATAATGAATCACTTTAAAGTGAAGAAAATTCTTGAGAATTACAGTCGAAACTGAACCAAAATGTCAAATGTTGTTTGTTTTTCTGGAACTCTTCAGTTTGTATTACCAGAGGCAGGACATGGTCCGCTGATGAGGGAGATGTCATCGATGGATATGTCTCCTGCTTCTCCCCCCACTGTAGCCTCCAGAATCACTTGGTGGACTTTCTGCAAGCTCACGTGGCTCTGCACCAGCAGCCACTCATCTCCTTGATTTCCTGATTTTTGCCACACCTACAGGAAGGACAGGAGGCTGATTCACTCGTCACAATGAGGATGTGAGGTTTTTGCAACATCGTGGTAGGCGCTGAAACTGTGCAGCTTGCACTCACTATACAATGCATTAATGCTATTTTGCAATCAGCATTTCACAACTACGTGGAAAGTATAATAACAGAGAGAAAACCCAGTGGGAGCAGTCACAAATATTTCTCAATCAACCGTTTTTCTAACATTGTAGTAAAGGGAAGTGAGGTGTCCAGATTCAAAAAAAGTGTCCTTCTCTGACCTTATCTTTATACTTGTTGGAACATGCAATAAACTGAGAAAACTACAAATTTCATTGATCTTTTTACCAATGTTTTTGTCAAGGGATCAGTTGTTTGTAGAAGCATCCTCAAGGAGCCGGCAGTAGATCCGAACATGTGGTACCAAAATGTGAAACAGTATCCTTGTTCGCCAGCAGGTGGCAGCATCAAAGACTTCAGCTGGGCCACATTTCCCTTCACACTTGGTCGGGAACTTTTGATGTAAATGTATTTCCCTGTAAAACAACGGAACCATTAATACCTTTTTGGCTTTTGACGCCCTTTGACATGTGAACTTGTAACTCCTCGTCATAGGTTGTATAAATCTATGAGCTGAGAGGAATTCAAGCAAAGAGTGATTTTCATTTGAAAATCAAAAGAATCAGAAAATAAAGATAAGAGAAAAGGATTTTTTTTTTAAAGTAAAATTGGGGGGGGGGGGGGGTGGGGGTAGAATTGACTTTTTTCTTGTTTCTGACCGTGATAATCATCTTGTAACCCCAGGTTGAGAAACACCTTATTGTCATCAATTTAAAGCCATATTTGTACAAGAAGTTATGACGTAATCTTCCTCCCGCAACTAAAAACATGAATTCATAAGAAATAAAAATGCACCGCTGTTATTCCTGTTGCAACTCCTTAGATGAGATAACTAACAATATTGAGTCAGTTTTCTGTCTTAATGACTCTTCTCTTCTTGTGACTTGGGGTTCTTGTGACTTGGGGTTCTTGTGACTTGGGGCGATTGTGGCTAATTGGATAGCAGGGCCGTCTTTCAATCAGAGGGTTGGCGGTTCGAACCCCGGCTCCGCTAGTCGCATGTCGATGTGTCCTTGAGCAAGACACTTAACCCCAAAATTGCTCCCGTAGCTGTGCCTATGGTGTAGATATGTGATAGACTGAATTGTAAGTCGCTTTGGATAAAAGCGTCTGCTAAATGACTGTAACTTCTTGTGAATTTCCAGTAATTGTCACTTGAAGCCACAGTAACTGTAAAAGTTAACAAAGCCGTCTTCAAAGAAAAATTCCCAGCAAAGGCATTAATGTTCTTTTTGTAACAAAAGTAACTAATAAGCGCAAAACACTACAATTCATTTATTAGAATAATGTTTTAAGACACTACTTGTCGAAAGGTAGTGTGGAATAAAAGGGACCTTTGCCGGTAGTGTGGTCTCCTGCAGGCCCGGTGTTGGGGGTTTCAGTGGGACCAGACCTGCTGAGCCAGTCCAGCTCATCTTCAGCCCCCTGAACCCAAACACACAGACCAACTTCAAAGGAGCAGCCACAGGCAGACAGAGCTGAGGAGGGAAACATAGTTTAAAGAGTAGCCAGCTTTTCTTCCTCATTGCTCTTTAGTTTTTTAATAAAGTAATGATTCATACCACTACTACTCATGTCCAATAAATTTACATGTAATGTTGATGGAAACCTTACTTACCGGGTGGTTGGTAGGATTTTTCACAGTTTATAAAAGAGATATCATCCACGGCAACAATGTCATCTCCAGAAGTCGTGTCCGTCTGAATCACTTCATTCATGCCGCTGAACCAAACCTGACAATAGAAATCATTACTTGCGTGCTTTTGAGCCATGAGCCAGGCTGTGACAGTAATATGTATTAAAAGTAAATTTGGAAATACAGTATTCACAATCATATTTAGCCAACCAATACAAATTTAATAACAGGATTGCACATACTAGGGTTTTTATCACATTCAGATATACTGCATATGATAAATACTGTATACTATACAGCAATATATTTACCCTATACAAAAGTAGCATTACTTGACACATTCGGCAATACATCCATTTCCAACACATATTGTACATATATGCACTTTCAAATGTATGTTTTTGTATGAGATCTCCATTCATTGTGAATATACAGATGATGTCTCAGTGAGGTGTTGGACCACCACAAGCTGCCAAGACAGTCAACCTTCTCCATAGGTATTGAATTGGATTGAGACGTAGTGATTCACATTATTTTCATCGTCGTCAAACCGTGCAGTGAACCCCCGTGCTCTGTATGCAAGCTTCTTCATTCATAATGTTCCTGTATCCATTTAAGAGTTTGTTTTCTTTAATATGTCACTCTTGCGTATGCCTCTTTCGTGAGGATTAAAACGTAACTGTTTAACTGTTCAGTGGATACCTTACCACACCTTATACGGCTGCTGGTGCAGGCCTACAGGCAGATGCTCTGGGAGCCAATGGGAGAGAGTGTTGTGACTGCGTGACCACAGGATTGCTTCACTCCCCTCAGCTTGCTGCATAAGCACTCTGAGTGACCCAGAAGTCTCTGCAGCGATGTGGAAGTGAAACCTGCGTTTAGGAAAGAAGGAAGGAAGAAGGGGAGAGCGTTGGATTGGGAAGAAAATTGCGTGTTAGAAAGACGAGGGTGGTGTGGAACATTGAGCAATTCATACTTTAAATATTCAACTCTGGATCAAAACAAATATTTCACAGACATTAGGGATGATAATAAGAGAAACGTGGCCATCAATGTAGTGGCTATCGCTTACAGAATCTGGCAGTAGGCGGATGAAGGGGGGAGTGGGGGACTCTGGAGTCGGGCTTCAGTCTGTGTGGACCCCTGACTGAAATTCACTCTCATGTAGTAGCCTGAGAACGAGGGAAAACATCCTGAATCAAAAGAGTGGACTCTTAAACATGTAGGTAGTGGAGTGTAGTTATGATTATGTCATCTGATGTCATGTTATCCTTTGAATTCTTGTCCTGTGGGTCCATTCAAATCAATAACCTATTCAATAAGTCAATAAGCCCCTAAAGTCACCTGTCTCTGTAGTGTGATCAGTGGGCGGCTCGGTGTCGTTACTGGCTTTCTGTCTCTGCCACCTGCTCTGTCCATCACTGGTGTCCGTCCATTGGCACTGGTCACTCTCAAATGTGCACCGGCCTGAAAGTTTGAGACAAGGCGTGAGAAAGACTGCTGGGAAAAAAGGAGGTGAATAAACTTTGGTCTTGTGGTTGAGTACTCTCTGTGAGTAAACAGTATAATCCCTTTTTCCTTAAATGGTAATCATTTCTCTTATGTTTGAAAAAAAACACAACCATCATCACAACTTGCATATACCTTATACATACAAAAGTTGATGTTGCAAAATTGGAACATGCAACTAATCAGGTTATCTGATATTTGAACATATAAAAGGTCAAAATGTGAAATTAAATTAAAGGCATTGTATCCGGCAGGAAAACTTCAATGATCACATGACTCATTTTCTGCACAGTAATTTTGACCCACATGCTCGATTTATCTCGTTCTCCCCACTTAAAAGAATGAGACTGAGTTACCACCCTAATTTAAATCTAGTAGCCTGGTAATGAATCAACCCGAATCAAAAAAATAATTGTTATCGTACGACATTGTACTTTTCTGCTGACAGAATGATAAAAAAAGCATTTGTCAGTCGGTGAAACACGCAGCTCACCACAACCATCCTCGTCTTCCCCCTGTGGGCAGTCTGGATGATAATCACACTGTAGAGTTGCCAGAATACACACTTTTCTCGCTGATCGCCAACAGAAAAACTCATTATCCTGCAACACCGAAGAAAGAGAACAGCGGCTCTGGATTATACAGGTTTAAAAACGTGTTTAATGGATTACTTTATGCTTCACAGAATTTACTTTTGCAGGCATGAGCTCATTTTATCAAGTAGTTTACCTGACAGGGGAGGGTTGGTGCAGTTGAGGCTGGAGTGTTAGAGGATACAGGTGGGGCGGAGGTGGAGGATGGGTCAGGCAGTTTGTTGTTGTCAGGGTCAAATAGACACCCCCCTGAAAAAGAGATGTCGTCCAGCGCAACCAGCCCTCTGAGACCATCACCTGGCTCATATCTGAAGACAATCTGAGAAGGAGACAATCTTTAAAAAAATCAGAGTTATGGCCAACAACGTGTTTTGCGAGGCCACAGTGACCTTTGACCACCAAATTTCTAATCAGATTATCCTTGAGTGCAAGTGGACGTTTGTGCCAAATTGGAACAAAGATAATCGGCTCATGGTGTTCCTGAAATATTGCGTTCACGAGAATGGACCGGATGACGGACAACCAAAAAACATAATTCCTCCGGCCATAGATGTCGTTGCCGCAGAGTCATAAAAATCTTCCTTTTATCATTGCGTTTCCATATGATATGATATTCTGACTGTTGTTAAGGACAAAAGACACGTAAATGTGTCACATCAGGCTCTAGAAACCTATCATGGGCCATTTCTAAAAAAACATTTTATGACATTTTAAAGACCAGGGGTGTTGCGACATACCTGCAAAATGAATGATTGATATCTAAATAATACACATATGATAATATCGAATTAACAAATAATTTCCATAAATGAGGCCCTGGTTGACCGAAGCTCCCAACTGTCTCCTCACTGACCTTGCTACTGACTGAGGAGGAGAACGTGACCTCTGCTCTCTGCCAGCTGTAGCTGTGTGAGTTTTCCCTGAGCCACAACACAGCGTCGTCACTCCCAGACTGCAGCGTCCTGGACCGGGCTGTCAGTCCGGCTGTAGCATCATCCAGGCTGAAGTAGAAGAATCTCACCTACGTGGATACAATAGGAGTCATCACAGTAAAGGGATGTACAGAAAAAAAGAAGGTCATGATGCGCTTTAAAAAGAAGAATTAGTCACTTGCTTTTATCTAAGTACGCTGAACAGTCTTATGAACTGTGATCAACCTGTAATGTACTGTAGAACAGAGATAAGCAAGAGATAGATGATAAGAGCTACATACACACAAAGCAGCAGCAAGGTCTTACTGTAACATACTCAGAAGCCTTCAGAGGTTTCTATTTGTGCTGTGCCAGATAAGTAAAGCAAAAAATACAGAGATTGAAACACAGCTGAAATCACTTTGGTAAACACTTAACTTTTCATTTAGCACCATCATCAGGTTAAATATTTGAAATCCAATACTTTGGTTTGAGACCAAATATCTGTTAAACTTATGACATTCCCATTAGCTTCACCTGTACTTTGTGTTTAGTGCAAATCAGCAAAGTTTAGCATGTTGACACGCTATACTAAGATGGCGAACATGGTAAACATGACATGCTATTTAGCATGTCAGCATTCTTAGTTAGGCTTGTTACTACATTACTTCTTCAAATGCACCTATGTACATGTATACTCACAGTGCAGTTGGAGCTGGGTAGTAAAGTTTTGGAGAGGGTCTCTGATGTCTGGCCGTTCCCAGCCAGATTCCCAGGAACGACATAGTGACCTGGAACAGTTAGGGAGCAGTTATATCCAAATTGCATTTCAGTCTTCCCGACTCAAAGATTTTAAAATACAGGCTTAGGTCCTGTCTGATGAACCAAACTATTCGCACAGATCATATCCGACTATAATTGACCCTGAACGCAAGTAAGCGCACACACACACACACACACACACACACACACACACACACACACACACACACACACACACACACACACACACACACACACACACACACACACACACACACACACACACACCATCTAGCGAGTTAATCAGAGAACCATGAGGATTGTCTCCATGCCAAGCAGCTCAGAGAGCCTAATACCTGCATCAGAGTTTTGGGTGTGATCCCTGGAAGGCCCATGTTTGGGCCAGGCTTCCTGTCCTTTGTGGTGCGTCCACGCAGCTACAGCTGTCTCACTTTCCTCCCAGAAGCAAAGGCCTTGTTCAAAGCTGCAGCGCTCAACAACACCTTGTTGCTCTGCAGGTAAAAGGGAGACAAGTTATAACCTGCTGCTGAAGAACAACAACCTGTGAATGTGTAGGGCTGCAACTAATATGTCAAAATGTACTTAACATTTAAACCTTTAACGGAAATTATGAAACAATGTTCAGGAAAAGGGGAGCACACAGGGAGTGCCTGTACGAATTTACCGCACCAGTGCATTCAGTATTTCTAACGTATTTAACATGAGCGATATCTCACCACAGTCGTTCTCGTCAGACCAGTCCCCACAGTCATCGCTGAAGTCACACACCTGGTTGTGCTCCACACACACACTGTTGTTGCACACAAACATATTCTCTGGACACAAGGGTTGGGGCTCTGAGAAGGAAACCAAAAAAACATTTAATGAATCAGCTTTAAAAAAAGAAGTTGCCAGCTGTGTGCAGGTTGAGCAGGTTGCCTACCAGGCAGGGTGCAGTTGGTGAAACCGATGTCATCAATGGCAACATGTCCAGGCCTGGTGAAGGTCCTGGAGCCTTCAAACAGGATCGTGAAGTCCTGAGGAACTCGACCAACCGTTACCTCACCGTGATGCCACAAATCTTCATGGTTACCAGATAGCCACCACAGTGCAGTGGTCCTGGAGCCCTCAATTAGCAGCACATTCAGCGTCTTTATGTCTGTAACAATGTACAGATTAAAGACTGCATGCAGACTCTGTTGCATGTTTGTAGGCTTTTTTAGTTTCTTTACTATCACTACTATGGAGGCAGCTATATGATAAGACCACATGCGCTTTGTCACGTCAGGTGTGCAGCATTTGAGTCCAAGACCAATTTCCCTTTGGGTGCTATAGAGTGTATCGTAGAAGAGCGCAAGAACATGTGATAATAATGTCTGCACAAACACACTTGAATATTTAAAACATACCCTCTCCATTCATGTTGTAGTAGAAGTGTAGTGTGCAGGTGGCGCTGGCCTGTTTCATGGTGGGACTCTGCACAGCAGCAGGACTCACTTTATCTCCTCGCTGAGGCTCTATAGCCATGTACCAACCTGGAACAACCAAAAAAGAAGATTTGCATTTTAAACATAATAAACCTTCTGCATTTTCAGTTTTAATTAAACTTAGTATGTTAGTGAGGAAGTGATACAATGTGTTTATGCAGTTTTTCTTGCTCGGGGGGACTGATGATTTATTTTGCCAGAGAGGCACCATGACCCATGGACTTCCCCCCTCTTGTGATACTCCTTTTCAGAGGTTTAGGGAGTATAGGGACATAAGTTGTTGCAAAATTGAAATTTGCACTATATTTTTAGGTGTGATGACAGTTGACCAAACAGCATAATTCAATAAAAAAATCACAGAGGTGCAGATTAAATGTTTAGCATAGTCATTAAAATCAAGGAATCCAAGCCAGAACAAAACAAGGATGTGGATGTAGAAAAACACTACAGCCAACATTGCTACCATATGTACTGTGAAAGGGGAAACAGTTTCAGCTTGTTCAGCATATTTGCCCATTCAGTTTCTTTTACCCTTAAAAAAAATTATCATTATAATACCCAAAATATCTTTTTACAATCAGAAGGTTTTGATTAAAATGGTTAAAAGATCTTACTCTAGAAACTTTTTTGGGGGGTTATTAACCTTGAAAGATAATTGTTTATTCTATGATTTGACTCTCTAGAGTCTGATACAGCCAGTCTGTCCTGTCAGTGTGCTCTGAGCAGCTGTACAAGCGGTCCAGATGCAGAAAACCTGAAGACAGAAAAAGAGGGGTTGCTGTGTGGCCATACCCAGTTCAGTGCTCACTGTGTTGTCCACAGAGGGTCCAGCGTTCCCAGTGGCATTCCTTCCTCTCATCCACCGACACTGGCCAAAACTGATGTCCTCCCAGCCACATGTTCCATTTTCAAATGAACAACCCACAAATCCCAAATTTGTTTCATTTACTTAAAAAAAAGAAAGAAGAGTGTTCAGTTATTTTTTTATTTAAACATCGTCAAACATACTTCAGTCATCAGCTATAGAAATTAAGGAAATATCAGCACCTTGACAAGGGCCTGGTGTGACACTGACGTCATCGATGGCAATAAATCCTACGTTGTTAGTCTCTGCTTCGATCAGCAGCTGAGCATGAGGTCGTTGAGGGAATCAGTGAATATCATTGATAAAATATCCATTCTTTCTATTTTTTACCACTAAACTTCTTTTGGATTACCTGGAAAGGTTTGATCTTCTCTACAGACTGAGAGAACCTGGTCCAGCGGCGTCCACTGCTGTTACTGTTGAACACCAGATCGTCCTCCAACTGCCCTGAACGCATGTATACCTTCAACGTCCCAGAGTCACTGACAAAAAGCAGACAAATGTTGTGTTTTTGTTTGATAAGTGAAAACAGCTTCAGTCAAGTTAGTTTAACCAAAAGGTGTTTCTTTAGTATCTTTGACAAGACTTTTATCAGTATTATAAAAGGGAATACTAATTTATAAACTATTCCTTGTTTCATTTGGCTAATTTGACTGTTAATATTCTACATGGATCTATTTTCACTGAACAATTTTCAGGTTGTTGATTGGTTGAAAGTATTTATTTTGTTCAAAATTGACATTCGGCCTTTTTTGATACAACTCACACAGATCTGTAAGTGAACTCTGCCACAGAATATTCTTAGTCGTGGTCAAAGGGGATGAGGCAGGTGATTCATGTCATGACATTTGTGCACACTTTCTGAGGAAGTGAATGAGGAAACTAAACAGGATGAAGTGCATCCTTTGCATTGTCACATACTGTATGGTGTGAAAATGGTGGTGGTTTGTAATTTTCCTTTGCTGACCTGCCGTCCATATGGTACCATAAGGTGATACAGGAGGGGATGTCTCTCAGTTGGATCCATTCTGACAAAACCTGCGCTACGGTGCTGTGGTTCTGGTGCATTGATGAGCTCAACAAGAACCAACCTGTATTCAAAGATGTGAATAAAAATATAAAATAGCATAAGAATAGTGCAAAAAAACGTTGCAATACTTGATTATTTTATTGTTATTGTTCAGGCAATTAAATGTGAAAGCTAAATCCACATGTGTCTCACAATAGGACGTATGTATTTTAAGTACAAACTATCAGCTGTGAATTCTTCTCAGGGCTGCATATTTGAACTAGTCAAACTCTGAGTGCAGCAGGATCATTGTTAGTTAGAGAAAGATGATCATTTCTAATGATTTTGAAGTCTTCTCCGATTTTTTTGGAGAACCGACAAGGAAATTGTTTGTGTGGCAGGGAGGAGGTAATGTCAGCAACATTACATAAGTCAGGGAAAAACGAGAAGTTAATAAGTAACAGAATGTCCTGATTAAACAGCAGCTGCAGTGGCTCATGTTAATCATAAATTGCAACATTGCCAGTTGTTGATTAGTCAGCTAACTGGATATTCAATTATTAAACCAGAGTTACCAACATATTCACTACAGTTACTCCTGAGGTTTTGTTGTGTATAGTATAAAGATTTTTTTGTTAGTCTCGAAAGGTAATTTCACGGGGAATAAGTAATATATACTGGGAATATGTTCCCGTATTCCTGAGATCTCTGTTAAGAGCTGGTATGTCTACAACAGCGTCAAGTCCATGTTTATCTTATTATATTGACAAAATATCAAAGATGTATTACCCTCTGGGGATTGGGTTGTGTGATCTGTCAGTGGACCCTGGAAGCCTCCACTAGCCAGCACCCAGTCATGTCCATCTTCTTTGGGGACATTGACCCAAGTACACTGTCCGGACTCAAAGTCACAGCTGCCTGGAGGACTGCAGACCCCATCCATCACAGAAATATCATCTAATTTCACTGTAGAGTTGGTGCCTGGCACATGGACTGCCTTAAACACAACCTGGTGAGGGACATAAACTGTTTTAGGAAGCATACTAACAGGAATGACTGAAAAATAAAATACAGTTTATTGACAAAAGAAAGTTTGATTGGCAGAGAGCTTGAGAAAAGGGTTCAATCTAAAAAACGTCTTACACGGAAGTTTCCAGGGGAG
Organism: Anarhichas minor; assembly: GCF_050575085.1. Taxonomy (NCBI): domain Eukaryota; kingdom Metazoa; phylum Chordata; class Actinopteri; order Perciformes; family Anarhichadidae; genus Anarhichas; species Anarhichas minor. The sequence continues at coordinate 7,365,636 of NW_027466470.1, read as the reverse complement.
GACACAGTGACCTCTGCCAACTCCCAGTTTGAGGAAGGCGCTCCAGATCGTTGCCAAAGTGCATCACCATCCTCCCCGCTCCGCAGCACATGCACGCCGAGGACGTTAGAAGACCCTGAAGGTATCCAATACCTGAACAAGTCCAGTAGAAACACAAACAGTACAATATGTAGCAGACAGCAGTGCATAAATGTGTGTGACGGCAAGACTGGACTCACCAGAAGCGCACACATATCTCTGTTGCTGAAGTGAACTCTGTTGTTAGCAGCTCAGCTACTTCAATCTGTGTAGAATTTGATGTCATTACAGTCATGTAGAAACCTACAGCCAAGAGAGAAATAAAGCCATTTCAAACGAAACATCCAGTTACAGCCACACTGATGTTTTAGATCATTTTGCTCACTATAGATTCTGCTTTTATTGTGATTTTGCATGCGTTTCCCCTCACCTCAACAGTCAAAAACTATTTTGACTGTATTATATATTATGAATCAAATAGCTACAAGGGAACTGTAAACACAAGGTACAAGGAAAATGTGTCAAATGAGCAAACAGCTGCTAGCTGCTTAGCTAATGCTAAAATGCAAATGTCAGCATGCTAACATGCACAGCGTGACAATACTAACATGGTGATGTTGAGCAGGACTAATGTTTTCATCTTAGTTGAGCATGTTGGCATGCTAACATTTGTAAAATGCCACAGCTAACTCAGGTATTTGGTTAAAGAAATGAACAAACTGATGGTGGTGCTCTATGAAAAGTTAGAGGATCACCAAAGTCAGTGGGAGTAACCATCTTGCAACCCCTCAGAGTTATATTGCGACCGAACCTCCGATAATGTGGAGTCCCGATTCCGAATAACACAGAAGCATAACTTCTGAGTTACTATTGATTCACAATAGATTACAACCTTTATCCAGTTATGGTGAGACCATGATTGCTCTGCTCTTTCAATCATGTATTCTCAGCATGAAGTTGTTTTCTTCTCACCATTTTCCGTTCCATAGGTGTGATCCACCTGATATTTTGTGCCTCTTTTTCGACCCCAGCGGCCCTTGTGATTGACAGCGTTGTCAAAGCCACACCAGCTGGAATCGAACCCACACGCATCTAAAATGGTGTGAAAAAGGGCAACGACTTAACAATCTCTCTACGTTTGACTTCCTGTGAACATCAAGCAAAGGTGGTCTGTGTTTACGTACACTGATTACTGCAGGCCCCCTCCTTCACTCGAATGTCATCAATGGCAATGAATCCTTGACTGTTGGTGTTTCTATGGCCAGTGAACGTCACCTGTGGGTGAACAGCATTTAATACAAAAACAACAATGTGTTTTCTTTATTAAATAAAAAGTTGGTTGTGTTTCTGTAAAATTGCTTCTGTGTTGATGAAACTAATGGGGATCCTAATAAAATAAAATAAATAAATTATTGTAATGGCATAGTCATGTGAGACCTGCATATGTTTGAGATTGTTTAAAAAACAGTTTATGATGTAACTGTAAAAGGTCCTGCTTGGTATACATAATCTCACAATTATTTTAAAAACAAATTCAAGGTTTTGTTATGTTAGTTTATGACATGTGTGTATATCAGATTTTTTTAAACTTTCAATTATTGTTATGAGCCTTAGAAAATCCAGCATTGGTTGGGCTTTATTGCAAACATGAATATGTGGTCGAGTTCATTTTTACCCGTATGGTATTGTTCATGTTGACGGATACTTGTGCGTTAATCCACTCTGGATTCTGGGTCCCCCGGCGAGTCCAGACTAACAGTTCAGAGGATTTCTAGAACAAAGCAAGTCATTACAGCTCAAAAGTAAAGACGCCTGTAACAGACGGATTGGAGCAGTACTAACTAGCATACATACCGTCTCAACCAGCAGGTCCAGGGTGGACACTGAAGGCCCGAGCATGTAGTACCAGAATCCAACACAGATATGTGATGGCAGATTGATGACCGGAACAGAGACGGCTGCTCTCTCCCCATCCTTAGACCCAGATCCATTCAACAGTAAGAAAAAACCTTGGTGGACAAAGAGAACACAGAGAGAGACTAAATAGAGCATGGCACTAGATCAGAGTTCTTTTCATCTTTGACAAAGAAGCGCTGCCATTCAACCCGTTAGTTATCAAATAAACACCTACTGACATCTAGCAATACAAATGTGATAATGTATAGGGCTGCAACTAATCTAAGAACCCCTCAGGTATCGGTCTGAAGCCGATTTAGCTTCTGTGGGCAGTGGCCAATATTTTGGGCCTTCCGGTGTAGCGGATGTCGAGGCCAAGACCTCCTTTTCTGTGCACCGGGCAATTATTTACAGTTCGATCTAGCAACTTGAGACCTGAGTATGAAGTTTAGAGACAATGTCTACAACCAGATTCTTTCACAAGTAGCAAGTTTAGAAGACAATTTTTGTAATAATAAAAAATATTATAATATACTCAGACTAGACTAAAATACTACTCAGAATACAAAAGTACTACAGACGGAAACCACAACACTTCCGATAACAAAATCTTGTCCCGTTGCCTACAGATTTTCTCAGAACAAAAAGCAATGTCTTGAAATTGTTGCAGTGCCGACAAACTCTCCAAAATATCAAGAAAAACAGAGAAAAGCAATAAAAAAAATCCTCACATTTGAGGTGCTGGAATCAGCAAACCTTTTCAATTTTTCTTTGAAAAATGACTGAAAAAGTTAATCATTAGTGATTAATGTTCTAATGTTTCTATAGTAAAGTAAAAACGTAGACTGAAACACATTGTTGACCCAAACATACAGTTCAATGGTCACACAGACGTCTGATGTTCTTTACAGCTCCTCCTAGGCTTCATATGTTTTCACGTACAAGGCCTCTATTCTAAGTTTATTTCCAATGATAATCGAAGTGTTGGTGCTCATGTTATTGCCAATAGTCAATACCTTGATTGTTTCCAACATTATAATCATACTGAGGTCCATCCCATGGCTGGTCCACTTGAAGTCCACTACTGAGAGTCCAGTTCAAATCATCACTGACCTCCTGGACCCAACTGCATAGACCTGTTTAAAAAAATATTATTTTAAATGTTAAAATACTATATTAGTAACAGAGGTAATGGGATATATAGACAATAGAATATTTACTTGAAGGTATACAAATATCCAGATTATCTCAAGTAAAACTCAAATATTCACGAAAGAAGAGATACAATTCACATTAACAGATATAGTATGAAGTCTGAATTAGGCCACTTTAGCAAAAAAATGAATTTGTCTATTCCATTACTGAGTCACTTAAACATTTTTGACCCTGAAACTTTAAGATACGATTCACGGTCTCTGAAGTCACCTTGTTCAAAAGTGCAGTCCATGTTCGAGGCAGGAGCAGTGGGGGTCGTGGTGGAAGGGTTTGGAGTGGTGGTCGGGATAATGTCATCACAAAACCTGCCCCTGATGATGTGGATGTCGTCCAGCGCAAAGCTTCCATCTGCTGATTTGGGACAACTGGCTTGAAATATTATCTGTGGATGAAATTTGTTGTTCAGAAGTTTGCACAGATTTCTTTCTTTTTTTTCTCGAGAAACTTTGTCAGGGTTTATCATGAAATTATAATATTCGCCTTGCCTGGTGAGGCCCTGATGAATTGTAGTCCACCCTGTCCTGGATCCACGTGCCATTCATAAATCCATTTGTAATCCAAACAGGACGCAGTCCAGTAGTCTCATTTACAAACACTGTCAGTGTAATGGATGAGGGCTCTGGAAAAAACAAAATTCATCATCAAAACACCAGAATGTGTGTTTATTGACAGGAATGTTTCATGTTCTTGGTAATTAATAAGCAATCAGACAAAAATATGAGGATTAATAATATATGTAAGACAGTTAAATCTGTAATGAGGCATGCACAGCAGAGCACTAAAAGAAAAGCTCTCAGTGATAAATCCTCATGCTCTTATTTGCATCATTTTATTTGTAGACCCTTTTGCATGCGTACATGTACTATACTGTGTAAAATACATGTGTAGTAAGAACTTAAATTTCAAGCACTTTTTCACCCTTTTGCCCCCCTCACTAGCTCTGAGGTTGAGAAAAGAATTGTATTCAGCATTGTCTAAAAGTATAATATGTATGATGTTTACACAGAGTTAAATATAGAAATGTACGACTCTAAACTGTTTATTTATTGAAATATTAGTATACACTGTATTGTAATTATCACTGTTTTCTCTTTTAGGGTTTTTTAAATGAATTTCTGTATTATATTTTGAATCAGCTCCATGTATCATACTTATCGCTGTTATTATATCATTATCTTATTATATTTCTGTTGATCTTGGATTCTTGATTATTCTTTTAAATTCTAATTCCCTATTGGTGCGTCTGTATGTGCTGCTGCTAACTTGGCAAAGATAACACTGTAAAATAATTAACTGTAATAATAATTAACTTGGAGATTTGCAAGTCAAAAGATGCCAAGATGTCTAAGTTGAAACAAAACCTGGCTGAAAAAGTGGTTTCTGGGTTAAATTTACTTACCATCAAATAGCCACCCATCAGCGTGGTGCCAGACCTCCAGGCAAGCTCGGTCTACTGCCTCCATGGTCTCACTCTCCAGTCGCGCAATATCTTCTTCATTAGACTTGAAGAATGCAAAGTGGCCTGTGGAGCGAAAAATAAACACAAAATATCCAGGAGAACCATTTTCCAAAAGTGTTCTGCAAGTGCAAATAGTTTGCATAATGTCAGATTCACATTATGGTGGGGGTTTGGTGTTAGGAGCATCTTACTCAGTCGCTTACCCCACTTCCCAGCTGGCCAATCAATTTAAAGTATTTAAAGCTGTTAAACACGGATGTGATCCTATATATACATTGAAACAGTTGTTGCTAGCTACAATCATCCCTCCTGTTTATACTAGCCAGTAAGAGATTACTCTCTTTATAAGAGATGGGCGACGGAATCTACAGTCTTGAGCAAAAATGTATTAAAAAGTTTATCTGAAGTCAATATGAGCCTGCAACAGTCTGAGGTAACAAATCAAGTTGGTACCTTCCAGAGTTACAGGATCTTAAGTGTGAAATTGCTTCTTTGTGTTAGCGTCTCTCTAATGCAGCTCAACAAGGAAACACTGTTCGTGGGAAAGACAATGCGGGAGTTTTACACCAATAACTGTAACTTTGGAAGATATACTCTTCATTTATCAAACTCAGACTGCTGAAGCGTCATGTACAGGAGGACTGTAGATCGTGTCCCCCCCACCTCTTATGTTGGGCACACATCAGGAAGTGATCTCTTAATAGCTAGTATGAACAGGAGGGATGATTACAGCAAGTACAAACTGTTTCAGTGTTCATATTGTTCCTTAGACAGACTTGAAGCATTGTGACCCTTTCCTATAAATTAAAGTAATCCAAGTTTCCCTTCTCCCTCTGTCTCGAGCACAAGATCCCTGTTTTGCTCTCTATTTTGTGGACTGCTAAATGCTGCACTCACTGTTAAAGAATGTGTGTCGACTTACCCAAAGCAGAATTTGTGGAATGGTCATTTTCTGGAACAAGCTGACCGCTGTCCCCTAACATCCAGTCCCAGTCCACACCAGACTCTGCTGGAGGATTGTTCACCCAACCACAGAAGTCCATTTCAAAGTCACAAAATCCTGCAAGTAGTAACACAGATTCAAATAAAGTATACAACCAGAGGTGCAATTAGAACACCCCCTCCAAACACATTTACACTATTTGTAATTTCTCATCTATTTTCTTTTTCAACTTTAAAGTTTGACGTTCACAGCGGTCACTGACCTTGCGGGGGACAGGCACCATTCAGGACAGTGAGGTCGTCAATGGCGATATCTCTCCTCAGTCCATCCCCAACCACGGCCTCAAAGATCACCTGTCAATCAGAATGACAATTTATACCACTACGACTTATACTGTATTTCCATTCGTCTTTTACGACGGAGGACGTCCAGAACTTCTCTCAAACTACTAAGAGTCTCTGCTGAAAAAGCTGAGCTGAATGTCACAATCCACACATACTTAAATTAAACCTAAAACAACACTCATATGCCATTACGTATGTTAAAAGAGTTATTAAGCGTCAGTCCTCCTGTACATACTGGCAAGTAGAGATCCCTTTCTAAAGCGAGTTCAATGTTATTTTCCAGCGTTATTTTCTTTTTAGTACAAAATGTCCTCTTTGCGCCACAGAATCATGGATACAAAATGAGGAAATGTCATACTTAAAAGATATTTTGTGTCTTTTCTTTACTTGTCATTGTGTCCCCCATCACTTACAATATTGCTTTAAGAAGGGAGCTCTTTGCGGCCGAGATGGACAGGAGGAACAATTAAAGCGTCCAACGGTAGTTTCAATGTATTCATGGGCATGTGAGTATATCGTCTTAAGACTTGAGCAAATGTGAACTTACACTTAAATCTGATTTGATGGAGCTACAGCTACAGTGTTGTACATCACTGCATGAAATGAATTGCACTGATTGGGTAATCATTTATTTATTTATTACCATTATCTGATAACTAACTACCTGGTACCTGATACGGGGCATTGGGACTGAACAGAGTCACTCTTCCGTGCCTCCAGTGCGTCCCCTGATCTCCACTTCTGTTCAAGAGCAGGACACTGTTGTTGTCAAGGGTTTGAAGGGAAACACTGAGTTCCCCCACTTCACTTCCCTCCATGTAGTACCAGAACATTAGGCATTCCCCATCAGCGGGAGTGGGCTCCATCACCGCAGTCATCACTGTGCCTCTGGACCCCACAGGGTGACTCCACAACTGGGCACTCAGGTAATAACCTACACATAAGGTGGAGTTGTGAACATGTTGTTTTATATAACATGTGATCACACATAGTTATCTACGATAACTAATCTATCATTTATTGCTTAATTTGTGCATCATCCTCAAATATTGCTAAAATTCACAACACATTAGCCAGCGGAGTCTGTATCTCAAGTGGTTGTATACCTTGCTCTGTCCCCAGAGTGTGATCTGTGGCTGGGCCTGAAGAGTTGGCTGGTCGGGACGTCCCCGTGATCCGGCTCCAGCTGAAGTCTGCCGACGGTTGGGCCAGCAGACCACAGAGGGAGCCCTGGAAGGTGCACTCTCTCTCAGCCGGACAAGAGCCCGTCTCACTGCTGGACACCATTATGTTATCAATGGCTATGCTGCCCTGCTTACCACCCACCACAGCTTCGATAATGAACTGGAGAACAACATACATTCATTTAACCTGTTATTAGACTTCACTCAGAATAGAAAAACATTAGTTGTAAGAAACAGTGAGGAAGAAACAGAAATAAGAGGCTTGTGTTTCAGCAGGAACATTAAGTCACATGTGCTTAAATTATTGAACAAGTCTTCACAGAAAACACATGTTTAATCATTCAAAATCAGGCATCAACGAATGGCAGAGTCAGACCGAGTGTCCTGAATCGTGACCAACTTCTGATAAAGGAATGAGAATAAATAATCTTCACGGAGCTTTGATTTTTTCCAACACATTGAACTACGTTGAAGAGGTACTTTTTATTTATTTTATTTAGAAGATTGCCTTGAGTTCATTGAGCTAGGACTAATTTTAATCATGGTAAAGATTATATTTGTTTTCTATATTCCAAGTTTAATGTGTCTATATGTTTAAACTATCCAAATGACAGTAAATATTGTTGAAATTATATGGAACTGCATTGTTGATTTTATTTCATAGATGTTCAGAATTTCACTGGGAGGAAAGTTTAATGAAACGCTTTGAATCTATGGATACCCCTGTTCTTAAAAAGTCCTCTAAAAACTTTCTCTGTTATAAATCTTCAGAAGAATAAACACAAACTTGAGTAATAGGAATACCTGTATCGGTTTTTCACTTTTAAAGGTAAGATCTGCAAATCTCCATTTGTTTCCCTGGGTGCCACTTCTCATCCATACAATCGTCTCCGCTTCACCAGAACGCTTTGCAATAAACTTCAATGAACCTGACAATAATAAAAAACATCAACAAAGATTGTGCATTTGAGGGATGCATGCATATTACAGTGACAAATGTAAAGGTGTTAGAATTAATCTGAATGGTATGGACCTTGGAAGCAGCTGTGTGCACTTCTGAATTTAATTATCCAATACGTTTGAAAGTGTGGTTATGGACAGGGAGGCACCTACCAATGCTGTTGCCAAATATGTGGTACAAGAAGCTCACACATATGACTTGACCTGCAGGTTGAGGGAAGCTGATGAGTCTGGCTGCTGATGAGAGATCCAGGTTGTATTTACTAGTTATGATCATGTAGTAGCCTACAGAGGAAGAAAAACAAAACAACAACAAAAAAGAGAGTAAAAATGATGTATTTCTTTCCAAATCATCAAGTACTCCGTGCACTTTAGTGCACTTGTATTAGAGAATTTAAAATGTGCTTACACTGTTGGACCTAATTTGGACCTTGCTCTCATGAATGTTTTCATATTCTATTTTAACGTCTAAGGAGAATTAGCAACTGCTATGGCAGAAGCTAAAGGGATCCAATAACATAAATAAACGATAAACAGAACATGCTGATATGGGTGAATAACAACATGTAAGTGCTGCTGACTTATTCATAAGGCTGGATTATCAACTGAAGGGCAAAGCAGGCTACTGGCCTGGACCAAACTAGACCTGCTGGGGCCACGAAGGGTCCAGGTCCAGAAAGTGCCACTAATGCAGTTTATAAGCTGAAATGATGTCATCATCTGCATTGTTACATAATTCTGAGCCTTGTAGAGGCCTTTAGGCCTTTATTATTTCAGTTAATATTGAGCTTACTTTGTGCATTGCACTAAAATGTGCTTAATCAAGACGCCACAAAGTAATTGCTATAAAATTCTTATAAATCAAAACAAAATTCTTGTTTACAGCCAGTAGGATACTCACCCTTTGCAGTTGAGTCTTCACTGAATGCCTTATTACTCCTTTCCCACAAAAGGCTGGCAGTGTAGTCATGGTACCATGAACAGGTGTCCTTCTCAAAATCACATGAGAGTTGGTCTGATCCTGCGGGGACATCTCCTTCTCCACAGTTGTCAAAGCTGACATCATCCAACATAACGTCAAAGGCTACCTTATATGGAGGTCTGAATGAAAACCGCAGCTGTAGAAAGAGCAGTGTTTTACTCTGACAATCAATATTCAAAATTATTTAGGATTTGGGAAGAAGACGTGAAAAAATGAGCCTCGACTGATCACCTAGCGTTGTCCACTCCCTGTGTATTGTATATATGTGCACTGTTGCCTTTAAGCACACTTCAAGTACAAATCACCCAACATACTTTACATATGTGGAAGCTTCATTTTGCCTTGAACTCCCATAACCATCCCATTTCTGAGTACCACCTGTCCTGGGTTTGCTGTGTGTCTGCATGGCAACAAAAAACTATTCAGGAAAATGTACCAAGTAAACATCATGCCAAGTAAAATGATTAAACCTAAGGTGCTTTATTGATTCCCAGAAGGAAATCAGCTGTTATATAAGAACAGGAAACAGAGCAGATAAAGATACAATAAATGTAGAGGTACAATAAAGATTAAGAAATCAGGAGAGCTACACGGTGAAGAAGTAATTTTCCTATGATTTCTAAGCAGATTTATGGATGATAGTTTGATATGACCATGTCTGTGAACAGCCTAAACTTATACAGGATATTTCCCTCACCTTGTATCCTCCCGGCTGATTTCCAATGAAAACTGTGGCATTCTCCCAACCGTCTGTCTGAATTTTAGAAAGCGTCAGCAGCTGTTCCTCAGTGCTGCCTCGGGGCATTGTTACCGTAAGGGACGGTTCTGATGATGATGATGACGTATTGTAAATATGGTACCAGAAGCTGAAAAACATTGACGGTCAAATCAGAAAAAAACAGGCAACAGCTAGCGCGGGACATGTAGCAAATTCAAGACAAATTCTAGTGAAATAATTTAAATGGATTGTAAATCAAGGACATATCTATGAATAAAACACATATCTTAAATCAAATGTATTGTTTTTAGTACCTCATCTGGCATCCCAGAGCTGCCAGGTTGTCAACAGAATACTCCAAATTGGCCGAAGAAAAACTACTGTCTTGTTTGCCATCTATATGCATGACATGTCCTGTATCCAGCAGACAAATATCCAAAGATAAGATTATCATCAAAGGCTTAATCTTGTCATCTAATAAAACATTTTTAGCAGAGATTTTAAAAGTGACCGTAGAAGGTTAATGTTTACCAAACGGAGTTCCTGTGGTATGGTCCAGTCCAGGTATTGAGGTGATGTTTGCCATCTGCCGACTCCAGTGGTAGGAGTCCCCACTCATGTCTTTCCAACCACAGGAGTGATGCTCAAAGACACATGACCCTGAACAAGGAGCGGTGCCACAGAGTACAAATTGAATCAGAAAGTATTGAATCAGAAAGTATTCACAGACTTTGTGAAATAACCCAAAAGCATTGTAGTTCCCAGTGTAGTGATATTTATTCTGTTTTATTGTTTTATTTTTATTCCGTTGTTTGGGTGTGAATGCTTAGATAGTCCTGATGGGCAGGTGGCACCTTGTGCACTGTCATCAGTGTATGAATGGGTGAATGATGACATGTAGTGTTAAAGCACTTTAAATGGGCGGAACACTAGAAAAGCGCTATACAAGTACAGCCCATTTACAGATCCGAAGTACTGAATCCTAAATGCACATTTGTTAACGTTCTGATGTCCTTTAGTGACATTTAGTTAGAAAAAGTTCAATTAGACTTGATTTGAAAAACTTTTGCTCGTCAGCATACCACAAAACTCCTCGTCTGAGCCATTTTTACAGTCCTCCTTAAAATCACAGACGAGTCCGGCAGGGAGACATTCTCCAGATGTGCAGTTGAACTCCCCGTCAGGACAAGAAGACACGATGACCAACAATACTGTAAAGAGATTTGTGTCACAAAGAGATAACAAAAGAGAATCTGAGGGGGAAATGCACGAACATTATTGACCTGGAACAAGTTGTGACACACAACTTCTGGTGACTTCTCCCTCATCTTTACACTCCTTATTCAACCAGCATTCACATTAATAATGTTCACTACCTTAAATGTAATATTTAGCTATGAAGAGCCTTACCTGACAGCAGAACAAATACTTGCTTCATGTTTGAAGAAACATCACAAATGGCAAGAAAATCAAAAGAAAAAGGTAAAGATCCTTAAAGCATGAGCTCCACCCCAGCTAACCGTCAGATTAACAGTTTGTGACTGTATTACTGGAGAGCAACTTTTATGACAACAATTAAGCTAAGGCTGTGATTCCTTATCGGTAAACCCTTAAAGCATAAAGTCCAGAATGTTCTCAGTGAACTGCGTTACATTTCCATCGCTTGTCTTTATGATCCTCATTGCATTTGTCACGACTGTTACATAGCACTGACATTTTCATTTTGGTAAATATTAATAAGGGTGAACTTTGACCTAGAACAAGATGCATACATGTAAATTCAAACAAATAGCATTTACTAAAAGTAGTTGATAAATTTGGCACAAACAATATTAGCATGAAGGTGGGCAAGCTTTACTGAATCTTATCTGACTTTCCAACTGGGATATCAAAATACCAGGAACATGAGATACTTAATGTTCTAGTTTCAATGCATGAGGTCAACAAGTTTTCTGCAAAACAGAAAGAAAGAGCTATTGATAATAACTTTGTTCAACAGTCAAACCACTCTAGGTAGCAGAGTACAACAACATGACTGAGGTCAAACCTCATAGAATAGACCACAAAACACCACAAAACCACTATGATTGCAGCTTATCTGTTAAAAAGCTTGTTAATGGTATAATGTACTGAATAATGTACTGTGCTCATAAAGCTTCTGGAGCACAAAACTAACAACAATGGTTGCTACTTTTCCTATCCATTCAATACCCTCGTTAACATCCTCTTCCTCTTTCCTCTACACAGGCTGTAAACCTACTTATCTTAAAAGGTCTCAGGTCACACCTGTAAGGTGTTCAGGCATCTGGCCAATGACACTGACAATGACATCATCTCACAAACGGCAGATTATCAAAATGCCTGAGCCGAGGTTTGTTTGTGGACTGAAGGGGGGAGAGGAGAAAGTGGCCAGTGATAACTTTTAATGTGCGAGAGGGGGAAAGCCACAAAGTACCCGCCCACAAATTAAGATATAGGATCAAAGTAAACAGTGTGCATGTTTATATTGGTGGAGGCGGGAAAACCGGGATGAATGGAAACAGCAGGTATGACGTTAGATCTTTATCAGCTAAGAATCAAACTGCAGCTCGTTAACTGTTATTACTTGTTTTTACAGACATTTTCATTTGGATTCAGCCACTACAAGCTCTGTTAAATGTGTTATAAGTCTATTTATTAATTACAATGCTCTTGGTGCGCATGGTATTTTGTTTACTTGCCCCACCGCCTTTATTGATACAAATCTGGAGTAGATCAGTGTTGTTTCACCTTTGGGGGACTAGAGCTATAGTCTAGTTATTTTTTTCTTTGTGTTTATCAGTTTTTGGTTTGGGTTGGAATTGGGTTCCCTGGGGGGGTCCTTTGTGGTTTTAAGGGTGCATCTCATGGCATGCTCCATTAGTGAGCTTGCAGCACTCTGAAAGTAGCAGTGAAAGGGCGAGCTGGTTATATGTGACGTCCTGAAGGGGGAGACTGCAGAGCAGTCCACTTTTTGTCAAATCTTATGTTTATTTCATTTAAGAAGGGACAATGCACATTAATTAAAATGAGCCATCACGTAAATATGCCAGATTTAACAGGCCAATTTTCATCTGCAGGCCCTGGCGGGTTGATGGGATCAAAGAAAACATACAAAAGCACATCATCTTTTTTTCTTCACCATTTATGACCCTTAACATATTAGGAGATAGAGATTTGACGGAATAATGTGGGACAAAGTTACTAAGAAACAGCAGCAGTATAAAACTCCATCAGTTCTACTTATAGGCTCCATAAAAACAATCATTGCAGTCACAAAAGTTCATATTTCAGCACAGCCCCCCCCGCGCCAAAAAGGAGAATAACCAAAGAGGAAGTGAAAATACAAAATGCTATGATAGATGTAAAGGCAGAGTTGGAGAACCAACCTCAACATCTGAATGCCTCTGCCCCCAAACAGGATATTGTGTTGCTACACTCAGGATGCACAACATTTTCTCTTCATCAGCTCTCAGCATATTTGTGACTTTTAACCACCTTTTCATGCAAGCATGCAAGGTTGAAAAGCAAAACTCACTGGCTTATTGCTTATTTTTTACAGGGCAGTTGCTTTGCAATTTAAAAAAAAGTGGTTGCACAACGTTTGCTATGGTTCAAGGATCATTTATTGTCTTCTGCGACACAGGGTAGCACAACCGATTGCAGTTGCAGCTGTAGCCTATAGTCCAATCACGCTACACAGGAAAGAGTAGAGCACAAAGAGTAGAGCATTCCTCCAGTTCATTTTTGCTGGTAAATTTGCAGGAACAGTAACAGTGGGGTGTTACAAAAAATATCTATGGTTACAAAGTAGAATAAAGTGGTTCAAAAGTCTGAAGATTGCGTGTTTGAGTTGAAAAAAATCGACATACTCAGCTCTGATTAGGAAGTTATTTTCTTCTCACGTCTCCCACTATTATTATGTAAGAGAAAAATAATAACGCTTTCATAGAACAGATACAGTGGCTCACCAGTCTTAAGAATATCGAATACATAATCATGAAGTAACAGACCGATACATTGATCCACGCTTCGTGCCGCTAATAAGATGGCGGGTTTGTTTTTCACATTAGTGATCCACATCAACATGGCATCAGTGAACAGTGAATTAGACGCAGTGCTTCCTGCTATAAGCCTGGAAATGTGACTCTTCCAACGTTAATTCTCTTTCTTTATTGTTTCAGAATATCTATGTCATCCACATTTTTACATTAGAATGCACTGAAAAGTCGTCTCTTTGCAGTGTCAACGTGCAGACACGAGCAGTAGATATCGGGAATGTGACACAAAGTGTATGAGTGTCGATGCTGCACTGGGCCATTGACTCGTGAGTCATGTTTAGCATGAATCTCTACACATCATTTCGTTCCAGGACAGGAAGTGGATGGAGCTTTTTTGCCATTTCGAGGATGTGACATGTGTGTGTGTGTGTGTGTGCGAGTATGTTTTTGTATCCCAACCCCCCTTTTTACCAGTAGCAAAATGCTGAAATGTGCCAATCTGAAACATGACACTTTCTCAATGAGAAGAAAAAAAAAAAAATGACAGTGTCAGGGGTATTAAGATTCCCTCCTTTTCATGTTCATGCTCATAAGCCCTCTGCTTGCAATGCATGGACAATGTCTCCTGCTCTGAGACTTATCGGAAGAATGCTCACCCAGAGGATAACTCTTGCAGCCTTTGTGCTCTTCATCCCAACATGTTCAACAATAAATGGTACAGTATGCACTAAAGCTTTCTTATGTGTACGTATGTATTTATGTGTCTAATATCTCATGGTACTGATGCAAAGATCAGCTTTCTTCATACATTAGTTTTACTGAATATTTGTTGTATTGGAAGTGATTTAGATTCTCATTGACTTCACTACAGGACTAAAATCAAAACTATTTTATAGTATTTTGTAAATTATGATTATACGTTTTAAAATTGTACATTTGGGCTTAACGAAGAGTGGACACCACTACAGCAACAGACTAGGTTTGAAGGATGCTGAGTGCATCTCTAGTCTGTCAGTTTTGAAAAGAAAGGAGTAAGAAAATTCATGAAAAAAAGTACATTTGAAATTAGATGTCTCATACAAGCATATATATATATGCTTTCTGACAATGATTGTAAGAGGACCATATGCACACAATACAATATTATGCAACATAATTTAAACAGATTTTTCTTTTTACATCTTTTTGATCTCTTCAGATTCTCCATTCTCAATCACTAACAAAGCCACTGGGTTTTGTTTGGTGACAAGATCCACCCGCTGTCTTGACATGCGCTGGACAACCGGTGATCGTCTTTTTGTGACCTCAACCAGAAAGTGCCTTGGAGCTCAGGGCAAAAGTGTGGGGAGTGAAGTAAGCCTCTATGATTGTGACGACAGCAGTGTGCTTCAAAAGTGGGTATGCAAGAATGTGACAATGCTTGCTCTCAAAGACACACAGTTCTACATCGAAGTCAAACCTGACCAATCAATCGCCCTCTCCAAAACTGTCGGGCCGAATAACGAGCTCACAATCACAGGGACATCCAGCGGCGCCTGTTCGAGAACATACAGAGGTACAGTATTAAAACTGAACAACACAATACACGAGCAAATATGCATGATTGTACTGGGATTTATCGAACACCTGACTCTCAGCGTCAGGTGACATATGATCAAGTAGAATGATGCATCAAGTTCCTCCTGACTGGAGTTTGGTTGTGCACGCCTAAAGTCAATCAGTAGTGAAGAAAAGATGATGATGAAAAAATGATTTAGGTCTGCCCTAAAATCAATTGGCAAAACAATACGTCTTTGCAGAATCATTAATTTGCAACAATTTAAAACGTTTTAAAGTGATCAACCTCTTTTGTCCTTTTTTTAGAGCTTTATACCATTGAAGGAAACGCGTTTGGTAAGATCTGCAAGTTTCCCTTCCTGTACAAAGACCGGTGGTTTGGAGACTGCACAACGTACGACTCCTCAACAAAGCGCGCTTGGTGTGCGATTAATACAAAATTTGAACATGAGCAGTGGGGATACTGCCCGACTACTTGTGAGTACTGAATTTAAGATTGAATCCCACATGCCAGCACTACATGCATCTTCAGGAAGATTAATTCTGTTTCAGAGCACACATTAGATTATACTACAAGTTGTTCATTAGTTTAGTCAACATCTCTGATGCTTATTAACACAAAGCCTGCAACATTAGAGCACCATTTTAGGATACAGTAGTATAGTACACTGTTGTTTCAATGACTAAATCATTTTGTTTTCTATCTTGCTGTATTGATGCACAGCCACAGACCACTGGGTGAAGAACATTGTAACAGGAGCGTTTTATCAGCTCAACACACAGTCGGTTCTGACGTGGTCCCAGGCTGAAGCCAGCTGCAAACAGCAGGGTGCCGCCCTGCTCAGCATCACGGATCCTCACCAGCAGGCTTTTGTCTCAGGTAAGATGTCACCTGGTGGATGTTTGCTGGTACTGAAGCTGACCCAACATAGAGGGGTTACTTTATTTAGATATTGTTAAAAATTGCCTGTATTGCATGAGTTAAATGTTTTGATATAAATACAAAAAAACTTGAATTATTATGTTATACTTCTCATTCTATATGAATCACTATTATGAATTGCTGTTTAAACTGATGTTTAATTCCATCCTAAGAAAGAAAACAATATGATAAAGATGCAGTCCATTTGATACGTAAGAAACAATGAAAGAAAATCTTAAAAATGTTAACAAAGTTAAAATTTGTTGTAAAATTTGATTTGACATGTTTCCTACAACATTTTGAATTTAGCCTAATTGTATTTGAATCAACTGAAATTGCATTATTCAATGGGTAATAGACAAGGATTGTAATTTAAAAACAGGAAATGATTGATGAAATGACTACTACTGTTACTTTTTACACTCATGGACCAAACCGGTATCGGTAAAGGTATTTCATGGTTCATCTTGTGAAATTTCCCTTGCGTGTTTTTGTGTGCTTTGTTTTATTTCTTTGCAGTGAATTCTGTCTTTCTGCTGACTTGTTTTAAAACAATGAAAAAGAGGAACAATGTGGAAAAGAGGAACAATTTCTTTACTCTGTCCTTTTCCTTTTTTGTCCCTCTCAACCACACAAACACAAATAAACACAGTGCTATTGGGATCAGGGAAACAAAAGTTTTGGATTGGGCTGATGCTGGACCCACAACATGGCTGGCAGTGGTCTGATAGTAAGCCCTTCCGTTATCTGAGATGGACTACAGGTAAGTCTTCACTCCAGTAAAAAGGTTTAAAATGCTCTGCTGGAGTTCCTTTAAGCAATGACCATATAAGACTAGAGCTATACAGAAGGTTACTAACAACTTAAAGAAAAAAGAAAAATCCCTGGTGTGAGTTTGCATAACTTCACCCAGTCTTCAAGGGTGGTGATTCACCTTAAAACCTTAAAGCAGCTATAGTCAATATTTTTAACAATGGAGCACTGTCTGTTTGTATGTGATGAAGGTTTGTCTCTTTGTGGGATTTTAATATCTGCATTCAGCTCATTTTTTGAGGTTTTAGAGCCTGAAACTTTCAGGTTATGGTTCACTCTAACGGCACTCACAAGCATTTCTCCAGACACAGGGAGTTTTTAAAACCAACTGTTCTCTTTCTGCCCAGAACCAAAACAGACAATGTTAGCGACTATCTGCTGAACACAGAGGAGCATTTAGCAGCTAAAGAGACAGGCATTTCCCTCAGGAGTTGGCGGAGACCAAAAACAGAGCCAAAAGAGAGTTCATATTTGACTTACCTTCATCAGGTGGACACAAACACGGCCCCAAAACAATGATAATGTTGCTTAGTATCTGCTGTGTGTGTAAATAAGCAACTGTTTGCGAAGTCTTAAACTATTAGGTGAAGATATGTCAGTGTTGTGTTTACTGCTTGTTGCTGCTGCCCCCATGTGACCAAACACCAGTTAATGCAGGTGTACACTTTGTTAACAAGGCAAACCCATATAAACAACATTTTTCTTTTCATCAATTATAATTAGTATTTACTAACTACAAATCCAACAAAAGATTTTACATTATTGAAACATGCAAGTGTTATGCGTGATGTGAAAACTCTCACGGACGTGGTGTATGTGGATCTGCACTAGTAAAGGAGGAATCTCAATTTAAATCATCATCATCTTGTTTTAGGATATCCAACTCCTAATCCGGGGCACAACTGTGCATTTCTTGACTCTGCTGGGCAGCAAACCTGGCAAAGCTCATCCTGCGTCAAGAAACAGGCCTACGTATGCTACAAAGACGGGGCCCCGCCATCTCCTCCCCAAAGTACAGAAACATATTCTACTCTATTGTATTCTACCCTCCTCTGGCTACTGTATTGTTTCTCTATGTGACACGTTCACCGCATGACATCAGTCAATAAATCCCATTTATCTTTTGCTCTTTTCTTCATCAGTTGAGCAGGGTTTTTGCTCACCCCCTTGGATTCCCTACAATGGCCACTGCTTTCACCTTCATCGTGTTGTTCAAACATGGTCTGGTGCTCAGAGAGAGTGCCGCAAAGAGGGCGGGGACTTAGTGAGCATCCGCAATGTGGAGGACCAAAGCTTTGTCGTCTCGCAACTTGGATACGGTACATGATGACAATAGACAGGAAGACAGTCCAACCTTCTGTGTGTTTCTGCTGTAGACTGATTTAAAAAAAAGTAAATCTTTTTTTTACATTAAATATGAGAATCCAAAGAGCTCAACAAGTCAGAATAGGAAGGGAGGACCCATGCGCACTCAGACTTTAAACTGTGAACATCAAAAATTGTGTTTTTCACGACTGCAAGTCTAAGAAATACAGTAGGATGTACTTACTTTTCCAAGCAAATCATGTTAAAAAAGGGACTTTTCTTGATTGTGCTCAAATCATCCTAACATGAATCAATCTCAAAATTGGAAATTAATTAATGACACGGACGCTTGTAAAGTATATTGAATAAACAAATACACAAGCTATACTCATTCAATATATCCCCATGAAGTAGAATTTAGACAATACTAACTGACAGATTCAATGTCTACAATCCATGTTTACCAATGTCCGCATGGTACCAATAGCTCTATTCATTTCAATATGTAGATCTTTATTAACATTGTGACATTTTAGCCACGGGTTAACATGAGGCACATTCCTACCCGACCATCTCTGCAGCATCCACTGATGAGCTTTGGATTGGACTGAATGACATACAGACAGAGGGGCTGTTTGACTGGAGTGACCACTCCACTGTCAGCTTCACCAGCTGGGAGTTTGGGAAACCTGTTGTCTCCACTGATGCAGATGACTGTGTTCACATCAGAGGAGAGGTAAGGAGCAACAAGTGATATGATGGTGCATATATAGTTTAATCTTCTTATATCATACATGTATATCTGCATATATCATACATAGGGCCAACTAACATCCTGGTTGTATCCGGGTTTTTTTAAGAAAAGCCCCTTTGGATTTGTGCAACAAATACTGAACTGCCTTACGCTTGCAGGCATTTTAACTTGAGCGAACAATCACATTAAGACCTTTTGTCGGATTCTTTTCTTTTCTATTATTACTCTCATAGTTGTTGTTTTTTAACCCAAATATTTAGAAAGCAGAAAGCATTATGAATTTAAGTATATCTAGTCCACCCGTCCAGTACATTCAATCTACAAGTATGTAAATGTTTCCTTCTTGCAGAATGGGAACTGGGCCGATCGCTTGTGTAGTGAGAAACTCGGCTTCATCTGTATGAAGCAGAGTGCCACTGAACGCACCGGAGATGAAGTAGATGTGGATATAGGCTGCAAATTTGTGAGTACATGTATAATCTATAATAAAAGTATATGATCTCCAAACACATCTGGCTAATCAAAGTGCACTATTCTAACCCTGAAATTAACTTTGAAAGGTAACTGGTTCAATATCACGCACTGCAGATAAATGTCTTTTATGAACAAAATGGATGTGTTGCATTTTAAAACTACTCAGTTCTAATCAGTGCTCGGCTTCCTACAGGGGTGGAAAAGACATGGCTCCTACTGCTACTTTGTGGGAGCAGAGACGAAGACGTTTGATGAAGCTAAAGATGACTGCAAGAGCTCAGAATCCTACTTAGCTGATGTTTCAAATGGGTAAGAACACCTCATGATTTTTTATTAGCCATGATATAACTGTGTGTGAAGTACTATACATTGTACGAGTGTTTCACAGGCTGAGACAATCTATTGTAAATATTTCCAGGGTGGACAATGCCTTCCTTATCAGCTTGGTGGGGTTGAGATCAGAGAAATACTTCTGGTTAGGCCTCTCGAATCAGAAGAACATTGATCAATTCGTGTGGACCAACACAGATTTAGTGAAGTTTACTCACTGGAACGCTGAAATGCCAGGTATGGAGAGAGAGAGTTTCCATCTTTAAAACAGAGGGCACGACCAGCAGCTTACACTTCACTATTTTGTATCTTCAACAACTCAAGGTAACCAAGAGGGCTGCGTTGCCATGACAACTGGGATTTTGGCCGGACTCTGGGATCTGCTGCCCTGCACCAACAAGGAGAAATACATCTGCAAACACCTGGCAGAGGGGGCCGTTTTAACTCCTGCACCACCGACTCAAACCCCTACCAAGTGCGAGGAGGGCTGGAACCGAGTGGGAACAAGAAACGTCTGCACGAAGGTAAATTCAGAGGTCGACCTCAGCTAAACACAATCAAAACATGTTACCTGCAAATACCAACTAAACAAAACCAGTGTCCTGTCACAATCACCATAACGTACTGTATGTTAGTTCTACATATTTTGTCTTTATTTTGTAAATATAACATTATTTAACTTATTTAACTTGTGCTACGTCCAGCAGCAAACAACAAACACACATAGTTCTTGATTAGCTAGTGAGCATAGTGGAAGTGTTAGCAGCTAAAAAAAGATGGTAGAGACCAATACAGAGTTAAAACAGAGCAAATATCAGACCTTTCCAGGTAGGCTGGAACCTGCCTCGTGTCAAATGAATGATAAAGTTGATCCGTAACCGCTGGATGTGAACATAATCAAATGTTTCTGCTTCTCCCAAATGGCCAGACATTTTATTTATTGTATGATTAGAAATAAGTCAGTTTCTCTCATGCTATACAAATCTGGGCAAAATAAAGTATATAGTCTATTCAAGTAATCTACTCCACTGCTGTACATACCTGGTCCACTTTAATCAGACGTTCACCGTTGTGTTCAAGTTCTTCACAGGGCCTCGGGCAGATGAGAAGACCTGGTATGAGGCCAGGGATTACTGCAGGGCCATCGGAGGAGAGCTGCTCAGCATCCACAGCGATGCCGAGCTACGTGTGGGACGGTATGAGCCGGTTAATTACAACTTTAACTTAAAGTTGCAGAACCAGATACCAGTGGAAAACAAAACCATTACATAGTCCAATATCCCTCTGAATGTAAGAGGATTAAGTTTCATACTCACAGTGAATACATAAAAGTAAGATGAAATAGAATAAAATATTTACTCTACTATTGAGACCTAACTTGAGTACTTCTTTGATGTATTTCTCGTTTCAGTTACGTCCTGCCTCTACGGGGCAACGGCGTGCTAAAATAAGTTAGATTGATGAATCATTTAAACAATTTTGTGTACTGCAGACATGGAAGAGGCTGGATTGGACTTCATATTCCTGACACGGCCTCTGGTTATACATGGAGCGATGGATCCCCGGTTAGTTAACTGTGCTCTACTTTTTACAACTAAACTGATCCCAAATCATTCAATCCTGTATTTTTGTGCGAATATATAAACACGTGTAACATACAATATTGTTTGTTGTTTCTTTCTGTTCAAAGGTAAACTATCAGCACTGGCAGGAAGGAGAGCCAAACAATCATAACAATGAAGAATCTTGTGCTGAATTCAGAACGTATAACTGGGATGAGACCGGCTCCTGGAACGATGTGAGCTGTGAGAGTTACAACGACTGGCTGTGTCAGATCCGTGCAGGTACAGTTGAATAAAATGTGTACTGAATGCCTATTTTTTTTTGTCTCGTCCGAAGAAAATATATTCAACAGTCATCCAGGAAAAACTGACTTGTATATGCATGATATTTCATGCCATTGATTACCTTCCAACGCCCATGATACTGCCATGCTCCCCTTATTCGTTTACATTATCCCACAGTACGATATTCGACTCATAGCAGAGGACCGAGTGGGGACAGTGGCAGATGTGTTTGTGTTCTCTCTACATGAAATTGACACTTGTTTGTGGCCTTACAGGAGTGACTCCAAAACTACCTCCAAATAATACTGCAGTGGGTAAGTTAACACACACACACACACACACACACACACACACACACACGCGCGCGCACAGGGTGGCGAGAATATAAAATGACAAGATATTGGGAAACCGGCGATGTCTGGTTAGACCGGGTATAACTAGATTGAGAAATTGAGATTACTATAATAATGAGCAGGTATCAAGACGATCACGACAGTCTTACAAATCGACTGTTTCAGATGTTTTGCTAAATCAGAATTGAACAAATCTAAGTGAAATACGAACAAAGATATGTTTTAAAGAGTCATTAACAGTTTATTAAAATTGAATTAAATTAAATTAGAAATCTCAGACAACACAGAGGCAAAAACAGTGAAGACTGAGCATTCAAAAACACGTTTCCATTCATCAGGTCATTTACATGCAGGATATTATTGGTCCACTTGACCAGAACAATGCATCTTAAAACCAAACAAAACAAAAAAAGCGACACTTGGCATCAGTAATATTACAACTTCTAGCGAGTACCATTAAAATCATTCACTTTGATGTTGTGCAATCTTTCATTTGACAGACATTAAGCTGTAAAAGATTTACTACAACAGAAAGACACTTCAAAGTAAAACACAAATTGTCAATATGTTTCTAAAAACCTTTGCAGTCTACAACACCACTTCAGATGGTTGGCTTATGTGGAGAGGGAATCAGTACTTGATCAACAGAAACACAATGCCCATGGAGGATGCTCGTCACTTCTGCCGGCAGAGGCTTGGTGACTTGGTATCTCTCAACAGTAAAGATGAAAATGTCTTCTTGTGGAAACAGGTAGGTGTTTATTTTCTTTGGTTTGCTAAACAACAATTCAACTTCTATTTATATTGAAAGAAGTAGATCTAAAAGCGTGTGTGTATTCATGTGTTCACAGGTTTCAAGAAGCTATGGCTCATATTATATAGGTTTGTCAGTGGATCTTGATGAGTCATTATGGTGAGTATCAATGAATGCCATGAAATTTAATACAGTGAATCATTGGTTAGTGAAAACTCTTTGGCCTATCGATTACAGTATGCATGTCACTTTGCACTACTTTTATATACTTTTATATACTTTTATATACTTTTATATATATATATATATATATATATATATGGAGAGTAAAAATTATCCCGCTTTTTGTTTTATTTTAAGTTATTGTTTATCAGTATTTTATTATTTGTAAGTATTACTGGTACTGACATTTAAACTAATTTAAAACTTCAGCTTGATTTTATAAGCAGTGTTCTTGATTTTTTGTATTTTTTTTAAACTACATTTATTGTCACCTCTATATTTAATTTGTCCTCTGCATATTTACCATTACTGCAGAATGGCAAAAAGTTGGATAAAAAGGTCTAAAGTGAAGCAATTATTGTTTGCACGATTATACGTCATAATTCAAACTGTGCTTTAAGGTGGATGGATGGTTCTTCAGTGGGGTTACGAAGATGGGATGAAAATCAACCAAATCCTAATTCTTTTAATGAGAACTGTGTTGTTATGACTTACTACATGGGTGAGTAATTGCAAACTGACAAATGACAAATTAAACAAAGTATCAACCCTAGATAAGGTGTTCTGGATAAGATCAATATGCTACTCACAATATGCTGAAATGTGATTCATTGTATCTCCACTGTACTTACAGGCTTCTGGCGTACTTCTAATTGTGGCAAAGACCACCAGTTCATTTGTAAACGAGCAAACTCAGTACCTGTCAACGCCACTGCAGCCCCCACAGTTCCTCCTACAGGTGGCTGCCCACTCAAGTGGACCAAATTTGACTCAAAGGTCAGAAATCACTGGTAGCTGTTAGTTTCGATTTTCAGTTTAAAACTTTCACGACCACTTCTAAAATGTCAGTTCTTCAACATTTACTCTCATTGGCTCTCATTAAAGAGCAATTGGGACTGAATGAATTTGTCCAGGTGTGATTTACAAAACTGTTTTTCTATATCCGAGTGGTAAAATAATCAGCTTTCAGAATTACAGTAAGCCACACGACTTGTCCTTTTTTACACATATAACATGCTCTTATTTAAGCAGTTGTTGCAACTATTGGTGTTATTGGTGGTGCAGAAACAGGCTCGTCATAGTTTCATTTGGAAACCCTACATGCATAAATGGCATGATGGGGAAAAAACACAATATCTATCAGTTATTGGGCTTTGCAATCCTTTGCAAAGCCCTATATGTCTTTTATCAACAAGCTTTTATGCAACAATACGTTCCTGATGCAATACAGTCTAGTCCTCTTTTAAATATAAGTAGGTGACAATGGTTTTAGGGCTACAACAACGGAGGAACTATAAATACAGAGTTTGGTAGAGAAATAAGTACACAGACATTTTTTAAGATCAGATCAGATGGCATCAAAGCTTAATGAAAGCAGCCTAGTGTTTGGTTGTAGAGTGAAAAATCACGCTTTCATTTCTCATTTGTAGTGTTACATTATCATTAGTAGCCTGCCGATCATCTGGGAGGAAGCAATGAGAAAGTGCATTGACATGGGAGGCCACTTGGCCTCAATTCCCACAAGGCGTGTGCAAGGTTTGTCCTACTGCTTTTGACATATATTTTCAACAATGATCATAATCATTCATAATCGTGTGTGCAGTGTAAATCGAGAGTGTGAAAGTTCATTCTTGACCTGGAAAACAACAGCAAAAATATCTTTGGATATTGATGAACTTACTTTATATTAAACATTTGTAAATATTACGTTGGAGATTTTGCCAAAACTACGCGAAACTAAAGATGAAAATTACTTAATTTCTACATTTTAAAATTTCAGCATTTTTGACCACCAAAATGGCTGAAACAGCAAATACAGACCTGTGGATTGGTTTAAGTGCTTTCAAACAAGATGGATTTTACTGGACTGATGGGAAAGCAAGGAAATACACCAACTGGGGCTATTCTGTAAGTACACACAATCTTAGCTTAGTGTCGAGTCTTGTTTAATGGACATAAAAATGTTTGAATTGTTGTTTCTCTTGTTCCGCTCTTTAGACAAATCGACGTCATCAAGGATCCTTTTATCAAAGATGGGATGAGGTAACATATCCAAGACTGATTTTAAAGTAAAATATAACTCCTTTTTAGTTTTTCTCATGACAGAGCAGACTTTCCTTTGCTAGCAAACATCAAAGAGTTAAGGAAATCATTCACTCGCTCACTCAAACACTGCCAGTCAGCAGTTTTGATGTCCCATTGAAAATATGTGTAAATTGTAACCCCTCCCTATGTCCTTCACCAGGATGAATGTGTTGTGCTGACCAGCAGTACTTCCTTTGGCATCGGTAAATGGTTCATTAAGACCTGCAATGACACCAATGGATTCATCTGTCAGCGAGATATTGGTGAGTTCATTCTCTCTTTAAGAAATTATCTGAGGCAAAAAATAATGAATCAATCAATATAGAATGTCTTACATTACAGAACAGCTCCATACTGCCCAAACCTCAGTTTGCATTCCATGTAGTAGAGTAAACATGGTTTTGGAAAATGGAAAGCAATCCTTTTAACCTGTAGTTCCTGTGTCAATAAAGTTGTCTGTAAAAATGTAATAAAAAATGAATTATATTTATCTCTCCTCTCAACAGACAAAAGGTGGCAGCCTCAACTAGACCCAGCAGTTACTAACATCTATGTACCTCTGGGAAATGACAGTATCAAGCTTGTGACTAAAAATCTGACCTGGGATGATGCCAAGAAACACTGTGAAGGTGATAGCACCCACCTGGCTAGCCTACGAAATGAGTGGACGCAAGCCTACGTCGAGCTGCTGGCTATGAATCTCAAAGCTCCTATTTGGATTGGACTGAACAAACAGGTGCAGGATGCAACCAACTGATAGTACTGTACTGGAGCACAAAAAAAACAATTACCGGCTAGTTCCAGGGAATAAAAAAAAAAAAGTTGTAATCCTTCATTTAACAATTACTAGTGACTAATTTACTACAAATGATTAGCTTTTATCTGTGACAAACGACATAGAAGCCTCACAAGACAGCTGACGATCTACTCTGTGGTGTCTTATAAAAATGTACATTTGTTCAATCTATTTGGCAAAGAGAGATATTTTAAAAAGCCACATACAATGCATGTTGAATTAAAATGTTGATTTTATCCATTCTTGCTTTCAGATAAACGGTTATTTTAGGTATATTGATGGCTGGCACTTGTCCTCTACCGGCTGGGCTCTAGGTGAACCAAGCCGAGACCGACCTTGTGTGTACCTGGATGTGGATGGAAAGTGGAAGACTGCTTTCTGCAATCGGACCATGAACAGCGTTTGCAAGCAGTCTACAGGTACGGTCGTTAGCAGGCAACGTAAATGAATAAAATCCCCAAGAGTGTCAACTTCTGAAGGATTAAATGCTGTAATATAGTTTATTTTGCTTACGTCTTTAGCATACGATGTGTCAAATGTTAGCTTGTTAACCTAACTGTGATCCCTGACTGCAGTAATAGATAATATGTTCATGCCAAACCGATACTGGGTTTCTGAGGAAGATACTGTTATCGATATTGTAGACCTTAAATAATCTGATAATGATTTCTTTTAACATAAACAATAATCGTGAATTCCTTGAATCAGTTATTTTAAAGGATTGTGACTAAATACTAAGAGTAACATTTTATTTTTATCAAATTAAATTTGTCAGTGCCATATGATGTCATGGTTCACATTTTCTAAATTACCTCAAAATTGAGCAATTCCTTGATATTTATCAGTTGCCAATAGATCTGCAATAAGCTCTTATCAGCTGATATATTGGCTTTTCAAAACACTACATCAAGTATTACAAAGAAGACATACTTTGATGGATCGCAGGTGAGTGAATACAATTGATCTAAAATCAAAGATGGCAGATCTTTTCTTCTTTGCCGAGTACTGTTAAGCAGCGTTGCATTCAACGCTTACACTGATGGCTAGAAGTTATATTATAACAGTCTACAGTCTAACAATCGTATTCCCAAACTTGTCCACTTTCTGTTTTCAGTTTTGTGAAAATGCAGTTTTCAGATAATCTAATTTAAAGTATTTTAAAGTAGGAGATGATTTCTCTCAAGCCATGAATAAATACTTAATCCTTCAGTTTATCAAAAGAAAGTGGACATCGCCCACGCACACTCCATTAGTGTAAAATGTGCTGTTTTTTTCAACTTTATAACCACCTTGATGAGAGTTTGTGATTTCCACACTCTTCCATAAAAAAACATTCATGAGCACTGACTTTGTGAAAAAATGTCAATTCACTCAGATGCAATACTGTTAATTAATTGATCCAGGATATGGATCAGAGCGAGTTACTACAACGACAGTTTGAGGTTTTAAGTTCACTGCATTGAATATTTAGTAAGTAGTTGATCCCGTCATCCCTGTCTCTGTCACTCACAGATATGCCACCGACAGAGTCGAGCATCTTTCCAGGGATTTGCCCTCAAGAGACGAATGAAGAGCACCGCCAGAGCTATGTCTGGCTGCCGTTTAAGAGTCACTGCTACGTGTTTATAACCGATGAAATTGAATGGGCAGATGCAGCTAGCAGCTGTGTCAGGCATGGTAAGAGACACTTTTAGATCTAGAGTAGATCAAGTGTCTGGTGTAATAAACAGAAACTAGTAATAAGTGGTTAGCAATTGTTACAATCAGACTGTTTTTTGTTGTTGTGA
Source organism: Anarhichas minor (assembly GCF_050575085.1). Taxonomy (NCBI): domain Eukaryota; kingdom Metazoa; phylum Chordata; class Actinopteri; order Perciformes; family Anarhichadidae; genus Anarhichas; species Anarhichas minor. The sequence goes on along the minus strand of NW_027466470.1, from coordinate 7,337,899 downwards.
AGGTGGAACCCTGGCCAGCATTGAAGATCCTAGTGAGCAAGAATTCATCAAAAGCAATGTGGAGATATTTCAAGATAGCCACAGCGCTTTCTGGGTTGGCCTGTACAAAACTCATGGAGGTACGATTACACTCTTTTCTGTACTGTACTTAAAAGGTTACCAGTGGAGTTTATTTACCAAAATTAAACCGTACACACACTGCACTGCTACGTTCACAGCTATGACGTCACTGCTTATTTCATACTCGTCGTCACACCCACACACTCTCTCCCTCGCTCTTCACCACACACACTCTCTCCCTCGCTCTTCACCACACACTCGCAAACGTTATTAATATATTTTAAACATTCCTGCTGATGAAAGTGAAACAAACCAACTAAATTGGGAAAATTATTTATTTGAGAAAATACTTTTATCTCAAATTCCCTTTTTTTAAATTGTGTTTACTCGATGTTACCCTATTATTTTTTTGTCCTTTTGTTTACATTTTGTCCGCACCTCGACAGGGCCGTTACAGCACATGTGGGGCAAATTACAAATACATAATTATATCAAGCAGTTATATAACAAACTATAAAAGTGAAAATAGTATTATATTAAGTTTCTGTTTGGCCCTAGGGGACTGGAAGTGGTTGGATAAAACAGTCCTGGACTACATTAACTGGGCTGAAGATGAGCCTGATAATGACTATGCACAGATTGAAACCTCAAATGGGATTTGGAGGACAGGTCGCAGATGGCACGACAGAGCATACATCTGTAAAACACCCAAAGGTAAGATTATCATTCCCATGTAGTTTGAATATAAGGTGTTTTATATAAGTTCTCCTCATACATGTAGCTTGTTCAAAAAGCCTTTGGAGTAAGAGGAAAGGTCCATTTTCCTAAAAACCTAATAAAACAAAGAGAGAGAAACTTCCTATTATCCTACAACTTTATGATTTTGTACTATTTGTTATTACGGGGTGTTGTTTCCAACAATAAAGGTAATCCTCCATCAACTGCCATAAACTCAACATCCAGCCTCAGATCACCTTTTGTGACTCTGTTATTTTACGTGTTACTTTATGTATATAGTGCTGAAATAAAGGTAGACTGGGGAGTGACGGGTCAGTGCCGTCCCTCAGGGGAAATTAGACCAAAATGTATTCCTTAAAAAAAGATTAGTTATCTGAGCACTTTTCCCTTCTGTTTCTCTTCTCTTTAAACAGTGATGGCCGTAGATTCAGGATCAGGAAAACCTGGTAAGTTACACCTTTGTATCTCCTTAAGTTGAGTAGTATTTGAATTATTCAAGAACAATAACGATATTTGAAATGGTGAGTGTTACATGTAATGAAACATTAACGGTTATTATACAAATAAAAACATGTAGTGAAATGTAATTAAAAGGAATATAAATGATACTTAAAGCTAAATTTAATTTGAATTGTTTTGACTGATCCACATCTATTTGCTTGTGCAGAACCTCATGGAGGTCAGGATCCTCGCAGTCGCGTCCACACGAGTTTGATAATTGTGCTGATCATCATTATCACTTCTACGCTGATAGTTGTTGCATTCTTCCTCTACAAGAAGTCTCCTCGTTCTTTACCCACCTTTGACAATCCACTCTACTTCGACAGTGAACGATCCCAGCCCGATGTGGTTGATACCAATAAACTGATAGAGAATGCAGAAGTAGAAAACCCTGAGCTGATTATAACTCTGTGATTTATAAAGTAGCAGAATCTAACGGGACATGCACTGTACTGTACTCTATCCCAAACTGATGTATTACACTTGGTTGCTTCATTAATGTTTTAGCTTTGTTTTTTTACTATAGTATATAGTAAATATATATTCAGTTATTTAACAATACGTCACTAAGTGTGAGTTTTAATGGAGTTGGCGATGTCTGACCTCATGGAACAGAACAATTTAGGCTCTAGGATGTCTCAGTGGGAATGCTTGGTGTTTGATTTTGTCTTTATGTCTATGATTGAATGTATATAATTGTTACATGTTATGCTTATGCTCACTAGATGCTGTTCATTGCTTGTACTCTTGAAATGTGTAAAAAAAAAATCTCACTGCCTGTCATTGTTAAATGAACATTAAACTTGGCACTAAAGAATAATTAAAGTTAAAGTCATCAAGAAATAAAATAACACGAGAGATCAATTTACCTCCCATCATCCTCTTTTTGTAGCTGTCCAAAAAGTCCCCACTTGGGGTAGGAATCCCCAGAGGCCACACAATAACATATTAGCACGATGAAGTTTGCTCATCGCTTACCGATCCCTGACAAGTAAACCACCTTTGAAAACCCACTCTTCTTCAGCGATGAGCGGTCACAGCCTGAAGTGGTTGAAACCAATAAACTAGTAGAGAGTGCAGAGGAAGAGAGCCCTGAGGCTGTTGTGACTGTGTGATTTAACAAGACAACAAAACAGAATCTAATAGGACACAAACTCTATCGCGGGCTACTGGACGGTGGCTTTTTCTTTTGCATGGCCAAGGATTTCAGTCTGTTCTGAAATAGGAAGAGTTTCACTCAGGCGGAAACCTCCAGTTTTGAAGAGTGAAGCCAATGCGGAGGTGTCTTTGACTTGCATTCTCTCTACTCACCAGCAGGGGGCAACTCCTGGTTGCAAAAATAAGTCCAATTGTATGGAAGTCTATGAGAAAATTACTCACTTGATTCATTACCTCAGTAAATATTGTTAGCATGTTTTTTATGGTCTCAATCGCTAGTTTCAAGTCGTCTTCAGTACAGCATGATGTTCATTTCCTAAATTGTGGTCCCATTTTGAGTAAAATAGACCATAAAGCAGAGTATGATTTAAGGCGGGGCTACCTTGTAATTGACAGGTTGCTACCCAACCAGAGTCGTATACTCCTCTGCCGTCCAAATATAGTCACTTCCGTTTATTGGTTACAAAAATGGCAAGATGGCGACGGCCATAATCCAAGATGGCGACGGCCAAGACATCAAACTCAATGCTTCAAAACGGTAGTCCACAAACCAATGGGTGACGTCACGATGACAACATCCACTTCTTATATACAGTCTATGGTTTCACTAGAGTTGGCAATGAGTGGCTAAAATGGCCAAAGGAATTTAGACCGCAGGTCTTCTTAATTGAAATGATAGTTTGAATTAATCTGTATTTAATCATGTATTTGAATGACTAAAAAGAGACTTGTTAATTAGATGTACTGGGATGAAATTTACATACCTTATTTTTTTTTTTTTACTTTATTATAACTTTTAGTATAATCCTGTGTATTTCTATATTTGCTACGGATCAGCTGCTGTGTAACGTTGAGAGTAATGTTTAAATAGCATTAAACAAAGTAATACACATAACATATGTTATCATTTCTGTATTTCATCCTGCTGAGAGTTATATGATACATAGTCTTATCCAACTGTAAATTCTGGTGACCTACTAAGATAGGGCTTGTTCATAAAAACAATGAGGAAAAGTGACGGTGAGTGTCAGACAGAGTCCATCAGCAACTTAACAGCACACTAACCAGCTGCCCTCTTAAGACTTTACACCATGGATATTAATATAATCAGGCAAGACACTGACATTATTAAGTTTCGGAAATAGGCAAGAGATGTATTTTGCGGAGGCCAAATATTCTCTAGAGGAAATGTTTTTGCCAAATTGTGTTGAAAGACTCAAAAAGATTTTGAAGTTGCTTAATTGCTTTGTCTACTAAGCAATTTTTTTTACCAGTACGCCTCACCTGTTTACATTCTGACATCTTACTCAACTCCAATGTTACCACAGCTCACTTCTCAAATTCACAGAAGCCACTTCCTCTTTGAACACAACATTCTTTAAAAAAAAGGCACACATGCATTTTTTTTAAATGTAGTGGGACCAATCGACCAAATCATACCGTCGACAACCTTTTTACTAATTAACTCTATGACACAATATATAAATCATTTACAGTACAGAAATAATTATCCTTGCGTGGGTATTGAGATACGTGTGCTTAAAAAGGACCACTTCAGTCTGAGGAAGAGCCCGGTGCTCAAAACGTTACACATCAATACAATCTTTTTCATGGGAGCTACTTGGTGTGCAGATCAATCTGTTTAACTCTTAAGGAACACTTCACCCTCAAAATGATCATTTGTATATCAATTACTCATCCTGTGTTGCCTTGAATTCATGAAGAAAACGTTGTTTTCTGCGGGGAACGGAGAACACTTCAAACTGGTCTGGATTCGCATGGACAAGTAGCGCCTGCACAAGAATTGGACTGATTATTTAGAAGTGTTTAAAACAATGAGGTTTTACTGAAGATGCATGTATTTGGGAAGTACTGAACATTCAATAAAAGGCACTTTGATTATACTTCACGAGTTGTGTGAGAGTTTGGAGACGTGTGTTTCGATATAGTTTTGCTGTTATTAAACTTAGGCCCAATTTACTTCAATTCATTAGGACTTCATCAAGATCTGTTTGCCATGGAGGGATGTGAGTAACTGATATACAAACGGTCATTTTGTGGGTGAAGTATTCCTTTAAATTAGTATTACAGCATCAAATCAAGTCTTTAATCAAACACTTTCTCTCACTTATGACTTGAGGGCCTACTTCCTCTGCTGCTTCTGCAAGTCGAAGGTTAAGGATGTGGGCAGACTTGCAGCAGACTTGTGGGCAGACTTCCTTAGCTGACACTGATTCATCAGCCGTAATCATGCTTCTGCTGTGATTCTCAGCAGCCTAGAGTTGTTCCGCTGACCCTGCACTAGCATACAAAGACAGCAGCCATAACTATGTCATCTCCACTTGTCAGTGTAGGTAGCGGAGGGAAAAATAATTGCTGCCTGGATTATTTGAACAGTAACGTTTTCAGTCTTACAGTCTTCTCCCACATGAAAGATGAATAAATGGTCGCACACAGTCTCCCTTAATCCAACATTGGGAAGGTTTGGTGAGAGGAGGTATTGGATCATCCGACAAGCAGTTATGAAGAATCATATTAGCAAGTTTAGGCGCCATTGAGCCTTCGGTGGCTGACCACTGCCCGTAGTTTTTGTGCTGTTGTACCATTGGCTCTAGTTGCACAACCAATTTAGAGTCACCAATTAACCTAAACTGGGTGTCTTGGCTTTGACTGTGGAAGTATGCACATGCAGGTACGGGAAGCCTTTTAAAGTCCCACATTGTAAAAAGTGAGATTTTCATGTCTTTTTTATTATTACGCTGGTCTAACTGCTATATTAAGACTGTGTAAGCGATATGGAAGTCCGAGGAGAATTTAAGATAGAGGGTGAATACAGGTATATTTAGAAAGACCGTATGAGAAAAAAAATGAGTTTTTTTAAATATGAAAGCATGTAAACATGTTCGAGTAGAAACCATAAATACAAGCATGAACGTGGAATTGACTGGTACGAGGGGATAACAGGCAACGCATTCAAAGGTCTTTGTCTGTGCAGTTCTTTCAAGGTTGACTTGGCATGTGGTGCCCTCAGCCTTCTGGGTTTGTTTTCCTAGTCCAACTGCTCTCTTGTTATTGACTATAAGCCTCCCTTCAGTCCCTTTTTTAAACCACATTAGTATTGCGTAGTTGTGTCTGCTGAGAAGTATTCTGGATTGTAACCTAAAGAGTAACTGATTCATTCTTGAGAAAGTCCGGCATTTCACATAAAAAAGACAGAAAGTCAGCATTATGAAAACTTCTTTATCGTAATTATTACACAATTCTTCCTCCAGTCAAGTTGAAACGGACAAGAACGAACCAAACGGCAACTGCAATGTTCTCTACAATCCGTGTGAATCATGCGTATCTGCTCCAACCGCAATTTGTATCACATCTGCTTCCTCTCTTTACATATGGTGTCAAAAACCATAGAAGTCACATTCATTGTATTCAGGAATGTAAAATAAATGAAGGAATACTACTGTAGATGATAAATAAGTTGAGTAACTGGTGGTTACCTTAATAGCTTGTACTGTATGTAAAGATAAATGACAACCATCACCATCACAAATCGAAAAGAAATGTTTTGCTCTGGTCTACGTGTCTGCTATGTGCGTAGACTGGCCATCACTGAAGAGGTCAGTTACTTCAGTAATGAAATGGCGCTGTGCTATGAAATGGCGCTGTGCCAGCGGCAGCAGCTCCCTGTGTGTGTTTTAATTTTAGTCTTTTCTCTTCTTTTAGTTTTTTCTTTCTCCTTAACGTTTGGTTCTTACGGTCAGACAACGGACCGTAACTTTTTTCTCAACTTTTCTCGTGGCTTTCTGTTGCTTTTCTCTCTCTGTGTAACGGAGAGCTACACACAATGAGCGGGGCCATTGTTTACTCCCGTGATCAGCTGATCGCGCTGAGTGAGCCGCGGCTGCTGCCCGGCGCCAGGCCTGTGATCCCTGCGGAGCTACGGAGAAGACTGCAGATCTGGAGCCAAACGGAGGGCGAAGAGGAGGAGGTACAAACCGTCGGTACCGGCGATACTATTGGGGAACGTGAGGTATTTGGCAAATAAGACGGACGAGCTCGGCGCGTCATCGCCTAATTTGCATAATTGTAATGAGCGCTGTAGGAGAGAGGCGGGAACAGCGGGGGCTTTGCGCATGCGCGATTCATTTGCAGTCTGGACACAGGAGAGTGTGGGTCTCCTCTTTCTGCAGCTGGGAGTTCTCGTCCGCCATTGTTGTCGCTTTGTACATCCCCCCCCAATCAGCTGACACCGAGACAGCAGTGGACACCATCCACTCCACTGTGTCTGGACTGCTGATTCAACATCCTGGTGCATTTTTGGCAATCACTCGAGACTTTAATCACACCACCCTGGATAAAGCCCTGCCAACTTTTCACCAATATGTTGACTGCCCCACAAGAAATAATACAACCCTGGACCTTCTGTATGCTAATGCAAAGGATGCATACAGTGCCACTGCCCTTCCCCCCCATTGGCAGGTCTGATCACAACCTGATCCTGTTAACACCCAGGTATGTTCCTCTGGTGCAGAGGCTGCCTGTGACCACCAGGACTGTGAGGAGGTGGTCTCAGGAGGCTAATGACGCCCTGCAGGACTGCTTTGAGTCAACGGATTGGGGTGTGCTGTGTGGACCACATGGGGAGGACCTCAACAGCTGCTTCCCCAACAACAAGCCATGGATCACCAGTGACCTGAAAGCTCTTCTTAATAAGAAGAAAGCAGCTTTCAGGTCTGGGGACAGGGACGAGCTCAGGAGAGTCCAGCGTGACCTGAATGAAGGTGAAGCTCAGGGAGTGCAAGGACTCCTACAGGAGGAAGCTGGAGGCCAAACTCCAGCAGAACAACGTGAAGGAGGTGTGGACTGGAATGAAGCAGATAACCGGCTTCAAGGTTGGAGGGAGACAACCAGGGGGCTCCCTGGAGAGGGCCAACGAGCTAAACTCTTTCTTCAATAGGTTTAGCTCAGAGCCCTCATCTGTCTCCTCCACACACCACACCTCCCAAACACCTCCCCCTCTGTCCCCCCTGGTGAGCTGCATGGACTCAGAGCCCTCCTCTTCAAAGGGCTCTGCCACCACCGACACTATGACCGCCCTCCCCCCCTCTCTGTGACGACTGGCCAGGTGAGAAGACAGCTGGAGCGACTCCACCAAGGAAAGGCTGCGGGACCTGATGGCATCAGCCCCAGGGTCCTGAAGACCTGCGCCATCCAGCTGTCTAATGTCCTTCAACACCTCTTCAATCTGAGCCTGAAGCAGGAGGAAGTCCCGGTGCTGTGGAAGACGTCGTGCCTGGTTCCCGTACCATAGAAGACGACACCATCTGGCCTCAATGACTACCGACCAGTTGCCCTCACATCACATGTGATGAAGGTGCTGGAGAGGCTGGTCTTGGCCCACCTCCGACCGTGGGTGAAATCCTCACTGGACCCTCTGCAATTTGCATACCAGCCTCATGTGGGGGTGGACGACGCCATCATCTACCTGCTGCAACGAGCTCAGTCGCACCTAGATGGATCCGGTGGCTCTGTGAGAATCACTTTCTTTGATTTCTCCAGTGCATTTAACACCATCCAACCAGTGCTGCTGAGTGAGAAGCTGCGGGTGGTGGGGGTTAACGCATCCACCGTCTCCTGGATCACTGACTACCTCACAGGCAGACCACAGTTTGTCCGACTGGGCCGTGTGCTGTCTGACACGGTGGTCAGTGATACTGGAGCCCCACAGGGAGCTGTTCTGTCTCCCTTCCTGTTCACCTTGTACACCACTGACTTCCAGTACAACTCAGGGTCATGCCATCTGCAGAAGTTCTCTGATGACGCTGCAGTGGTCTGGTGTATAAGGGACGGATGGGAGGAGGAGTACAGGGCAGTAGTGGATGACTTTGTAGAGTGGGCCGGTAGAAATCACCTGCGTCTGAACGTGGCCAAGACCAGAGAGATGGTGGTCGACTTCAGGAGGAAGACGACGGCTCCACAACCGGTGAAAGTTCTGGGAGTGGATGTTGACATGGTGGAGGAGTACAAGTACCTGGGTGTCTCCATCGACAACAGACTGAACTGGAAGACCAACATCAACGCTGTGTACAAGAAGGGGATGAGTCGACTCTTTTTCCTGAGGAAACTTCGATCCTTCAACGTGTGCAGCAAGATGCTGGAGATGTTCTACCAGTCTGTTGTGGCCAGTGCACTGTACTTCGCCGTCGTCTGCTGGGGGAGCAGCATTGGAGCCGGAGACACCAACAGACTTAATAAACTGATTAAGAAGGCCGGCTCCATCATTGGCTGCAAACAAGACTATCTGGAAGAGGTGGTGGAGAGGAGGACACTGAAGAAACTATTATCCATATTGGATAACCCGGACCACCCTCTCCACCACCTACTGCAGGGACAGCGGAGCACTTTCTCCAACAGACTGATTCAGCTCCGCTGTCACAAGGACCGATACAGGAGAACATTCCTGCCCACTGCCATTAGACTCTATAATATATCACCTCTGGCCAAATCAAACACAAGACTATAACACTGCTACACTGTTGTTGCTGCTGTTGGTGATCTTGTGCACTACTGTTTTGTTTATTTTTTCCTACTTAGTTAATTTAACACGATTCTATTTAGTGTATATACTGTGCATTTCTATTACTTTATTTTCGTAAATTTAATAGGTCCTGCTCTGTTAGTTTTATTATATTGTATATATTGTGCATTTTCCATACTTAATATTTTTATTTTATTGTGTAACCCTGTTTGCTGCTGCCACAGACAAATTTCCCCTTGGGGATGAATAAAGTATATTTCTATTCTTCTTCTTCTTCTTCTTCTTCTACTGGAGCATGCTACCCGCACTTCCTGTTTCTCACATTGTCTGTTGTTTATTAAGCAATGGCAAATGACACTTCCACGTACTCCCACGTCTTTTTGGAATGTGTATGACAATGAAACAGCCAAATGTGCAAATATCAGCTTTTGGGTTCCGGTTTCAAATAACGGTTATAAGTGAGAAGTCTAACACTAGACCAAAAAAAAAAAAAGTCATGACGACATGACGAGACGGGATGTGTCAATTATATTAAGGTTGACTTTCGACAATCATTCACACAGCTCTTACATCCCTTGTGAGAAATGCATGGATAAAGTCTTCAGCTGTGAGACATCTCAGACTGATGCTGACAATGAAGATAACTTGCACAGCCTTTGTGCTCCTCATCCAAACATTACAATGTTTGGCTTCAGATGGTACAGTATTCCAACTTTTAATTTTGAGTTGTTTGTGAGATTGTGGTTTTACTTTTTGTTGTAATATTTTGCAGATACAGGATGTCAAAATACTATTTTCTTTCTGCAATAAACATACAAAGTGTGTAATTCTTTCTTTCTCAACAGATTCACCATTTCAACTAACTAACAAGGACACTGGTTTTTGTTTGGTTAAAACAAACAACAACTGCAATGACATGCGCTGGACAACTGGTGATCGACTTCTGGTTACACAAAGGAAGAAGTGCCTGGGAGCCCAGGGGAAAAGTGTGGGAAGTGAAATAAGCCTCTACGAGTGTGACGAAAAGAGCGACCTCCAGAAGTGGGAATGCAAGAATGGAACAGTGCTCGCCCTCAAAGACCAAGAGCTTTACATTGAGCTCACTGCAGATACCACAGCAGTTCTCACCAAAACAATAGGGCCCAATAACCACATCACAATTTCAGGGACATCCAACGGTGCTTGTGCAAGAACATACAGAGGTACAGTATAAAACAGTGTTGTTTTGAAGGACTTGCACTGTTCATACTAAATCATAACCATTTTCATTGAATTTCAAGCACAAAAATAGAATAATGACGATGGCAAATTTAGAGATTATGTTTTAGGGGAGATGATGAGGTTGTGTTGGGTTAAATCACTCACTGCAGGTACAAATTTTCTGAAACTAATTTTGCTTTGTCCTCATCACCTCTTAGAACTCTATGCAATTGGTGGAAATGCTGCTGGACTGCCATGCATGTTTCCCTTCCAGTACAAAGACCAGTGGTACTCAGACTGCACTACGGTTGACTCTTCAGAAAAGTATCTTTGGTGTTCGGTTGAGACAAAATATCAAAATGAACGCTGGGGATACTGTCCAAGTACTTGTGAGTACTACCTGTGAAAATGTACTTTTAACACTGCAGTGGGATCGGGCCATATTTACAATGCTAGTGTATACCGATTGAAAATAAGTGAGTCATGAAAGCTTTTAGGAGCCAGTGTTGCAAACGTCACTCTTTACATAAACAAGATTTTCTTTTAAATTAACGTTAAAAAAAATCAAAAGTCTAGCTAAAGTTAACAGACTCCAACTAGCCTTACTGGAAATTGACTTTTATTATTTTTCAAGCTGCACATTAACTGAGACATATTACTCTTCATGGGAGAGGAGTTAAGGTCTGCCCTAACAGTTGCTATATTTGAAAACAAAAATGATATTTGCTAGATATTTGCTCTTACAAGTTGCAAAATCTAGTGAGAAAATGACCAAGTTGGCAACACTGTCACGAGGTGTATGGCGTAATTAATTCTCACAGCACCTACAGGCATCATTTCATGTAGGGCCTACCCCCACTGCGAAGTTAAGTCCACCCCCATCATTTAATGAAGACAAACAAATATACAGCCTTAGCAATAAAGTGTTATACTTTGAAGCAAACATAACATTTCCAAATGTTGTATGTTCACAGCCAAAATAGGCTGGACTATACACCCAACAACCGGAGCGTATTACCAGCTGAACACACAGTCGGCTCTGACGTGGTCTCAGGCTGAAGAAAGCTGCAAACAGCAGGGTGCCTCCCTGCTCAGCATCACCGATCCTCACCAGCAGGCTTACGTCACCGGTAAGGTGACACTGACTGTAATGAAAGATGTGATAAAGAGAGGATTTGGGCACATACACTAATGATGTGCTATTTGTTTTTTCCATTAATGGATTTGATTTATAATAGCACTCTTCATTAAGAAGATTATTTTTTGACATTCTTAGCATTACTTGCATTGATATCTGAATGTTGGCAAGGAAACTATTGTGTTGTCAAAATAGTTAGGAACTTTGAGCCTTACTAGCAATTAATGACATAGGGACAGACGAATTATTGTGTCATTTTTGTTTACCATTACCCCAAACAGCACTACTAGGTACAGGGGGCAATAAGCTTTGGACTGGGCTGATCCTGGATCCAGAACATGGCTGGATATGGTCCAATGGGAGGCCTTACCGCTACCTGAAATGGGACTCAGGTAGTTTTTTCCTTTTTTCCAATTCTGTTATATTACAGTGGTGATATATCAAAACATATTAGAAGAAAAATATTTATTTAAAAAAGTAGAATCCAGTGTAGTACAATCTGTACAAAAACTGGAAAAGCAAAGATGACACTTTGGGGTTTTACGGGGTGTTATGTGCAAGAATATAACAGACAAATCTGGGAGCTGATATGAGGCTGTTTGCAAAACCAACAATGATAAGTATAACCATTATCTTCTTTAAGGACATCCACTTCCTAATCCGGGACACAACTGTGCAATTGTTGATCCTGCTGTACAGTACTCCTGGCAAAGTTCACCTTGCAGCAAGAAACTTGGGTACATCTGCTACAGTGAAGTGGCCGAAACACCGTCTGCAGAAGGTAAAGAAAAAGGTGTATTCTATTCGACTGTACACATCCCCTCGGAACAGTATAGCTACACTGTATACTGTATCTGTCACTCAGCCCGTATTTCTTTGTTCTTTTCATGATCAGCTGGTGTGACAGGATTTTGTTCAAGACCTTGGATTCCCTACAATGGACACTGCTTCCACCTTAATCGTACTCAGAAAACATGGTCTGATGCTCAGAGAGAGTGTCGTAATGAAGGAGGGGACCTGGTCAGCATCAGAAATGTGGAGGAACAAAGCTTCGTCATCGCTCAACTTGGATACGGTACGTCAAAATAAAAATTATTTTAAAAAACAACAATCATTCATTGTCATGTGCTGAGATGAAGATGACAGATCCTCACATTTTTTTTTCATGATCAGTTCAGTTATAGAATATGGTCTAAACAGCTGCCTTCCCAATAAATGCGGCAAATGCTAATGGTGCTAACAGCACAAACAGCAACAGTGCTGACAGAGCTAACAGTGTTGACTTGAGGGTGAACAGGGGGTTGGGTGGCCAGGCAGCACTAATAAGGCGAATGACGCAACGTGAATGAGGTGAATACGTGAAGTTCGCCTCATTTGCATGACGCTTTGTCGCGAAAGCCTATCAGCGTTGAGATTCTCCTCCTGTCATCCCTGACATCCTGACACTGTTGAATCAGAACGAGAGGAAAAAATGATTGTGCTGTAGGTGGACACCCAGAGCTCTACAATACCTCATATTTGTACAGAGGACGAAACTATGTGTATAAATTTACAGGATTCATGGGAACCCTGATTAAGTTAATTGCAAATAGTTTACGGAAAGATCATTTCTATTATCCATCTCTGCAGCATCCACTGATGAGCTTTGGATTGGACTGAATGACAGAAAGACAGAGGGGCTGTTTGACTGGATTGACCACTCTACTGTCAGTTTCACTAGCTGGGAATTCGGGAAACCTGCTGCCTCCATTGATATAAGGGACTGTGTTCTCATTAGGGGAGAGGTAAGAAACAGCATGTGGGTGTGGTGGCATATCACCTTTGTGTTTATCCACATAACATTCACTTGAGAAAGCGACATCTAATCATGCTCTTTAATAATGCGATTTATCAGGCAGCGAAAAAGCTATAATTTTGCAGCTATATGTCACAGTGAACTTAATTGTACATGTGTTAAATTACATTGTCAACGGCATATGTCTGTATCTACAGTATTATGTGAAATTTGTATAGTTTTAAGACTTTGGCGAGTTTATTGACATTTGATTTACCTGTGCATTGACTGTAGTATCTTCCAGTACCTGCAGTCTCCACATAAACATTTAACGGTACTTTGTTGCAGAATGGGAACTGGGCTGACCGTGTGTGTGAGGAGAAACATGGCTCCCTTTGTATGAAGATGAGTTCCTCTAAACCCACTGGAGATGAAGTGCAGCAGGATGTAGGCTGCAAAACTGTATGTTAAGTTTATTTATTTTTTCATCTATTTAAAAACTGTCAACCTTTGTTCATGAAACGATCACTAAAGTTGAACTTTGGTGTAGTGCCTGAACTTCAACTTAACTCTGTAATCTCCCAAAGCTCAACAGATCTTTTTAGCCTTTTCTTTTGCGTTTTGGTTGTTTCTAGCACAGCAAAGATCAGATAAACTCCCAATACTTTACCTGCATAGCTCCACAAAACGAGCAATACGACAAGACAGAAAAATAAAGTGCTTTTCAACCAAGACCAAAACAAACAGCTAAAAGGCAACTGACTATTACACTTACATTTACAGGTGGACAGAAACCCAGCTTCAAATGAATGCTAACGTTCCTACTTACTATGTTATATATTATAACATATTATCTTTTTCCCCCTCTAAAAATTGGCCAACCATATGAAAAATCATATGGTCATTAAATGATCTTTCTTCACTTTTTTTTCCAACAATCTAGGGGTGGAAAAGACATGGCTCTTACTGCTACTTCATAGGGATACAGACCAAAACTTTTGATGAAGCCAAAGATGACTGCAAGAGCTCAGATTCTTACTTAGCTGATGTTTCAAATGGGTAAGAACATATATTTTAGAACATATAAGTGTTTTGAGCAACACTACATTTCATGAGCCCAAATACATTGACATTTACGGACAGAAACGGAAAAAGAGATCCCATGCTCCTAATTGTGTAAATATTTCCAGGGTGGACAATGCCTTCCTTATCAGCTTGGTGGGGTTGAGACAAGAGAAATACTTCTGGTTAGGCCTCTCGAATCAGAAGAACATTGATCAATTTGTGTGGACAAACAGAGATTCAGTGAGGTTTACTCACTGGAACGCTGAAATGCCAGGTATGGAGAAAAGTTCAACTCCATCTGTAAGATTTGTCCAAAAGTGGCATCACAATTGACTTTTCACCATTTCTCCCTCGACAATGCAAGGTCACCGACAGGGCTGTGTTGCCATGACAACTGGTGTTTTTGCTGGCCTCTGGGATCTGCTGCCCTGCACCAACAAGGAGAAATACATCTGCAAACACCTGGCAGAGGGGGCCGTTTTAACTCCTGCACCACCCAGTCTTCCCCCTACCGCCACGTGTGTAGATGGCTGGAATAAAATTGGATTAAGACAATACTGCTTTAAGGTGAGCCATGTCTGTAAAAAAAAAGTTTTTTGTTTTGAGTTAGGCTTCAGTCTTGGGCAGTATAACAAGATTATCGTTTAAATGACATTGATTGGCCACGATAATTGTCTCCACTATAGGAAAAAGATATTCAATTATGCAACGGCAGTCAGAGATTTTGCGCTATATTCAGTTTCTGTCTTCCATTTTTTATCTTGCTTTTTCTATGCTTCACCACATTGTTAAAAAAAGTAACAAAATGCTGGCTTCAATCTAATGTAATTACAAAGGCTGATTGGTGTCTTGTTGGTTGTTTTTTGTATTTTATAGATGCATTTGCCTTCTCCAAAAATCCCAAATAGCCCACAAAGAAATACATCTGTTATTTTCAGAGAGATAGCACTGTTTGTTGTGTGTAGAGCAGGGGGAACTAATAGGGGGAACGCAGTCTGGACCTGGACCTGCAGCCGATAGATAATTGAGAATCATTACATTTTGGTACACTTTATGGCACTCGTCTCGTGGACGAGACCAGAGCCTTTAACCAACAATGGATGGACTCTTATATGTAAGGATATAAGGATAATTCAGTTACAGTATATTCATTCATTCAGTTTTTCAAAAGCTTAATGTAATGTTTTTTTAATTTTTAAATGCAGCCCTTATTGTAATTGAAATGAGAGAAGAACACTTATTTATTATTAGAGTATTTATTATTTATAATTCATCCAGACGATAAATATTGTTGCGATATTATTCAATTGAGCTTTCTGTATCTTATTTGACAGTCAGTTGTTGACTACATACAGACGTTAATACAACTGCTAGGCTACTTGAGTAATTATGGCACAAAATCATAGCGCAAGTTAGACATTATTGCGATGTTCTGGTTCTTTGCGTGAAGATGTTTTCTCTAAATGGCCCTTGTTGAACATTAATTGAATACCCCTGGTGTAGAGGGTGTGTGTGTGTGTGTGTGTGTGTGTGTGTGTGTGTGTGTGTAAGAGCGGCACTGTGACTTATAAAGGCACACATACAAAGAATGCAAAGACATTAAAATACAGTTTGCTTGTTGAAAGTCACACTACCAAATCATGTTGAACCTCTTTGTCTTCTGGTCAAGTTGTTTATACAATCATCCTTCGAAAAGAGGACCTGGTATGAGGCCAGAGATTACTGCAAGGCCATTGGAGGAGACCTGGCCAGCATCCACAGTGCTGAAGAGCTACAAAAGCTAGCAGTCCGGTACAGTATAACTGGTCACATAACAAAATTAAGAAAATACAAAACTGAGTTGCAGCAGAAGATGGAGGTTGGCCAGCAGAGCATGAGACAGGGCTTCAACAGGTTTTACATATATCATCAATACAACAACCATATAATGTAATCATTGTCCATCATAGCTCTGCAAATGTCTGGATTGGGCTAAGTGCTCCTGACTCAGTCACCGGTTATGTATGGAGCGATGGATCCCCAGTGAGTTAACGGTTTTCTACTAAATAAAACTTGAAATGAGTTAGCATTTTTGCACTTCCTGTTCCCTCGTTCCAAAGTCAATGTTTTTTTTTTAGAATGGGATTTGGTTAGATGGCTGAAATAAGTTCTGTGGTTAACACAAGCTTAAGATATTTAACATTTTGTCCTACGATATAAAATACGTCAAAACTTCAAGCTCTTACTTCTCTTAAAAAAGGCATGTGCTAACAAAAACGTGTAAGTATCATATACCTGCGTTTGCCACAGAGCAACAATTTTAAATCCAATGCATTGGCTCTTTGTCGAGGGAATCAGTGCGATGCTAACTACAAAAATACAACATCCCTGTAGCTCTTTATAAAATTATAAATACAAATGTTTGTTCACAGCTGCAGTTCCAACACTGGGAAGATGGACAGCCAAACAATAAAAACAATGTGGAATCTTGCACCGAATTCAAGATGTCTGACTGGCGGAGCAGTGGGTCTTGGAACGATGTGCACTGTGAAACATACCACCATTGGCTGTGCCAGATTCGTGCAGGTAAAATGAGGGAATGAAAACTCTTCATTCTCTGTTAAGTTTTCTAAGACCATGTCACTGTTTTGTAACTTTTGTTGAAGGTTAATCATGCAAGCTTGACCTTCCAACAATATCTTCCTCAAATGTATTTAGGTCAGTGCTGTCTACTATCACTCCAGAGCTCATTTGAGTATCATTTCACATTATTTATTTCCTTACAGGAGTGACTCCAAATCCGCCTCCAGACCCTGTCACTCCTGGTAAGTGGGCCATTTTTTCAATGCAACCACATAGAAAACATAAGAAATACTCTTTTAGACCAAACCTTATTTGCTATTGTATGCTTCAAATTTGCTGCTGCTGTTACTTCTCTGTGAGTTAATCCTCCCTTAATATTTGCGTCTACACATCTTTACATTTTAACATCAAACTTCATACTCCAAGAACACGCACACAGCCATGCTAGCGGCTGTGAGGCTGTACTAAATACTAACATCAGAATGCAAACATGTCATGAGAACATGAAGATCTGCAGCTAATTTCATGGTAAACCTAATAGTTGCTGAGATATTTTACTCAAAGCCACAATGGTGAGCCTCATGGTGGTACAAGAGGAAATGTCTGGAGATCCCCAAAGTCAATAGGATACATCAACTGGAAGGTTTGTTACAATCCACAAAGTAGAAACAGAGATATTTCACTGGACAAGTGAAAACGTTGACCTGCCGGTGGCATTGGATGACCAAAGTCAATTCAAACTTTGGGAACCATGAATGTCTTTTCAATCCATAGAGCCATGCTGCTTGCATGGCCAGAAAGCAACAGAAATCTGTACCTGCATATGTACTGGATTACATTACATATTTCTGACATGTTTTCAGACCACAATAAGACCTCAGACGGGTGGCTAGAATGGAATGGGGCTCAGTATTATTTGAACAGTAACTCGATGGCCATGGAAGAAGCTCGTGGCTTCTGCCGACGGAGGCATAGTGACTTGGTAGTTATCAACAGTGAAGCTGAAAGTGTCTTTTTATGGAAACAGGTGAGGAGTGACATTTATTCTTCATTACCGACATTTCTCATTGGCCATGGCATTTAAGCTCAGAACATACTATAATGTAGGTACTGCTCCACTGTCTGTTTGTGTGCAGGTGTCCAAAGGTTATGGGTCTTACTGGATAGGCTTGAACGTAGATCTTGATAAAACATATGGGTGAGTATCACTTAATTATTAATTAATGGATTAAATAAAATGAGAAAATTAGTTGAATAAAAATATAAAACTATGGGACATGTAGATGATGTTAATAATGGGTTGTGCTGTATGTAATGTAGGAACATTTCTAAATAGGCCTAGTTAAGGGAACAGAACACATTCACGGTTCGGTTTATACGTTGGTTTTTGGGTCACTGTTCGGAAAGTTTTTGGTACAATAGGAAAAACAAAGAACATAAGCATAAAAAACATTTTATTTAATATATTTTGAAAATTCAACACTTACTCATTGGCCATAATAAAAAATAATAATAATAATAATGTAATGTAAATGTCACTCATTGTCCCCCGGTAACAAATAAAGTATTTCTGATTCTGATTCTGTAATAATCCATCATAAGATTCAGACCTGTTGATAATTAATTTACTGGGCTGTAGCTTATGCTCGTTCATCCAGAATAGACACAACATACTGACTAAAATGCACGTATAACATATACCATATGCTTTAATTCTGTATTCTCTACAATCGAGTGTGGTAGCATATACGCAGTGATAAACACTCTATAGCATTGGTTACAAAGGCACAAGATGAATCTGCAGTAGGAGGCCGTCTGGATGCTGTCGAGAGAAGAACTCGCCATCCAATCCGTTTTTGTTTTGTTTTGATAATTGACACATTCAGGTGTAAATTAAATGTTTTAAGTGTAAACCTGCAGTCCCCCAGATAGTCCTGTGGGTTTGCCATTATCTGCCAACCTCTTTCCCATTACACATACTCAAAATAAGAATCAACATAAGATGATAAGAGTTAATATCAAAGTAGCTATCAATGCAGCTTTACTTATAAAGCAGCTAAATTATTTCTTTAAACTAAATCTGGTGGATTTTACTGCCTGGAATTAAAAAAAAAGGCTTATTCTAGATTTTTCAATGTAAGAATTTATAATACAAAAAAAATAAAATGCAAGATTGACAAAATGCATAGTATATTTGCTGGAATAAGGATCGTGCCACGTGGTTTGCCCCACTCTTCCTTACTGCTTAAAATGTAATTTACCTTTCTTTTAGTGTCTGCTTTAACAATCATGGAAAACGAGATGCAAATTATGAAGTGCTGACTCAAGAGCGCCTGCCCGTAATCCATAACATAGAATGTCTGACACCTGGATATTGTAAATGTCATAATGCCGGACAATAACATTGCTGGTCTGTAACATTGTTTTTGACGGAAAAACAATATGGAAAAGAAAGTAAGAGTGTGCCATGGATGTGTCTTTTACATTTTTAACTGATTTTATTGTGTTCCAAAAAGTTGGATGGATGGTTCTTCCGTGGTGTTTCAAAGGTGGGATGAAAATCAACCTTTTTTCCAACACAATGATGAGAATTGTGCTGCCATGACTGTATATACGGGTGAGTAACTTAAAACTAACTAATCTTCACGAGCATACTTTCATATAATGAATTTAATACAGAACTAATCTGAGATTTGATTTTAAATGAAAGTGTTTTTTTCCCCTAATCTATTTTTTTATATTTTGGATTGATTTACAGGGTTCTGGCATGTCTATAATTGTGGATCTGAGCACAGGATCATTTGTAAACGTAGTGGCTCACCACATGCCAACGCCACTGTAGCACCAACAGTTCTTCCAACAGGTGGCTGTCCACAAAACTGGAAAAAATGTGACTCAAAGGTCAGAGGTCACTTGTATTTTTTATAGTTGGCAGACTGGGGATACAACTGATGTTGATTCCCTCGATCTGACAAAGCATTGATCTATTTGTGGATAAAACAATAAGCTGCTCTTTTGAGATATCACACAGAGCTGTTTATTTTTCCAATACAGTGTTACAGCATAATCAATAACCAGAATGAGACGTGGCATGGAGCGAAGGCACAATGCAAAGCAATGGGAGGAAATCTGGCTTCAATTGTGTCGAGAGAAGTGCAAGGTTTGGTTTATGTTTTTTGTTTTTTTTTATATATATATTTTCCAGAAAATTATGAATCCTGAAAGTGAATTAAAAAAAACAGTCATGACAGCAGGCAAATAAGTATTGAACATTTTTCAATTCAGAATTGAGGCGTCATCTGATCGCTCTTCTGATCATCCTTTATAGAGACCACAGGTCCTGAACAAGACGAGGTCAAAGAGGACCTAGAGGAAGTACAATGATCACACTTCTATATTAATTCTGTTAACAACGAATATTGATCAGAGCACCCTTAGATTTAACCCGTTTTGGTTATATCGTTGGAGCTGGGAGGCTTGTTATGCACTTCAGGCCCAGCACCGCTGCATGCAAGGCACTCAGTGTAGAAAGTTTTAAAACGATGAAGTGACATATGTTATGTCCATGTTAAAGAAGTGTGACCCTGACACACAAAACAAACTTCATAGCAGGCGTCATCTTGGATTACAGCCGTCGCAATCTTGACTATTTGCAACCAGTGACCGATAGTGACCATATTTGAACTGCGGATGAGTGACTGGTAGCGATCTGTGAACCACAAAGTAGCCCACCCTAAAGCATACCGTGCTTTATGGTCTAAATTCAATCTAAATGGGACCGTAATTTACAAAATGGCCATCATGCTGTATTAAGGAAGACTTGAAACTAGCAATTAAGAACATAAACTCATGTTTACTGAGGTAATAAATCAAGTGAGAAGTAGAGTCATTTTTTCATAGACTTCCATACAATCTGACTTGTATTTGCAACCCGAGGAGTCGCCCTCGGAAACACTTCTGCATTTGCTTCACTCTTCAGAAACGCAAAGTCTACATCTAATATCCAACTAAACAAATACTGTTCATGAACATTATGTTTTGCACCTGTGTGACAAGAATTAACTAGTCAGTAAGAAACAATACAAGCTATGCTGTCATTTCTGCTTTCTTTTGTTGTTGTTAAAGTAGACCAACACACTGATCAAGAGCTTTGTAGAAATATTTTGTTCATTTGTAATTATTTAGTAATTATTTATTTTAACTGGGGAACAAAAAATTGTTAAATGATATGATCAATATGTTTTTCAGTGTTTTTGACTGCTAAATTGGCTGAGGCACCTGCCACAAGCCTCTGGATTGGTTTGTATAATAGACAAGGCAGACAATTTCTCTGGACTGATGGCCGACCAATGCGATACAGCAATTGGGGAAATGATGTAAGTGATTTAGTTTTTTAAATCATAATGATACTACTATAATGAACTACAAATCTTTTTTTAAATCACCGTTTTTCCTGAAAATGTGACTCTCTCTCTATAGTTGCCGATTCGCCTTCGTCCAATGAGACCTATGGGGTACCCTGCTGGGGTATAGTATTCTATGTAGTAATGTCAACCAATGAGCAAGCTAGAGTGTGAATGAAGAGAGGGAGCGGCGTTAGCAAAAACAAAGCAGTGAATCAGAAAAATGTAATGTTATTTGCTGACTGTTTCACGGTGATTATGTTCTAAAGCACAAATACATTTAAAAAAAATTCACATCTCCTCACAACTGCACTCCGCATCAGCAAAAATTGAAAAACATAAAATAACAATGTAACAACCCGCTGCTTTGTATCCTACCATTGACTATGTATAAGAAGTGGATGTAGCCACTGTGACGTCACTCAGGTTGATGGACTATGGTTTTGAAGCCTTGAGTGCGGCATTTTGGCCGTCGACATCTTGGTTGTTGTTTTTTTGCAACCCCGAAGTACCTGAAGTACAACTGAACACTGAATAAGAGATCTTTAGATGACCAAAATGTTAAAATCAACTTTCATGAACTGCAGACTTATTGTGAAAGGGTTACAGTTGAAATGGTATGTTCACACTGCGAGCGTCAAAGGCAACAAAGTGGCCAGTGTTGCCAGCTACATTGTCATCGAGTCACCGTTGAAGTGTTGCTCAAGCGCCCGTTGATTATAGTTATGTCATCAAATAAGACTGGGAACTGGCTAACGGTATTTCTTAAATGGAATGGAACAGGGTGAAACAAAAACATATAATCGGCTGGCGCTTCAGGATGGTCATTGGAGTGGTGAAAAAAATGTAGACCAGCTCAACTTGGATTTGGAGCTTCATGTCACAGGCTTCCATTGAAAATGACTCATAGTGTGGACACAGCATTAGACGAAAACCCCGGACAACGCTGTGGTAGCGGCCCGTCAATCACAAAGTAGCCACGCCCCAAAGCATACCCTGCTATATCTTCTGTAAACTGAGGTTATGCCTCAAGTACACACAACCTTTATTCAGTGTTCATCAATGATATGCATCTGCATTGTTTGTAATACATTTTTGGGTGTATTGATTAATATTTCTGAAACCATTTCCATTCCAGTGGCGGTATAGGAGGTGGCAGTCTATGCATGACATGGATTATGAGATGGGGTATGAAAGGTTTCATATAATGCAACGTGAAGAGGTAATACAACTTCACTTGTCTTCACCTCGATTATTGGTTATTTTGTAAAAATATTTATGCATGTCTAATTAAATTAAATTAATATTTAAATCAAGAATGTAGAGGGAATCCTTTTAGAAGTACAGTATACTGTATAGAAAGTATTGGGTGTCCTGCCATCTCATTGGTTTTGCTCAAGGTGCTGATTAACAGTTACATTAGTGCTGCTTCGTGACTCATCATATTTTGCAAATTAGTAAATTTCTTTTATGGTGAACATGCTCTGAGTCCCCTGGACCTTACCATAGATTACTCTTTACCCAATCAATGCTGTGTTTCACCAGAAAGCATGTGCTGTGATGACTCCCAATCCCACCATTGGTCTTGGGAAATGGATAAAAAGGTCCTGCAATGACACCAATGGATATATCTGTCTTCAAAATGTTGGTGAGCATATCCTCCGCCGTTTCTCTTGAATGCATTTCCTATGGCCTAGAATGATTCATATTATTATATTACTTTTATCAGATATTCTATATATTCTGTATTTCCCAATTGCAGTGGTGGGCCGTCAGGGCCAGCAAAGCCTTTTCTGTTTTGTCTGTCTCTGCTTTATAATAATTATTTTTCATAAATAGACTACCTGTATTATAAATATTTTCCCCTTAGCTTATTATCTCATTGCACAGCTACTGTCTTCTTCAGTTGCTTTACTTCCAGTGCAGCTTGTTTTAAGTAGAGCTTTTATCCAATTTTTCACCCCTACGCTGTCTCTCAGTAAAAAGATCTGCCCGGAGGCCTTCAGAATTACAAGTGAATCCCTTTGCAGTTTAAGTAAATGGAGACGATATTGTTGATGGTCATAGTCTTCAACCAATCGGATTTTCACTTTGACATGTTGGGCGTATTCTTTGACATGTCAGAGCCTTTCCAGCTTGGTCAGTGGGCTAGCGTGACATGTTGGGCGGTGACAATCCCAATATCTACTGCCTCTGTCGAGCGGACATTTTCGCCCTCAAACGCAGTAAAACGTATTCAAGTAATACAACAATACAACGGCCCGCCACTGCCCAATTGACAAAACACCATCAGCCAAGCATCAACTCACAAGCATCACATGCTTGAACAGTGTGCCCCCCAGTTGTGGGAGCTCACACTATAGCAGCAGGCGCATGGTGTACGACTAAGAGACTGTTGGTGGATTTTAGAACAAATAGTTGTCGGTGATAAAAACACAAGAGATAATAAAGTATAATTCAGGACCCACTTGGCTTTAAACACTATTCCTCAGTGGAGCTTTGACTTAATATTAATGCGTGGATTTTCAATTTGGGAGTAATTCGACCTACAACAGCACCAATACCAAAGCGAGCTTTGTTGTGACTGTTGTTTTGTTATCAAAACTCCCCAATGATCAAAATTAGGATTTCATTAATAACAATTTTAATGCAGGCCTGTTCAAACACAGTATTATTAATGGAAAATAATAACTGTACACTACAGGATCTCAACAACAGAGCCACTGAGTTTAAAGAAAAATGAAAAAACTAAATGTGTATCTTTTCACCCTAAACAGATCCCTCTTTCCCAGAAACCCCTGAACCGACAATGACCGACTATGTCAAAATATTTAATGACTCGATCAAGCTTGTTTCTCAACAAATGAACTGGAATGCAGCCAAAAAGCACTGCGAAAGTGATGGTGCCAAACTGGCTAGCCTGCGAAACCAGTGGTCACAGACCTATGCTGAGCAGCTGGCTTTGAACGTCAAAGGTCCTGTGTGGATTGGAATGAACAAAATGGAGGTACAGGACAGAAAGCCCCTCAAACTGAAGATCCTCAAAATGATATTGTGTATTCTTTTTTTTTTTCAAATATAAATATTTATAACAAATAGTACTTGAGTTTTCAGATTAGAAAACATTTAACATACTTTTCAGTGTTGGAGACCAGCTTATTGTAAGAAAGGGGAAGAAGTTCCCAATTTACTTTAGAAATTACAAAGATTACAGATTTCGTTGAAAAAGAAAAAGTATATTATGCTGAATGCAGTTTGATCAATCTTTGCTTTCAGACTGGCGAATATTTCAGATTTATTGATGGCTGGCGCCTCACCGCCACCTATTGGGGTAGACAGGAACCAATCACGTACTACTCTTGTGTGTTCGTGGATGTAGACGGAAAATGGAAGACTGCTGACTGCAATCGGAACATGACCAGTATTTGCATGAAGTCTACAGGTAAGGATCATGTATATTTTAATACATTCTTATTAGGACGCATTCCTGAATCTTACCCTGTAATGTCGAACATACATCCTGCCTTTACCCGTTTGATACATGGTTACAATCGTTATCATTGCATTCGATTTGATTGAATTGTGTTTGAAAGCATGCACCATACAGTAGTTAGTTGGTTTAACTGGCGTGAATGTATCTCTCATTCACAGATGTGCCACCAACAGAGTCAAGTGCTTTTCAGGGATTTTGCCCCGACGACCCGGAAACATCAAGATATTCACGCAACAGAAACAGCTGGCAACCATTTAGGGGTTATTGTTACCTCTTTCTCACAGAAAGGACGCAGTGGGCAGATGCATCTGCTAACTGTCTAAAACATGGTAAGTACTTTCTATGGATGGACCAATACGGATTCTTAATAACTCAGCTGTGTTTAGCTTCAACTAAACACCTACTGTTTTTTTGTTTGGTTGTTTGTGAAGGTGGAAATCTTGTCAGCATTGAAGATCCTTCTGAGCAAGCATTCATTCAAAGCAATATTGTATCATTTCAAGACATCCAATCCTCATTCTGGATCGGCTTGTACAAAACTCACAAAGGTACAGTCACACTTATCTTTCATAAAAACAAACATTGAACTACATTTTGACACTAAGAAGGAAAATGATCTATATCTGAAACAAAGAAGTTACAAAATGACAGTAGCTTAATCATTTATGCCTGCTAAGAAGAGAACTGAAACTACGATTGGTCAACAATAAGTGAAGAAAGAATATATACATCAATATCTTTATTTCAAATATGGATGTGTAATGTTAAAGGCATCTCTCAACTCGTGAGGAATTTTCACCAAGCTCTGCAGTTACCCTCAGCTCAACAGAGTTTTAGCATCTTTCGGCTTCTTTTGATTTTATGGCCCCATTGCATCTTTAATTGACCTCAATTCCAGCTGTTTTCAGCAAAAAGGCGCTGATAAACCTGGTTGTGAACATAGTTCAGCAATAAAGGAATACTTCACCCTTGAAATGACAGTTGTATATCAATCACTTACCACGTTTACCTTGAATTCTTGAAGAAAAGTTTTTCTCGCATACCTCCACAGTGAGAATCTGAAAACGGAGTGAATCCTTGATGAATTAAAGTAAATGGAGGCCAGGTTTAACAACAACAAAACTATATCAAAACATCTGTTTAATAACTAATTTACCCAGTCGTATGATCAGTCAACCCGTTCTCTTTCCCGACTCGTCACACACTGGCACTTTATCAGGACGTCTTGGCATCACTTTCTCACGCATTGGGTAGCCCAGCGCAATAAACTATGATGCTCCTTGAAGTGAACACATGGTAAACGTTGTGAATTTAAACAGAAAGACTTAAATAGGTTCAGGAAAAGATCATGATTTGGGTTTAATAAAAATGTGAAACATGTTGGCTTCACAGGGTGAAAGTCCTGTGTTGGCATAATGCATGTGTTTGGGAAGTACGGAGCATACAACTGGATAAATGAGACTTGGATAATACTACAGGAGTAGTGTGAGAGTTTGTTATACTCTGATATAGTTTTACTGTAAACCTGACCTTCAGTTACTTCAATTCATCAAGGATTTACTCCGTTTTCATGCGTTTTTGGATTCTTTGTTCACTGCGGAAGCATGCGAGAAAAATTACTTTTTCTTCAATACTTGAAGGTCACATGTGAGTAATTGATCCACAAATGGACATTTTAAGGTTGACGTATTCCTTCAAGCAGCTAAAAAGTAATGTTTCCCTGAGTCAAAACAGGGCTAAAAGGAGACTGAGCGTTTTGTTTGGCATTCTTCAGGTAGATAGAAACACATCTACACATGCTAATGTTGCTCTGCGTTTGCTGTTAGACAACTGTCTGCTAAAGTGTTTCCTCAAAACAACTTTATTGTGGCTTTGGGGTCAGTACACAATCAACACAATATGGGGAATGTTAGGTTATACAAGCACATTTGTAAAACTTAAATGTTGCAAAATCTTGTTTCCATTCACATTGAAAAAACAGATATTAAGTAACAAATTCAAGAAAAGCTTTATCTGTTAAAAAAAGAAGTAAATACTGGATTTCTATTTGTCCCCAGGCCTCTGGCAGTGGTTGGATAAAGCTACCATGGACTACACCAACTGGAATGACGAATCATCTGACAGCAGTTATGGAACGATTCAAACTGCAAATGGGAAATGGTCGACAGCGAACGGGCGGTATGAACGAGGATACGTTTGCAAAACATCTAAAAGTGAGATCATCATGCTGTTTGAATTAAAGTAACAGGAATGTAGAACATACAGTATAGTGACAAATCAAAAATACATTCATGAATTGATATTTAGAGTATAATGTAATGATACATGATTTTGTTCATGTTTGGTATCTTTCTAGCATTACGAAGCGCACCACAGACAACTGGTAAGTTACATCTCTATATTCTTTATATTTCTCTAATAATCATTATAAATTTGTTCTTCTGGCTCATCCTCTACGTGTTGAATCTGTACAGTAACTCCTTCAGTGGATCCTCAAACCCGTCGCCACAGCATTTTGGCAGTTGTGCTGGTCAGTACAGCGATTGCCATAGGAACAGGCATCGCCTTGTTTCTCTTCAAGAAGTCTGGACGCCGCTTATCTATCCCTAAGAAGTTATCTACCTTTGACAACCCACTCTTCTTCAACAACGAGCGGTTCGACACCAATAAACTGGTAGAAAATGCAGAGGAGGAGAATCCTGGGCCTGTTACAGCCATGTGATGTTTCAGCAGAATCTATTTGATTGAATTCAGTGAAGCTTTACTCAGCTTAAACAGTTCATGTTTTTATTAGCATTTTGTAGAGTATTTTAGCCCACCGCTTCTCTGACATAAATATTGTACTTTTATATCCTTTACATTTATCTGCTGGCTGTGGTTACTGATCATTCTTCAGGGTTTTCACATATAAAATAAACATTGAACTTTGATTAAATCTGTTGAATTCATGATATATAACTTTTTTAAAGAGAAAAGCTATGTTTACTGAGAGCAAATAAAATAACCAGGAGGAACAGCATAAGGACAACACTATTAGAGGGAGTGGACACATCTAAACCTAGGCTGCTAGTAAATGGCGATGTTATTATGTAGTCACAGTTAAAACAGTTATTCAGTTTTGTTCTTGATGACCAGAACAAGCAAGACAAGCTCAAAACACAACACTGACATAGTATCATCACCACATAAAGTTCCCATGGAGAGTGTGTTTTAGCAATTCTTTGAAGTCGTGTTTCTGGTCATCCAGCAAGTCTAATATTCACTCTCCTTCTGGCTCTTTACTGTCCACCGCAAAAATATGTAACTCTTTAGCTTGCTAAATACTCCGACTTTGTTTTCTTGCTGTATGCGTAAACTAAGCAGCTCCAAGGAGAAAAGTCAGCATCAACGTCATCGAGTACGCCTACTAATCGCGGCAGCCCTATAGTGACAAGTAGAATATTTGCAGCAAAAAGCGCAGCGAGTTAAAAACTAAATGCCAAGGAATCATGGACCCAAACTCAACATCCTTGTATCGATACAAAGCATAATATAAAAGGAACCAATGCAACATTTTCTTGTTAAAAGGCCTTTTTCACTGCAGGCACCTTTCAGACATGCATCTCTTTACATACAGGCTTAATCTGATGGCAATTGAACATGTCGCCTGGCTCATGTCTAAATAAATACCCTGATCCAGTCTAAGTAAATGTCACGACAGCTATCAAACTATAGCTCAGACTTAAGGTTTCCATATCACTTTCAAGAAAGGCACAAGTCTAAATCAAACTCCATCAGATTAACATGAATTGCTGAAGTGCTTGGCATATCAGAAGAGAGCCTGCACGCCCTAAAAGCATGCTGATCACTGGTTAAAGCTATTTACTCTCAAAACAGAGACAAAATGCAAAGTAGGCAACTATCTTCACTCCTCACAAGCAACCAACAGACCTTCTGCACACGTGCTCCTCGTTCACAGGTCACGCACAGTCAACAGGTGGCTGGAACAAACAATTAATGCAAAAGAGTGAGAAATTCTCAAACTATCCAAAACATGACAGACTCTGTCCCTGCGACAGTGTCTGCATATGAGGGGCAGTTAATTAAAACACAACCGCAACTTGGCCCAAGCTGCACAGCACGTAACAGAACATCAACACAGCAGTTTGGTTCATTCACAGTCAGCCACCGAGACATTTAAGAAAGAACCCAGCGAGCAAGAAGCATTGAAATATCAGTGACAGACAGACAGGCAGATGTTTTAACTGACTCGCGTTAATTGACGACGGAGTCCATCCCTGTTTAGTTTAGCATTAAATACGTTGTTCACTTACTATCGTTTGTTATTCTTCACAACTCACCTCAGAGTCTCTTCTTCCAGAGACTTAGCGTTATCCGTTTTCGCAGTGGCGTGACAGCATGTTAATGTTTGTCACAAATATTTTTAAATATCAAAGGAGGCATTGCCAACCTCACCTGTGATCACTTCAGTGGCAGACTGCTCAGAGTGCATTCCCATCTTGGTCCACACTAACCCTAACCCCAACCCAGTGAGTGTTTAACACGCACTCAAGTTCTGTTGTGCTACTCAAGTACAATTCTAAGGTACTTGTACTTTACGTGAGTATTTCCATTTTCTGCTACTTTATACTTCAACTCTACTACATTTAAGAGGGAAAGGTTATAGCCTACTTTTTATACATTACATTTATTTGATCTAAGTTTAATTTACTAATTACTTTCCAGATTCAGATTATTAATATAAAACTCATCAATAAAATAAATGATGTACCATTATAGATTAATTAAGACTGTATATATCTACACTTTAACCAGCTGCGACATTAAAGTGGTGTATGCGACACATTAATTCATCAAGCAGCTTTCATGTCAAGGACAAATCCATGGATCTGGAGAGTAATAAGTGAGGAAGTGGCTGGAGTGAATCTCCAAAATAAAATGTAAATTAACAGATTCTTTGTTGTACATTTTAATGATTTTAGAATGCATATTTGTCAAAATGAACTCCTGAAA
Source organism: Anarhichas minor (assembly GCF_050575085.1). NCBI lineage: Eukaryota > Metazoa > Chordata > Actinopteri > Perciformes > Anarhichadidae > Anarhichas > Anarhichas minor. Next base: position 7,308,256 of record NW_027466470.1, on the reverse strand, counting down.
GCTGTACAAAACAAAAATAACCAAAACAAATCTTTTTGAAAGGACCAGAGTCATCTCAGTCTCGTCAACTCAAAGCAAACATATACAGTAGGTCAAGTACCAACCAGTGCAACAGGCTCTCTGGTTCTCCTCACATTTAGCCAACCTAACAAGGCAATTATGAAGTATGTACAAATGCATAGAGATTGTATTCAAGCAATATATTTCATCACAAGAAGATGCATAGAGTATCCAGCATAAAGCACAGGTCAGTGTCACCAAAAGATTTTCCATGCTTCCCGACAGAGCAAATGCAAGTCAATAGATACGCTTGAACACCATTTAGAAAAGTAGGAAGCAAAGTAGGACTTCCCTTTACGTTTGTGTAGAAAAATATTTTGACTTTCCTTACCAATGTTTAAAATAAACTGTTGGCTTTTTTAGATGCACCGATTTGTGTAACTTTGTAAAAACAAAGTAATATAATAATCATAATATGCATTAATTGTACAGAAGCTGAGAACAGCTGTTGTCAACTATTTTATTTTATCTCGAGATCACATGTTAATTATTTCATTGTGTCGGGAATACAGAGAACTGTTTTCAAACTAATGATTATTTTTGTTATCAAGAAATCTACCGATTACTTTGTTGCTTAATCAATTCACCATTTCTTAAAACAATCAATTTCTCAGGTTACAAGGTCACATCTTCAAATGCTTGTTTTCAAATCTTACATTTCATCTTACAGATAACGTTTGGTCATTTTTGCTAAGAAAAGTTCTGATTGAATGATGAATAAGTTATTTAGATAATTAGTCAACTGAAATTGACTAATTGTTGAAACTTTACACAGGATAATTTTTTGGCTTTCTTAAGAAAAAAAAAAGTTCTGGGAGATATCACGAGAAAAGGACTTTTGGACTTTCTCAAAATACACACTCCAGTTGCCAGTTGAGGTACACCGAGCAAAAACTAATGCAATCTAATACAAACAGTCCTGCAATAAAGCCTACCGCTATGAAGGTTATGATGTTCAGTTTGTATTGGAACTGTTTTAGAGAGGCGCTGATTCATCTGCATGAGGATGTAGTTTGTGAGGCTGTTAAACTGAATTTTGTCCATCCCATTTATATCAATGTGGGTAGACTAAATAAGAGTAAAACAAGTCAGTATGAAATACAACCAACAGCTTCACAAACTACATCCTCCAAAATTACCATAAAGTTGAATCAACACAATAAAAGTTGAACACTGTAACCTTCACGAAGATGGAATTTATTGCAAGACTGTTGCATAAGACTGCATTAGTTTTAGCTCGGTGTCCCCAATGAACCAGCAACTCGGTGTCATTATTCTGTTAACACATTCAAACAGACCAGAGATAAGAAAAACAACTAACTTGTGATCTTGAGATAACGGATGAAATAAAATCTCAACTGTTCTTGGCTTATGAACATTTTGTGCAACCAATGCAAAATATAAATTCAAAGACATCGTGCACAAGCACAACGTTGCATTTATCTCGACCAATGTCAAGTAGGTGAAAATAAAATGGACAGTGATAATATTAATTCTGGTAAAGAACAAGAAAGAAGGACAAAGTGTGTGTGAGTGGCAGAGGGTAAAAATAAACAGATCCAGTCCACAAAGACGACGCATCCTGCCCCATCCATTAGTGCATTATAACTTGAGCAGCATAAAACAATGCACCAACCCACAACAAACAACAGTCACTAGTGTATATAGGAATCCCTGTGCCATTGTCGTGCATCTCTATCTCTACCTCGATCCCTATCTCTGTCTCCGTCTCTTTCCCTGTCCTTGTGTCTTTCTCTGTCCCTGTCTCTGTCTCTGTCCCTGTCTTTGTCTCTGTCCCTGTCTCTGCCGTGGTAGTTGTGATGATTGTGTGCAGGATAGTGATCTGTGTGGTGTGTCCGTGGTGGAATATGCTGGTGATGCCTACGCTGACGGTTGCGTTCATTGTGCTCCTGCTCATAGTTTTCCCCGACGTGTGAATGGCTGTTCCCACGGTGGTGATGTTGTTGTTGTTGTTGTTGTTGTTGTTGTTGTTGTTGGTGGTGGTGGTGGTGGTGGTGGTGGTGGTGGTTGCTGTTATGATGGTGGTGGTTATGGCCTCGGTGGTTATAGCGCGTCTCCTCCTCGTCCTCGTCCTCCCCCACCGCATCCTCCACCTCCTCCTCCCTCTCCTCAGGCAGGGGCCTGCGGGGAGGCCTCTGTCTGTAATCCCTGCTTGACCGCACTTCCACGCCGCCGGATGTTTGGTTTTGCTGGGCGTGGCTGTGATGCTCCATCCGGCGGTGGTGGTGGTGGTGATGGTGGTGGGTGTGCTGGGGTTTCTTTGGTTGGGTCTTCAGGAGCTGCTCTTCCTCCTCAGCCCTCGGCTCCTGTGCCGGGGCTGGCGGTTGCTCCTGGTCTAGATGGTTCTCCCGGGAACCCTTCCTCTTAGTGGCAGCAGACTTCTTGTTTTTCTGCCCATCCTGGGACAAAAAAATGCAATGTAATGTCACATACATGTACATGATAAAGACATGATATGAAGAAAGTTTGCTCTAACACAAAAACACACTGTGCCCAAGGCTATGGCTGTTTAAAAATCACATCCCAAAGTACTGCATACTACGAACTCAATCTGCATCACAAACTGCCATTAAGGATTAAGACTGTTCCCACTCAAGTATACTCAAGCAATACATCTTCTTGATCCGGTATTAAGTTAGACTTTTCTTGATACTTGATGAATGAACCTGTATAGGTTTTATTATTCAGTTCCATTTTTAGTATTTGACTATAATTTCAAGGTTTCCAAGAAGCATCATTGGGAGTAAACACACTAGAGCGACAGAGCTGGTGTGGAGGTAAACACCAACAAGTTATTTTTATGCCATAAACTAGAAATTCAGGTTGAACTGAAACTTAGGAGGGGAGGAAAAACAATACTTGTACTTGTACCATTACATTCTACTATTGGATTTTCTGCCTCTTGGATTATTTTAGAGAATATATACACTAGTTTGAAGGTCTCCTCTCGGAATCAATCGCATTTTGACTTTGTTTTGTCTTGGTCTCAGTCAAAGAAGACATATTTCAAGATCATAACTGCAGGTTATCAATAGATTTCCGGAACATTGTCTGATTTATTTGTTATCAGCATTACTGTGAGTGCTCATAGAAAACAAAGATAAATCTCAGCACATAAAAGTCACCTCTGCAATGCCTTTTGATTATTATACCAAGACATTTATCGTGGTACACTTGTACATACACAAATAAACAGTTTATATGGCAATAAAATGAATCTTCATTTGTATTCTGTGATTGTTTTTATGGGAGTATGGATCTTTCAGATCAATTTGATAAGTGGCTCTGGTTTGCATGCTCCACATTTTATCGTAAGTGTGTCATGCAGTGTGGGACCACCACTGGTCCTGGTCTTGACATGGTCTCCATCCCTCATAGTTTTGGTCTTGTCTTGGTCTCGGTACACTCTGGATCTCGGTCATCACTTGGTTTGGCTGGTCTTGACTGATATATACATCATTTCTAGCTAGTTTCTATAGAAGATGCTACTGTAACTCATCTCTAGTACTGCGGTGAAAACTCAGCTACAGCATTTAATTTGAAGGTATCTCACTCACCAGAGGCAGACCTATCTCATTTCTTCAACTTCCCAGTGGAGTAGGATGAGGAAAAATGAAATGAAAATGTTCGATGAATGAATGGAAACAGATAGAGACGCAGCACACTGTGCATTTCCTCTATCTAGACAAATCTACATTCCTGCTAAGCAAATCATTTACTATGCAAACCATTTTTTCCACATTCAGCAGACTGTCTGTACAGATGAGGTGAGTGGGATGAGATGTTTGCGAATTATATTAAATCCTATACCTTTATTGTTTGTGTAGTTGTTGTCTATATTGTTGTTTATATATATATATATATATATATATGTGTGTCTGTCATGTACCGGTATTGCTGAAGGACTGGTGGGCAGTGTATTCTCGGCCAGCTGGGCCACTAGTGCGTTGGCAGGCTCCATCTCTGGCGGATGAGTGGCTCTCCAGTAAGACTCCAGATAATCAGCAACGTGCTCACAGGCGTCAGTTAGCTGATTCTCATCTAAGATGACGTCAAACATTTCCTACAGGAAAATGAGAATATGGACAGGAATAAATAGAAGACCAACAGCAGGAAACAGACAAAAGACTACTTTATAACTGGGACAGTTTAAAGTATAATCTGCGACATCCCTGATAACGTGGCATGAGTGTGGGTGTGTTTAAAAATAACACACCTCTGGTAATCACTTAGTTCTTGCAATAACATTCAAATAAATAGGTGTAGGGAATAGGGTCGTCTTAAAAAAAAAAAAAGGACAACTATGCAAACACTGACATGGGCTTCCAGCGAAAATCGACTTTCGGAAAATATGTGGAATTGACAATGTAGTCAACAACACTAATTCTGATATCTGTAGAATGCATAAAAGCAAAGCCTTAGCAAGGATTTAAAAATACTGAGGTCATGGGCACCAAATTAAGGTCTAAATGCTGTTTCAGCACTTTAGACACAGAGTCTAAAAGTACTGGATTCAGTCTGACAAAATACCCATCACATGTGATTTTTTAAATTGTGAATATACAGCAAGAAGCACTGAAGACATGATGTCACTGTCATCAATGGTGGTCACAGCCCTGCATAAAAGTCAAGGGGCCACCAGTGTATTTCCAGTTTGCACCAAACTCAGTTTTCTTTCAATTCCTGGATAGTTGTTAGCAGTGTACTACAGTACAACTTCAACTAGCTAAGCCAAATGTATAATTATGTGCAACAACTGAAGTATCTAATATAACAGGCATGATAACAATCCATCTTTTCATTCATCTATTCAATATAAAATGCAGTATTACTGAACAGTAGCACCACTTTCACGCGTTGGCCACTAGATGGCACTCACCGGAGGGCACTGGGCGAGCTTGTCTGCTGCCACCATCTGAACGTTAAGATGCTTGGTCTGTGACTTCCCTCTAGTCTTGATCAGTCTCGTCAACACCTACAGGGAGGAGAAGGAGGGAGGGGGGAAAAAGGTGATGGTGGCTGTTGGCATTTTACAGGGTCGTGTTTGTTTAGTTCATGCAGTGTACAAAATATTGAGAGAATTGAGGAACAGTCAGTCCAAAAGAAGGTGCAGGTCTCTGGCGATGCCCACCTTCGGTGAGGAGATCTTGACGTAGATGAGGATCGGCGCCAGGGAGGTCTTGGACACCTGGATGGGGTGGTTAATTGTGTCTGCATCTAGAACCACCAGCTGCAGGCTGTGGGCCAGCTCGAAGATGCGCTCCACCTCCCCCTGGATCTGGGCTGCAAGAGCAGAGAGGAAAAGCACGACTTTGACACCTGAGATCCAGGAAACAAAATCAGCTGTGCATATTTCATTTTCTTGTTAACATTTAACTCGTGAAATTAGATATATTTTCTTATCACTGAGCCACAGCTTTGAGTTATAATTTCACACATGTATGATTATTTATTTGAAACATTATTTGAAATGCCATTGTGTGCAATTTTGAATGATTTCATATGAAATTCCATTATCAGAGCTGGTATGTGAAGTTTTCCATCTGTCTATATTCTATATATTCAAGATGCAGAAATGAATATAGAATCTGAAATATCTTATTTTGAAGGTTAGATTTGCCAAACCCAAGGTAAGTGGAGAAATAAATGATCAAGTCTTATTTTGAGATTAAAAGTCGATGACACAAAATCTTCCCACAAGTTCCATTTAGTGTAGCTATTGTAGACATTTTAATTGAATCACATAATCTACCTCAGCGGAGGATACAAGCGTAGATGAGAAGTGCTCAGAAAAATAGACTTTTGACTCTAACCTACAATTCCATGATGAATGGGAACAAACAGTAACATGTATATGGTTTTGTAACCAAACGAACCTTTTTCTGCATCTCAATTCAACTCAAAAAACTAAATCTCATATTTGTATTTCTAATGTAAAACGAGTCAAGTAAAAACGTACTTGTGAGCTGCTCACATGACACAACCCTTCAACAGATTAAAAACTGTAAATGCGACCAATGACGAAACACTGCCTACTCAGTGAGACTACTACAGTGAGTGATGTATTTTTATTTTCCTGGGTAACCAATCCAAGACAAACAGGATGTGTTGCACTCATGGGAGGACCATTTTAAAGAATGGCCACTAGAGGAAGCAAAGGGAAGCAGAGCATGGAAGAGGCACTGGCTGTTTTCAGTCCTACTGACAAATATCTAAAACATAACAGTGAATTACATCTGAACAAATGTAAGCCCACTAAAACGATGAACAGATAAAACACCGGCTTGTTGTGAACAGTGTGAGAACAGTGGCTAATGGTGCTGATGAGGTAATGAAAGGAAGGTGATTCAAACAGACAGACACGGACTACCAGTGCTTTCAGTCATACATACCGGCAGCATCTGGGATGAGGGAGCATTGAGAAAGAAAAGAGTAGAGAAAACCAAGTAAATCTTATCCCCCAACCAAGGGTGGATTAAACCGAGCCTAATTCACAATACCACTGGGGTAAAGAAAGTACACAATCTTTACTGACAGTCCGAAAACCCGCTTATGTCTCAGATGTCAACCTGTTTTCAGTCTTTGTGCTAAGTTAAGCTAACTGGCTTTGATTGCAGACAAACATAAAGGTGGTAGGGATTTGCTCATCTCACGCTCTGCAAGAAAACAAACAAGCATATTTCCCAAAATACAATCTTCATTCGGGTGCACACAGTGACAGTATCATCTCTTTGAATAAAAGATCAGCTATGCAGTGTACATCACATCGCTGCACAGTGTTTCAATCAGGCAAAGAAAAAGGGAACGTCTGACACATTCATTTCAGACCTGGGTGAGATGGAATCAGTTGCTTTCTTTGAACCTAATTAAGGTTGCAAGTGGGTGAGGTTTGCCACCAGGGACAACACGACGAGTGCAAGAGAGCTAAAACAATTACAAGAGGTTATTTTAGAAGTTCATTTAGCGTACTTTTCTGTGGCCGATGCTATCTGATTTGTCCTGATGAGGTAAAGCTCGGCTGCCTGGCTCTCCAACCAGATAAAAGTGGTGCCAAAGATAATTTGCTACGACTGAGGCTCCAGGTCGGGATGATGAAGCCATGTACCTAAATTGGAGCGAGTGTTCGACCGATCCATTAAGGCCTTTTTGCCAGGGTTGTTGAGGATGGAGCGCTTAGCCAGAGAGATGTCTGCTGTGACCCGTGTAATAGTAATTCTGGAGAGGAGACAGAGGAACAGGGTGTGTTACACAGTTTCATTGTGTTTTATTTCCACGTGAAAGGTGTGACACTGGAGAATTAAATCAGAACTTACCTGCCTTCAAATCGATGTTTTAAAAAGTCAAAGAGTGCTTTTTGCATCATATCTGTAACCTGGAAGCACACATGAAACATGGAATTTAAATAGAAGTCTCCTCTATGCAAGTTCAACACAAATACCAATATTTATTTGAAATATATTAGGTGTCTCAGGTTTACAGCATCTTAGACCCGTCACAAGTCAAAAGCAACTTAGACTACAGAGTGTGTGAGGCTGACTTACATCTAAGCCCTTCAGTGATGGTCCCATTAGAACCACAGGACGCATTGTAGGCACTACATCATACATAGACACCTGCTCCCCCTGCAGACACAAAGAAGAAACTGCTGATGCAACATGTCGCTTGCGGTGCAAACAGAGTGAACATGGATGAAATCAGATTTTTGCTTTTGTTTTATTCAGCTCTTTGTAATAAAAAAAGGGTCTGTAAAAGTGTTTGGGATTATCTAAATGAGTAACAATGAGTTGAAACAAACATTGAGTTGCTTACCGGTTTCTTTTTCACCTGCTGATTGGCTGCTCATGCAGAAGGATAAGAGAGGTGTCTCATGTTAACTCGCCAATTATCACAAATAGACAACAAAACATTTTGATATTTTACTTTTTATATGGCGTAGCACACACACTGACCTTGGGATGGAGGGGTATATTTCTTTGAGTTCATATCTTGAGCTACTTGAGTGGATGCTTTGCTGAAATGAGAGAGCAATCCTGAATGAACTCATGTCTTCCCCACTAAAATGTTCAGTTATTGAAACTTCAGTTTTTAACAAAAGCACAACATGATGTAATTTGATCACTGCAACAATCACAACCTGACAGCTTATCCTTTGCAATTTCCCTATCCTGTGCAATTATCTTTGTTTTCTCTTGTACAATGCTACACACCATAGAAGCAATTACCATCTCCAAAAATCTATGTTGTTATCTTATATGTTTGTATTTTCTTTGCCTGCTTCTTTGACTATTGAGCTGCTGTAACATTTGAATTTCCCCAGTGAGGGATCAATAAAGTAGTTATTTATCTATCTGTCTCTTATCTATGGTGAAAATAGAGCACTAGTGTCTAAGCTCTGAAATAATGTGTGCTTACAGACTGTATATCTACTTATATAAGACACAGCTATATAAAGCTCGGAGGGTAAATCCCTTGAAGTGATTCAGCACACACAGTTGCCACCAAAGCCAAATTTCCAAGATCCTCTAGATGAGTTTCTTTCAGCCTAACTGGGTCAAGTCAAAATCCTTCAGTCTGTAGTGGATCCTCCTGCCAGCCAGACTGATTAAAGTAAAACAACCTACTGACTCAACAAAAGGAAAACATTCCTACTTCTCAAAGTAGTTCCATATCTTTCAAACGTCTTTGTTAACCGTCGCATGTGGGGAGATTTTCTGTCCTTGACCTCCCTTTTAATGTTCCGCTCTTATACTTTCCTTTTCATGTTTTTCATCTTTCAAGACTGGATTACCAGCTGGGCCCTGCAGCTCCTCCCCCATAAACCCGCAGGATCCTTGTTCAATGTGTCCTCACATAATGGTTCCTATGATATCTTACCAGAAGTTTTCTGTTTTCCGACGAATGTCCAGCAACACAAGCTATCAGTGAGAGTGTTTCGGCAAAAAAAAAACTACTTGGTTAAGTTAGGTTGAAGGAAAGGTCGTTGGGTTAAAACGACTACGGAAGTGGTGTCACAGTACGGAAGTTACGCGACGAATAAGTCAGCTTCGACGTGTGTAAAGCATCTTGAGGAAAGAAAAATGACTTGACTTGGACCACAACTCATCCCTAACTGTGTGCATTACATTTGTTGGATACTTTGGACACTAATGCATAGAGAGTGGGAGATAAAGGGGTCAGTTGAGGCCCTCAGCTCATTTTTGCCACAGTGCAGCCTTGCGGTTTGATCCCGCCAGGCTTGCTTCGCTTCTGTCAACAAAACAATTCCTGGTGTGACCCTTTCCCACTGATTACACCTCTCTGCTCAAAATGTAGTTTTCCTAATCTGTGGATGTTTTGAAAGAGCATCAGATGAATGCTGAAAACGTCATATAATCCTCTGTATATCACTTTATAATGATATTTGTGTTTGTATGTGTGCGGGACCAATAAAGATTATTATTAGGATTACAAGATAAGGCAGCACAAAGCAGCATGGGCTCGTGTGCTCGTTTGTTACCCCGTTGTGTTGAAGCTAGTGGAAAAGAGAAACGTGCTGAACATACTTGGCTAAGGCCTTGGCAGCTTTCCTCGCCTGCACTTCTCTTCTGATGAGAATGGTTTCCAGATTGACTGGACTGGGGACGAAGCCCACCACACCATCCTCCTTCACCGGCCGGCCGATCCACCACTCATTGTTAAACTTCTGGTTATCAAAAAGAAGAAGAAAAAGCGTGAGTTTAAGGCCTGGCTAACATTCATTTACACTGATGATGTTAATGACTCTATTCTACCTCTGCATTATTACATTTAACGTCATTGGGACCTTCCACCTGTGTGTGTGTGTGTGTGTGTGTGTGTGTGTGTGTGTGTGTGTGTGTGTGTGTGTGTGTGTGTGTGTGTGTGTGTGTGTGTGTGTGTGTGTGTGTGTGTGTGTGTGTGTTTCCAACCTCTTTGACATGGAGGAAGTCTCTGGCCTCAAAGGTGACGGCCTGGCCCGGCACGGGAACGTTGTCGTCGTCTGCTGGCGTGTAGGAGAAGTTGCAACGTACTGCAAATGCCACAGGCTTGTACTGGAGACACAGGACACGTGTTTGTGACATAATGTTATTCCTAATGGATGTCACAGTCATCTTTAATCCCTGCATGTCACCCACTTACACAGTTTTCACACAAACAAAATTCACTTTTCACTCAATTTCAATCATCGATTTTAGACGTTATAATGAATCTACACATACTGTATTATTAGGTTATCGCATGCATCATGTGCACAGATACAACCGTGCAGCCTAATGCAGGGTAACATGACTATTGTGACGGTTGACAGAGCAGAGCAAATCTATTCTAAATGAGCCGGAGATATCCCTGTGATTTAGCATGAAAAAGAACAATATAGTGTGATCTTTGAATCCCTTCAACATATGTTAAACTTACAACTTGTATTATATTATGCTCTATTTTTCTTGAGTTTTTTCATTAAAATGTATTTTCATCTGCTCCAGTTTCAGAGTCCTGGTATTGTTCATGCTGTCACAATGGCACGGCTTACTGGGAGCCTTCCTTCATGACACAACTTCAATTTAAATTTAAATTCAAAACGTCTGCTGTGATGAACACCTACTGCATCCTCTTCTTTGCTTCACAATATCCGTATGCTTCCTCCTGACCTGGGCCTGTTGGTGGTGTAATCCTATCAGGGTCAAATGTCAGCGGCACGCAGATCAGGCTGCTAATTACTTCACTTTGGAACGATGAGGCTGTGGGAGAGGTCGTGGGGTCAGCAGGGGAGGGGCTGCGTGTGTTTGCCGCTTTAATTACAGAGCACCAGTGGCAGCGCAGTAAATCCGTAAGGGGGGGGGGGTTTAATTCAATATTCAAGGGGACGTCTATCAGCGGGCGCTGCTTAGAAGGAAAAGAGAGGGGAAGAGTTTGATATCAGCTGTGATGTTTTTATATATTTGTGTAATGACCTAACAGTGCATACTCCACCCTCATCTCTCTAAAACGCACTCCACAGATAGCTTCTCAGACACAGTATGTGTTTTGTATTGCACATGACATAACAGTGTTACATAAGGAGGCTTAGCGAGCACAACGTATTGCTACTTAACAACACAAGCAAATACACTTTCCGAAATCGGCGATCAAACATTCACATCCACTTCACGCAGTGTAAATCTCAGTGTAAATGTATGTTATTGCTGTCTTGCTGCAAAGCAGTTGGCCAGAATTCATTTAAACTGAATGAGCCGTAATCAATATCCTTCATTAACATCCTTCACCAGACATCAAGCGTATAAAGGGAAGACAAGGATGAAGACTGCAATGACTCATTTTAATAGCAGAATATTGCTCGGCTAATCCGATGTCCTGGTGTGTGTGTTCCCTGTCTGTGATGTAATCGTGTCCTTGAGAGCTGCCGCTCTGTGAGGGTCACGTTGGGTAGCGTTGGGTCGCGTTGGGTCGCGTTCGTAATGTTACCATGATGCAACAGTGAGAAAGTACCTTGGCCTTCTCCAGCTGCACCTGGGCGTTTCTTTCCTCGACGACGTCCGAGTCCTGACGCTCTCCCTGCAGGAGAGACAGAGAGCAACGACAATTAGTTTTATCAATTTCTCTGCAACGATGTGATCGTTGTGCATTGAACAGTATTAAAGACTTTTGTGTTCTGATTGAATGCTTCACTGTTCACATGCCTCTCATTTACTTTTTACTCCCCTAGAAGCCTCCTCCCTTTAATTGTCACGACGTGTTGTAGCATGATCCCTCCCTGTGACGCTCAGGTTTATGTGCCATGTGTCCCAACGATTAGATTGTCCCCTCAAAGACATGATAATTAATGCCCTCTGTGTCATAGCCAAAAGGTGGCACAGCCCTCTGCGTCAATATGGCACTCAAGATACACACTTGCATCCCAAAGTCACAAATCAGCTTTATGGTTGCAGACAGTCTGCTCAGTCTGGTGCATTTTAGCAACACTGTGATCTTGATCTTGTCGAAGACGATAATAGAGATATTCTGTGAATATTAATGACATGAAACTTTGGTAAAGGCCACGACATTTTACACTATATGTCATTTATTTCATCTTTGCACTGTTGGACACTTTGACATGTGGACAGGAGGTGCAGAAGATTGAACCACCAACACAACGATTTGTGAATCCTGCAATGCAATATTTATGTTGACTGTATATCAGAGAGGTGTTGATATATATAATACGTATATATGGATGAAAAATTATCTTAAAATGATCGCTTCTGTTTTGTGTCATTGAGGTTCACAATGAAAAACAAAAGTACAGCTAACAGTACAAATGATAATGTTAGTGAAGCACGACAGAGTAGAGTAAACTCTCCTGCAGCTGAACCTTTTCAACTCTGTCTCCTAAAAATTCTGTTTAGATTAAATTTATCTGCATTAGCAAATATTTGTAGGCAGCATACACAAACAGAAATGTAAAGAATGACAATTTGTTTTTTTGGAGTCACATCGTTTAACTTTTGCAACTATCAGAATCTTGTTAGTGAGGTTGCCTGGTTTGGTACCATCGTGCCTCTAACAGTTCCAGCATGTAACTCTAAAAACATGCTGTAGTCTTTACGTTTTGGTTTTTCTGCAGCTGAAAAAAACCCAACATGTTCATTATTGAGCTTGGAAAGAGCTTGGCTTGCATCTCGTCTTTATGCCAGCTGAGAACTCAAATAGAAATTGTATGGACAGAGTTTCCTCAACGTTACCTACGAGCTTGTGAAGCTCAAAGAGAGTTGCCATCTTGGCAGTGACGACATTGCCGAACTCTAAAAATGGGGAAAGAGGTGGATCGTCGGTGGAGCTGAGGCCGGCCCAGATGGTGCAGCAGAGCAGACATCTAGCAGCGAGTGACCTCAGACGGCACCAACCTGTCACTTAAAGCTGCCATGTCCTCAATTATGCCTAACTTGAACTCTTAATATAATTAAAACGGGTGAGTTGTATACAAATTCATCCCCCCTTAAGTTGTCATGAACGGGAAAATTAGTTATTGGGACCAAAAATTGTTGTTTAGTACCAGGTTAATTTCTGCTGTAAAGTTGGGCATTTTAAGATGAAGGTCAATGGGTTTGCCTTGTTTTTAGAGGCAGCCTCGAGTGGCCATTTGAGGAACTGCAGCTTTTGGCTTAATTTCTCGGCACCATACATTGCACTTGATTTTAATAGCCTAAACCTAATGACATAACGACAAACTTTTCCCTGTGACGTCTGTGTAGTCGAGATGTTACACTTCCTGGACTGCAACAAAAGTTGCCAGCGAACGTCATCCAGGCAGCAATTATTGTTCCGACAAAACTTCTCTGGCAATGCAAATTATTAGAGCATAAATGTATTTTGTCGGAGACAGGGCTTCCCTATTTTATGATGCAAGGGAAAAGGGGCTACTGTGAGAGAAAACTTCATGGGGAAAAAACACAGCATACTAATACCTTATTCAAAAAGTACTAGCACCACATCGGACAAAACTGATTAAAATGCATGGCTCAATTACAAATTGAACTAAAAGTATCACTAAATTATCAAAAGTAAACCAGAAATAGTCAATAGCTCAGAAAGCTCATCTGAAAATAAATTGTCTTACATGGGAGAGAACAAATAATTAAAAGTAAAATAACCTTGGAGGCAAATAAGGCCTCAAATAATGTGACACAGGAAGGATGAAGACATGACGTACGTATTAATAAGGTGGTGGGATGGTGTTTGTAATTAGCGGAGAGAATTAGTTACAGAAGCAGGAGGATGTAGAGAGACTTCAACATGGTGAGGAGGGAATAAGAGGGGAGGAGGAAGGAAATCTCCCCCCGGGGCAGAATTATGCGCAGGCATGGCTTCCTGTTTACCCATGGCTGGTGTAGACATCTGCTCGCACAGCACCCGCCTCTCCGGCGAGCCAATGTCACCCAGCCAATAGTACAAAACGCCCCCGCTGAATTATTAAACAATGTTGAGCTCTACTGCAGGTGATTTAGAAATCACGGCAGTCTCAAGCAGGTTTCAGTTCATAGAAAATGTGACTCTAGACTGTATTTTACAACCAAACAAGTTTTAAAAGCAAGAGTAATTCTAATACTTTCAAATAAATTGTTTTTTACATCAATGTTTTTTATGGCTGGAGCCATGTACTGTATATCTCTAATTAGAGCTGAATGGATTAATTGATTAGTCACGCAACAAAATAATCATCTGTAACCGTCAATTGTTTCAATCATTTTGAATTCTCGGATTCCACCTTCTCAAACGTTTTTCTTTGTGATACATAAAAACTTTTTTTTGACTGATTGTTGGCAAAAAGCAAATTCATCACCGGTTAGATGGGTATTTTGTGACACTGTACAGACAAACTGGCGTATTATCTGATGCTGAAAATAATAATTAATTGCAACCGTATTATTATTTTTGACGGAGCACCTTATGTGATAAAATCAAGGGATTCAGTTCAGTATACCCTGTCTTTTAAAAAAATGTCCAATACGGCTCCATTCTAATTCAGTCTTTTATTCGAACTCTTCTTCACTCATCCAACCCCCCTTACTTCCTTCATTCCTTACTTCCTCTCCCCTTCTGTCCCCCGTGTCCCTCCCAGTTGGACAGCCACGCCAGCCCATTAGCATGATTATATGGCATGGAGGGTGGGCAAAGGAAGGTGGAGGACAGGGATGACGGGAGGGTGCATGAACAACTAAAGCCACCGTCTCTCGTGTGCTACCTGAAGGTGACTTCTTTCCCGCTCAAAAGCGTCTACACAGCTCTTTCTGCACTCGCCAGGAGAGTACATTAGGAAAGCAGCGTCTGATTGGGGAGATGGACTCCATCCCTAAACTGAAATAATCAGAACCATCGAGACACCGGGAGCCAGCTGGCTGGCCGTGAGGCCTGCGATTCCCCAGAGGACAAACTGAACTGGTCTGAAAGAAATGCTGAGATGAGAGATACAGCAAGCAGTTCATCCAAATGTATCATGTTTAGCTTTTTATTGTTTGATTAGTTTGAGCGGCTGAAGAAACGTCAAGAAATGTGTCTGAGTTAAACTCACACAGACTGATCTTACTGAATTTACTTTGATCACTAAACAAAATCTCAAATTCAGCAAGATGACATGTTACTTGGTCTAATAAAATAAGAAACATACAACTGTCTCAAAGCCCGGCGTCGCTTGTATCGTGCTTAATGGGCCAAAAACAAAAGAGGACATTGTTAGGTGCAAATGTCAGTAAAATTCCCACATAAGCTTCAGACCAACAGGAACATACTGCAGCAGAAAATACTTATGCAAAGGATAAAACAAAAGCCCATGTTCAAATGAATTAGGAGCCCTTAATGTACACACTTGAGAAACCTTCATGATACTCATTCAGTTCAGTCTTATAATGTTGATGATTGAAAAGCTCAGGGAAGCTGCTGTGCACTGCTCTTCATCCAAAGTGGGGAAGTTAAACTGACGTTTAGCCCAACCAAACCAGTTAGTGCTCATTTGCAAACACTTACAATGACGCATGAATCTCAGCTTTGTGTGTCTTGTACACGTTTTGGTCTTAAGTCTTTCCACAGAAGTCAAGAAGACGCACTTTATTGGAGGTGTGTTCAAGCAGCATGACACCGTTCTACAAAAAAAAAGGCTTTAAGGATGAGAAACAAATAGTTGGTTTGGCAAATGTATGTGAGGTTAACGTGACAAAACGGGCTTCAGTTATACTCTGCTTTACAGTCAAGGGACCGAGATCATGTCTGGATGACGGGCGGGTGGCAGACCGAAAAGTGTGTGTGTGTCTTTGAGTCTGCCTGGTTAGGCGGGCACTGTTTGTTTGTATTTAGAGATGAAGTGTGTGTACGTATGAGTGTGTGTGTGTGTGTAGGTGTGTGTGTGTGTACTCTTGCCACTCGCTAGGCCACTGAGGCTTCCTGCTCCTTGCTGGCTGTTCTCCAGGTGCTGCTGTTATCTATTTCTCATTTGGTGGCTACGAAAAGACAACTAGGGTTAAGAGTGTCCACCTCACCATTAGCAGCTCCATGCATGAGCAGGTCTGTGGTGCCTTCATCCCGGTGGCAGCTGAGTGTCCCTATTGTGACCTATTGTGCTAGGTGGAGGAGAGTGAGCTCCAGCTTGGTGGTTGGTGGGAGCACCCTGACTCTAACAAGCTGCCCGGCAAAATAGGCTCATTATGCAGGAACGTCACGGTAAACTTGCTGATATGCTTACATGAATGAGCTTCAGTGGATTTGAAGTTGCGTGTCAAAAAGGACAAAAAAACGCTGCATGCCTCCCAAGCAGCGTTTACTAGCACGAGCGGGACACTGATGTAATTGTGACTAATTTCCAATTAGCTCACTGGCATGAAGCCCGGGTGTTCACAAATTCACAAATATTTTCTTGTTTTAGCTCTTTCTGCTGGAGAGGAACAGCAACATTTCACCCAATAACACCAATCCTCTGGCAGTTTAGCTGCTCATTTACTTTAATGTGTTTTTCCGGATACTGCGCTGATTTCTTTGCTACTCTATCTCTGCTTCATTAACATGCAGTATGTGTGTCCGGTTTCCTCCGACGCCCCGTCTAATCAGCTGCTCTGCATCATCTGTCTGAAGGAGACTGGCTCCATGCCCTCTGCCTGACGCTTCCATAGAGCAGATACGGCCCGGCTGGCACCGCCACCTTTACTTTGGCACCAGCCTTCGTCTGTGGAGTTAAAAGCTGCATCACGGCCCTTTAGATCTCCAATTATAGATCAAGAGTGGCAGCGAATCTGTGCAGCACTACAACCGATTTATGTCAATACAGTATGTTAATATGGGTTGCATTATAACTGATGTCACCAGTTTGTGGTTACGAAAATAAAGTTTACTGTTGCTACACCTGTTAAGCTTTCCTTTCTCTCATATGAGCACATGTGCAGTTTCCCATGACCACTCCAATTATCAGTCATTTTTTAAACAATAACTCCTTAAATTCAGACGGAGGTAAATAAAAGCAAACTTCCCATTTATAGTCGATGGCCGTGGATTTCTACAGATTTCATCAGCTGTAGCTAACTCGTTAATTAAGCTAACGTCGGCTTCATAGGTTGGTTGGAAACGATTTGGGCGTTGACATCTTGGTTTTTTGTAACCAATGTACGGAAGGTATTTTAGAGACGCCGTATACGGCTCTGGTAGGGTAGCTACCTGTCGATCGCAGTAAGCCCGCCCTAAAGCATACTCTGCTTTATGGTCTGTTGTGCTTTAAGTGGACCATCATTTACGAAATGAACATCAAGCTGTATTGAAGAAGACTTGAAACTAGCGATAAACTCATGTTTACAATGTTTACTGAGGTAATAAATCAATATGAAACGTATTCATGAAACATATTTTTGATTCAGAAACGTCGAGATTCAAAGTACCCCGTGGTTTTCAGGAACGTAAAATAACCAAATTTTTTCTGCCGACTGCAGTTGTCAGGCCTGACACCAATTGTAAATGTAATGACAAGAGTAACATACATTTCTTAACATCATATACGATTTTCATATCATTTCTCTATTGACTACTCATAGAAAGCATTTACTTCTACAGAGATTTGGGCTCCTCTCTCTGGGTCATGATTGTCTCTGAGTAAGGAGATTAAGATAGCATGCGTCAATCCAGGATTTAGAGCGAGAGAGACAAACGCAACCTCCTCACAGACAGCCAACGCTGCTGCTTGGACCGCGTGGTCTCCAGCTCCCCCGACAGTCATCGGATAGAGATACAGTAGCTGCAATAATATCATCCATACAACTTAATTACTGGATCGCTTGGCTCCTGCAGCAGATACATTTCATCTATCATTCATCGTTCATAGATAGCAAGTCTCCCTGCTCTTCTGCATGGCACATCATTATGATGCAACACGATTACTGCTGGTATAAGGAGGGATGTGTGGGGGAGATTATTAAAAAAACTTGCCAACCATTCCTGTTATGATCCTCTCACTGAGGCAATTATTGAACCACCACTAACTGTCATCTCTGTCACTCTTCTACAGTATAAAAAACATTGAGAACAGTTTTTAGGAGGTGAAACACACAAAAAATGGATATTTAAAAATGACAAAAACACTATCATCAACTTGGAAACCGTCCTAACCCCAAAGGAAACGGGTTTACTCGCCTTATTACTCTACTTCCTGTCCGGAAGGAGAGCAGGTATCTGGATGTAATGCCCTGAGGCACAGCTACTAAGAGGCTTTTCCTATTCTAGGTAACAAGCAGTGGGCCAGCAGCACTATGTAGCACACTGTAGTGCAAGACAGTAGGCCGTCCAGAGACTGTGAGGTTTCCACAAGCTCCTCTTTGTGACCCTCATGTGTTATCTTTACATTCGAGTCACAGAGCTGATCATGATCTGTTTTAGTAAACACCCAGAGATCTTTAAAAAACCTAGAATTAATGTTGTTCTGAAAGTATTTCACGAACCCTGAACCTGCATTTACTGATTTTCTGGCCAACAAACAAGATATTAACTCAACACTGACAGCTGTTAAAAGTGGCACATGCGCAGTACAGATCGGGCAGGTGCTAACGGAGATTGTAGAGCCGGCAAAATGTCAGCATTTGGGCAATATTTTACACGGTCAAACGTGTTTTACAAATGGTTTAACCAGAGCAAGTCTGTATAACAATGCTATCATTGTTTTGACATTTTGCTAGCTCACACGCTCGACACGAGCTCTTGCAAGTTTTGAACAACACAAAAAACGCATTATTTCACATGAAAATACGGATATAGACTGATGACAAAACGTTGTCATTGCATCGCTTTGTGACTTGAATGCAACGGCAATGCACGAGAAGCACAAAGGGGTGGTTTCTCACTAAAAGAGATCAGTTCTCTCTCTCTGCATGTGTTTAATATTGGTATTGACTTCAATTGTAAGTAAAATATTACATTTTTTTTTTTTATTTAAATTTTTTTCAGGCAAATGATGAGAAAGATGTAGGTTATAACATCACAATTACTTTTTTACTTATAGGTAAGAAAGATGCAGCTCATGAAATCAGTGTGTGCATTGATGGCTTGTACAGCATGAGCAACAGGAACTTGACTGCACCCACTGCTGCTGCTACATGTAGAACATATGGAGTGAAATCTGTTCCAAAAGCACACAGAGTTGACAGAAAGTCCAAGAGTGAGTGGAAGAGAAGGGCATACGACTAAATCCATCTGATCTTCACAGGCCATTGGTTATACAACTCTCTCTGAAGCCCGTGATTTTCAACTAGACACATGACATGATACATGCAGCATGAGCTGCGTCTCTATCTGAACCGCGCATTGTGACTGTCTTAGTGAGTGCGATGATGTGGAAAGGCCTCACACAAGGATTAACGCCGAGTGCAACAGATGGTGCATTCTTCTACCCTTCCTGTTCACACACTCACACACACACACACACACACACACATACACGCACAGACACACGTACACACAACACACGCACGCACGAAAAGAAAACACCAGAATACTGGATATTTTACCTTTTTCTTGGGCGGCATGGTGGTTAAAGCGGTCCTCTATCACCGTCGGAACAACCAGATTAGATTATCGTTCAACTGGCTCCAGTAAATGAGACATGGACAAGTGTGCCATGAGACAGAGTTGACCTCTGAAGCAGGTGGATGTGTCCGCCGTGTTGTGCGTAAAGAAAAAAGTATGTCCAAAGAAACCGCGACGCGCAGGACACCGCCGGAGACACCGATAAGTTGCGTGAGGGGTTTCACTTAAGTCTGTATTGTGAGTGTAGTTACCCTCTCCTGAGTCCTCGGAGTATTAAAGGCTTATTTCTTGGTGCGGCATCTGTTGCGCCGCGCACCGCTCGCTCTGACCTCGAGCACCGAACAGACCAAGAAGGTGTCCAACCGTCCGCACTGACCATGCGTGTTACATAACGCAGAGTGGAGCGTCTCATTTATGTTGTTGAACAGAGTTGGCTCCCTCCGCTGAGTCAAGCAGTGATGATTAGTGTGTGTGTGTGTGTGTGTGTGTGTGTGTGTGTGTGTGTGTGTCCAAACAACGTCCTGGGTTTGGCTGCACAAACAGGAGTATTATAATGGCCTGGCTACAAAATAGAAAGATGAAATTAAAAAGCAAGCACGACATAATTCATAATTCATACAAACAGATCTACTCATCATCATCATCATCCCGACAGCGAAATAGTGACATTCCTTCACCACATTAGTTCAGTGTCACTTTGCCACTGCTGAAAACTCATTGCTTGCCAAGTATCAGCCACACACACAGACTGCCCAACGCATATCTCTGGTTTCTTCATGTGTCCTTAAGTTACCTTCTGCAGATCTGCTCTCACGGGCCAACGTGTAAATATCATACATACTGTAAAGCACCCTTAAGGCATGGTTACTGACTAAGACTGATTGTAATAATCAATCTGCCTGTCCTCATCTGGGGTCCTTCCTCTGCTGCCAGCTCTCCTAATGGTGACAGTATAATCTGACTATAATGGACCCAGCAGGGGTCAAGAACTTTAGGAGGTGATTTATACCCTCCTGTGTCTCCAGCCTGCTTGCTACCAGCATGTTGGCCATCAGCATGCTATCCTTCAGCCTGCTTTAGTATCTGCATTTGAGTCCTGCTCCTGCACTCCAAACTACAACAGTACGAACTTCTGCAAACCACTCACTCCTCCTTGTCTGTTCGCCACCATTCTGTCTCCCAGTTTGTTAACCTCCCGCCTGCTAGCAACCAGCCTCCAGTACATTAGCCTCGAGTGGCCCGGCCGATACCTGGTCTCATGACCGTGTTCCTGTGATGTCCCGTCTCCATGGTCGTCATCCAGAGGGGTCCTGCCATCGCCATCGGCCTCCTGCTCGACCTGCAGATGGACCCCGCCGGCGTCTATTTCGCCTTTTGTTTGAGTTGTTGTGAAAATTGACATTTAAAAAAATTGCGCAGCCAGGCAGGCGATATGGTGAAGTAATAACATCTTAAGGGAGAGCTTTGGGAGGCGAGGGGCTTAGATGACTGTTGCGTAACTGAGAATGGAAAGAAAACCATTCAGGGCTGGCGTCCGCTGGTCCCGGCTGTGACAGTGTGGAGCAAGAAGCCATGACACTGACCAGAGGTCACACCACTGTGATCACGTCATCTGTGACGGAGGAAGAGACTGTAAATTGAAGGTCCCAGCATTTAGCCCATGACCTGGGATTGAATCAGACTCTGGGCTTTACGAAATCTGCTCCGTGACACCTCAAATCTCCTCCAGTGCCAACAAAACACTCAAACAGAGTCCCTGCTTACTTTGACTCCCTCTGCGCACAACTGTGAAGTTGTTACATAAGGTGGTCTGACGAGCCACCCATGGAATACATGAAGAAGCTAAAATATCCTTCACACCCACTGAAGCATTTAAACACTCTGTACATTAGCGTCATGCGCCCTCCAAGTATGTGAGCATTTATTTCTGAATCTGGAGTGTGCACCCTACACTTTAAATAATGAAAAAGTTATTTTAAATACCTTGAGCACCAATCAATGGAAGCGGCCACATACAAGAATGCTATATTGCATATTGCCATGTGTCTCCTCCATTGTTGTGCATGTGGTGTGTTGCAACAGTGGCACACGGAGCAGAGCGGTTCACTTTGACCAGCGACTCAAGGCTGCTTGCGCTTCAATGAAAGACGGACGGCAAATTAATAAGGAGTATTTCTAAATATAATATTACAATAACAAATCATGAACAATCATGAGACCAAACTGAAAATGTTTTCTGTGTGAAAAGTCAGGGTGTGTCACAAACATACTGTTGGAGTCCACACAGTGAACATGGTAATGTATTTTGCTTTGGTAAGAAGAAACATGAGAAACATTATAGTCAGCTGATCACGAGACAAAGAGTTCAGTTTGTGGTACGAACAGAATCATTCGACGCCTTCTTAAAAGAACCGGTCATCTCACACTCCCCTACACAGCACACGTGTTCATGTGCACATGTGCTCTCACACATACATAAACAAACATCTGTCCCTAAGCTTCTTACAACCAGAATGTGTGTGTGTGTGTGTGTGTGTGTGTGTGTGTGTGTGTGTGTGTGTGTGCGCGCTGTGAAGCTGGGGACAGAAGTGCAGGGCCGCTGAGGCAGAGATGATTGGCACGCACAATTTTAGGCAAAGCTCCAGACCTCTGCCCTCCACTGTGTCCACACAGCTGGAAACCACACATCTGCCCTCAACTAAAAAAAGAATTCATCATTGCCTGGAATTGGACGCAACCAAAAAAGTACTTTCATTAAATGGTAAATTGCCTTCATGCTTTGTCAGCGCACGACAGCCCCTCCCATTTCACACTCACTGATTTGAGCCTAATCATCACCTTTTCTCTTTTGTTATTGCTCTTTTATCTCTCAGCTGGCTGGGCAGGATGGCGTAAAGCAGGCCAGTGAGGAGCACAGACGGCTTCAGGATAGTTTTGACCTGCACAGCTGTTGGACCCATCAAGGCAGATGTGCAAAAAGAGCCATCAAAGACAAAGGTTTTATTCTGCTCGGTTTTCTATCTGGTATCCTAAATAAGCCTATAAAACATTAAAACATGCTCCTTCTTTGGTCCAAACCTGTGTTCGGATAAGAATCACGGCAAAGTGCTATATGTGGAAATCTTTTAATGTATATATATGTACTGTATATGTAGCATTCATTATGATAAATTACAGCCAAAGATAACAAATTCCAAATCAGATAAGGCTGGCAGAAATAGAAAAAAAAAGCACTGGAACTGAACTCCCATAATCCCCCTCCATGCCCTCTGTACTCCCCCCCCCCTACCTACCAGCCAGAGAGGCAGTACTCACCCACGAGACATTTTTGTTCTTGGTTACTCTTGACATGGCTTTCAGACGGAGAGGTCAAAGGCCCGACTCCTGAAACGCTCAGCGTCCTCACTCACACACACACACACACACACACACACACACACACACACACACACACACACACACACACACACACACACACACACACAGATCCAAGTCCACCTTCAGCAGCCCGCTCGGAGACGGGCTTTTCATTTGACGTCCTCCACTGCTTTCGCCCCCTGTGCCAACAACACTCACCAGATTTACATCTGCCTGGAGCGTCGCCCTCCAATCACACCCGGCTAAACATGATCCAAAACTGACTCAAGGAGGAGGAGGAGGAGGAGGAGGAGTGGGAGTGAGAGGAAGAAACAAAGATAGGATAGCTCCAGAAGTGCCCGTCAGAGGCAGAAATAGAACATGCAGAAAAGTTCCTTCAGTTTTTCACCTGAATCCAACTCTTCCTGCTCCTTCTCAGAGGCCGTCTGCTCTCTTCAGATTCATAAACCCTGTATGAATATGCAACCAAACATCTGGCTGAGGCCAGTGTGTAGTATATAATATTTCTCCACAACGTTCCCACACAGATAGAAAAGCACATTTGTAATTTTGAATACTCTTAACTATTGTGTCTGTGTTCATGTCATCTTGCATTCTTGATTGTAATCCATGACAGTGATCGGTCAGAGAGAGGAAGAGATGGACTGAGAGAATAACAGATGAATATCTCTAAATCACAAACTCAGTTTTAAGACTTTGGAGCTCTGGAGTCACAAAGTCCTGAATATACTGCACTCTAAGCGATTGCAAATGGCAGAAAAGATGTGTTTTTAAAGGAGTAGTTAAACATTTTGGGAAATGAGTCAGTGCCTCTCTTTACTAGAGTGACATGGTCGATACTGTAGCAATCTTATGTCTGTACTTAAAGTACGGCAGACAAGAGGCGATCAGCTTAGTGTAACATAATTGCAAGCGGGTGGAAACAGATCGCCCGTCTCTCCAAAGTTAGAAAACAGTCCATTTAAGTATAAAGCAAGAAATCTCTGTCCGCCTGAGGGGATGAACTTTGCTTATCTTGAGAACCGTTGAGTGCAGTGCAATTTGGACATGCGACACATTCAATATCAATACATTTTGAATAAACAAGCGACCAACGCTATTGTCATAGTTATTTATAACTTTACCGTCTGAAAAATCTCCACTAATTAAATGAATGCCCTACTTTTTAAAAGCGGTAGTTATGTTGTTTAGAGGAAGCCTGAGACCCAAAATTGCTTCTCTTCAATAGTTGTCCATATGACATCAAAGAACTTGAAACTAGTTGGACACGGTATATTTAGTACAAGACTTGCAACAGCTAACATGTAACCCCCCCCCCCCTTTACTTCTCTAAACTGCATTCCTAAGAATACTTAAATACATATTTAAATAGGTGAGACTGAGCAGCCCTGAAGAGCTTTTTTGGTCCTACACAGATACTCGTCTGTGATCTACAATCGCCTCCGGTGAAGTAGAAAATAGCAGTGTGAGTGTCGAGTGTGGAAACAAGTCAATACCGACCACAGCTTGCAGCGTGTTTACCAAATCCACAGGATTTAGATTCAGCGTTATAATCGATGTCCACCTTAGCGCTCTATGGATCTGCGGCCCGTATAGATTCACCTCGACAGAAGTTGGAGGAGAGGAATCACAACTACCTCTGCAGTCAGAAACATTCAAGAGACGCTGCATCCGGCACATGAAATGAAAGGTGGTACCCAAAACCAGTGTCTCCACATGTATCTTCTCCTCTTCAGATTTAACACTTTGTACATCTGAGAACAATTGAATTTACATTTCAGTAATCAGATTTTAAAAACTCGGCTACAGAAGAAAACAAGACAAACTCACTGTCACTCCTGAAAATCACTTCTGTTATCTGTCCGTTCACATTTTAAAGCCTCTCCCAACAGCCACATAAAGTGATTATCAACAAACTTTACAAACCTCATCAAACGGACTTACGCAGCAGCTGAATCCATACAGCTGTGACAGAAATGTACGTTAAAGCAATGGTTTCCTAACGATGGCTTGTTTCCAATTCTTTCTAAATCGATCCGATGTGTTGCATCTCATACTTCCTGTCTCTCTCCCCATATTTCCTAATTACTAACATGAGCCATGTTTGTTGTTTACGTTCATAATAATCATTTTGGGGGAGTGGCGACTTTCTCGCTAGATTAAGCGGCTTTCAAAGCCAGCGCAGCTATCTAACTTCATTGTAAAAGAGTTGGCAACACTGGGCTGCTTTTCCCCTGTTGGATCATTTTAAAAATCCAGCGTAAAAATAAGACGTACAGGACACCAAACAGAACAATGACAAGCTTGACACTGACATTATGAGAATGGCAGCAACTAAAGCAGAGAACAGGAACATGTCTTAGAGCCAGGCAGCACTTTATCCAGCTCTGTTCGCTGCCAGCAAAGGCCACACCTAGAGGAATGTTTCTAAAACAAATATTTTGAATTATAAATGGCAGGTCATTTATGCTAGAAAAGTTGAAAGTTGTGTTATTGTTATAAAAAGCACGATGAAAGATAACTATCCAATATTCTATAATAAAATATGTTTATTTTCTTATTTTCCGATCTAGTAAGTTTTTTTGAGGAATCACTGTCATAAACCAAGTTGTGACTTGCGTTGATCTTTTTTTTTCTTTTTTTCAGAAGCACGTTAACCATTCATCAAGATTTTCTCAAGCCCGAGTGCATCCAAACAACACGTTTTGTAGATTTGGCTTTTTTTCTTTATATTTAAATGCATTTCCTCGGTTCAGGGTTTGCACTCGTGCTAAACTGACTTCTTGATGTGTCACATGCTTTTAGCCGTGAGCAGCTTTTTTTGATTCTGTGAGTTTCTTTCCTGGCTTGGTGCTGAGGTGGGCACACATTGCACGCAGCCGAACAGCATGTGGTAATGTGTGAGGCTTTGCGCTGACAGCCTATTGAGTGTTTGGGGCTGGCAGTAAGCCTATTCCATTCAGGAATGTGGCTGCAATAAGGTCCTGTGCAGCCAGCGCCATCACACAATGCACAGCTCTGAGACTCCATAGTATCAGCTGCAACAGGACTTAACAGAGGTTGTGTAGACACACGACGGGAAAAGCAACAGGGACTGTGATGAAGCATCAAACGGACTGCCAGAGAGGAGAGGAGGGAAAGGAAGAGGAAAGAAAAGAAGAAATAAGGAGAAACAAGTGGAGGAGAGGAGTGGATGTCCTCTCTGTCATT
This sequence comes from Anarhichas minor, assembly GCF_050575085.1. Classification (NCBI taxonomy): domain Eukaryota; kingdom Metazoa; phylum Chordata; class Actinopteri; order Perciformes; family Anarhichadidae; genus Anarhichas; species Anarhichas minor. Next base: position 7,282,063 of record NW_027466470.1, on the reverse strand, counting down.
GAGAGGACAGTAAAAACTGGCCTGTAATGCGATAACTGCACCTGTCTGTCCTCCCTCACTCCTCCGGACCCTCCAGACAGCTCAGCCAGGACAGCTCTTCTAAGCTGCTGTCATGTATTAAAAATCAGCTCATCTTTGAGAGGTGAAACCGTGACACACAGGTTGTTGGCTCCTCTGTAATATTTTCATGAAGTCTCGTACTGGGATCAATGACGATGACACCGTCTGTCCTCATGAACTGCAGCCGGGCTAAAAAACTCACAAAGGCCGTCACTGAGAAGTGAGCGAATAACAGGTTGTAAGAGTCACACTCGCAGATGCTTGTGTGTTTTTTGTGCTTACAGACTGCAGATGCAGAAGATGCCTGATGGCTATAAATGTGAATGAATCATTAGCATTGTTTGTGGAAGTGACCAGTGACTACACAGATGTACAGATGTATCACCCCGACCTCTCTGCCACAAGACTCCACTGTTGCTATTGGATCAAAAACATGCTGCGATGGTCACTTACATAGGTGGACTGCACTCTCCGCCAGTGTCCCAGCCCACAGCAATACATCAAGACATCCAGCTGCAGGTGAGAGGAGGAGGGGGGGGGGTGCTGATGGAGCCTCCGGGGCGGGTTGTCTCAGGCCAGGCTAACACACAGGATCCTCATGGCACAGGTGGTCCACCTGATCGCCACCTCTTCAGGGGCTTCTGGCAAAAAAAGAGAAAGTCTCTCTTGTGTCCACAGGTTCTCTCAGGGGAGGATCACCTCGGGCTTCAGCGGCTGATCCCTCTCATAAGTTACGTCCTCAGGTGGGTTCAGGTGATCCGAACGGCAGACGTCTCACAGCATCTTAAGTCCTGTGCTCTGTCCCGTGGACCTGTCTGATCTGCAGAGAAGTGTGCGTGCGAGGTTTGTGTGTCTTCTTGTGTCAACGTGTGTGTGTGTGTGTGTGTGTGTGTGTGTGTGTGTGTGTGTGTGCTCACCTCATGTCAGAAGGACTGGTGGCTCATCTGTCATCTTGTTTTTATTTACCCTCCCACTACCACACCTCACCCCTCTCTCTGTCCCGACTCACCCTGTCGATAAACCTCCCTTAAAGCCTCCCCTGGCTTAAGCCCCCCCGAATATTGCTCCAAAAACTAAATGTAATTTTCTTCTCTCTCTGAGTGCTCTGTAGTCTGTCAGATGTGTCCAATCAGAGCCCTCGCATCACTCCACATCCGTCTTGCCTGTATCCCTGTCCGTCCTTTCCTTGTGCAGTAAGTCCACCGTGGGAGTCCAGATTTTCAGTTTCTGTGCGATTCCCCTTTTCCTCCTCCTCCTCAAAAAAAAAAGAAAATCGCAGCTCTATAGCTCCTCCTCCAGTATCTCTCACTCCACCACGCTGCTTTCCTCTCAGGGGTCTTCTCTCAACAGGAGCGCTCCTGCTTACCTGAATCACTCTTTGCACTCCTGTTGTGTGTGTGTGTGTGTGTGTGTGTGTGTGGAGGCTGCAGCTGAAGCTCACTGCTCTCCCTCTCTCTCTGTTGCCATGCTAGAGCAGGTAACATTCGGCTAGCGCAGGAGACACAGCCTGAATTCAAATGCGCCTCCAGCCTCTCAGATATACAAAGCCTCCACCCTTCCTCACAGCGACCCCCCCCCCCCCCCCCCCCCCCCATCTCCCCTCCTCTTCCACAATCACTGTCCTCTCTTTCTTCCCCCTCTATGTCATTCTCCTCATCTGTCCACAATGTCTGCTCCCTCCACTGTTGCTTCGTTTAGTGTCATGTCTCCCCTCTGTTGACACCCTCTCTTTAGTTCTGCATGTTACCTTGAGAGCGGGATGAGGAGGCACTGGGGATAATTCTGCTGACGTTAAACACTGCAAAGAAGTTCCCTCTTTTCAAGACATTTCTGTCCATAATTGCTTTCTTGCAGATTATAGTATGAATCATTAAGGATGATCATGGCTGTGGGAAATTAAGAGATCATTTTAGTTTTCATCTGCTCTGGTCCCTCCCTGTGAATTACAGCTGATTGTCTAGTGTCCCTTCACTGGCCTTGTCCCATTTTGTTTTTTAACAGAGCAGCCACCAATTTGGAAATTCCCTTAAACAGTTTGTCCTGCAGCCCCGGCTCATCCATCAGACAGACAAAGACCGAGTACTCCATGGGGTATAATTCTGTCAGCTGTGTCCTGGTGGAGGACAACAAGCATGTCTCTGTGGTGTCACTGTGGCATTCTGCGTTGATACGGCCCACACACAGAGCCCGAGGTTACAACTCAGTGAGTTATATTGCCACGCAAACACATAAACCACCATGGTGCCTGCAACACAGGCAGAAGATGAGAGTGAGAGGCTCATTTGCAGCACCCACGGATGAGGCAAGGGGGGTTAGAAGCCGCAAGACACTAAGAAACTACATCTGCTTCTGTGACAGGCGAACGTATGCTGAAGACAAATCTTGCAACTGAAATGACGAGAAAAGGACGGATGATGTGAAATGTGTCTTCAGTTAAGTCCACAGACTGGTGGTGGCTGAGAGGAGTAACGGGTATTGATCTCATACCACATACACATGTGGACAGAGCAAATAAAAAATCTCAATAAATCAGTGGAGGACCAGAACGATTGCAGATGCTCTACAAGTGGCTTTTTCATGGCATGTTTTTGGGGAAGGTTCATTACCAATCCATACAATGTCATTCTGATATGAGTGATCATCTTTATCCTGTGAAGAACTAGATTTCACCTGCAGGGAGCGGTTTCTTCCGAGAAGACAACGTCCCCGTCCTCGGGGTCCGGAGCGCAGGATTCTGTGCTGAGTTGAGTTTTTTGTCTTAAATCAAAGGAATTTGTCTGAGATGAGCAAATCTTGGCAAAATGCAGTCGTCCACTCAAACCCTGAACACAGTTAATACAGAACCCAGTTTGTTCATTCAGTGCCAGCTGATAAAATAAAGGTTTTTCTTTTTTTTAGTGCAGCTCTAAGCCCAGAACTAAAAGCATTCATGGTTACTTCCAGGTGAGTATTCATTTCTACATGCACTCTGAACTCACCTGGAGGGAAACAGGAATGCTTTTAGCCATATTCAGAACACGGGGAGATTTGCATTTTTTATGTATTAAAGGATGCAAAACCTGTTGTGTTCAAAGTAATAATAATAATGAATCATAAATAACTTACTTACATAGCAATTATTTATATTAATATAAATACGTAATAATATAGATTGATCGAAGGTTCACCCCTGACCGTAGAACCGTTCCCTCTGCAGAACATTTGACCCATTGTTGATAAGAAAATGTTGTTGTTTACACCTGTGTTAAAACAAAGGATATTTATTTAACATAGTTACGGTTGTTTGAAATGGTTTAGAAGCTTTTGTTTTCAAATGTGTTGTTTTCATAACTGTTTGCAGTATGGTAACACATGCACAGATAAAAAAAAAATGTAGCAGATAAACAGAAAATGAGTTATCAATAAATACATTTGGATTCAAATATGTGAAAGAAAAATGACAGCTGTACACTCCAACAGTTTAAAAAAAATCCCGAATCATTTTTACACTTTGATTTGGATGAATGGCCTTATGACACATTTACAGCCGTTACAATTCAAAGCACGTTGTTCTTGATCATCAGCACCCATTTCTCCAGTTTCTCCGGTGTTGCTCCCTTCACATAAATGCAGCAACTGTTCAACCATTCCACAATTAAAGCGGATCTTTCGTTAACAACACAATGTGCCACTCCTCCTCAAAACATGCTCTGCCTTCTGAAAATCCTCAGTTTAGCCACGAATGTGAAGTAGATAAAAGTCAGGCTCACCAGCACATTTTTCAAAGGGTACAACACAGGAGTCACATAACCGAACACAACAATCAGAGACACTCGCACGATGAAGAAAGGAAGGTCCTGCAGAGCAACTCCAGCAGAAGACAATAACGGGTTGTTGGGAGTGATGACCATGCGGAGAGTAGACGTGAAGGCGAGGATGTAGACGGGGAACACCCAGGCTGAGTAGAAGATCGACGGCTCTCCTGCCACTCTCACCATCTCCGCAGTGTCGAGCCAGAACAGGAAGCTCTCCACAAACACCTGTGACCTCCCGTCCCTCCTCCACAGGAAGCCCAGAGGACCGGAGTAGGATCGCCGGTGCGAAGATGAGGAGTACAGGTAGGCACCGTTGGGCACTCGTGAGCCGAGTGTCGAGCGGCCGGGTGAGCCGGCGAGGTCCTGCCATCTGCCTGAGGTGCCGCCATTGCTGGCCTCTGGGGGGCCTCGGGTCGAACCGTTCTGGCCTTCGTCAGCATGCAGCTGGCCCGTCACAGTGGTCACCTGCTCCAGTTGGGTGAGGACGGGCCCCGGCGTGTCAAAGTCAGAATCCAAGCTGTCTGCTGAAAATGACAAGAGCACACACACATCAGCTGTTATACTACATACTGCATAAAATGGGAGGTAATGTTACGCTCCAGCCGATGTCAAGATCATTGGTTACTGTCTTCTTTTGTTTTTTTCGTCATGCGTTTCTGTTATTTAGTCGACCCTCCTTGATATAAATAGGGTGGATAAAATAATAGAAACACCTGTCTGTAAAGCACAGTGCAGTTTAACAACACCATAAACTAAATGTCCATTGAGTTAACAGCTTTAACAGAAACTGAACACTATAACTTCATGAAGGTGGGATTCATCACAGTTGTGTTGTATTAGACTGCATTAGCTTTAGTTAGGTGAAGCTAATAGACTGGTCACTGAATACACAGCTGTGTACTTCATGGTTGAACACAGCTTCTGTAGTCTTGCTCCTCAACATATTAAACTTATTCTTTGGCCTGAACTCGGGCACTTCCTTTTCTAAATTCCGTTTTGAAAAGCTTAAAAACTTATTTTGGGCGAGTAAAGGCTGATAAAACTTGTTACGTTAAGCAAAGAAATCCAAAAAGGAAAGTGAGCACACAAAATGACACAATGTAGAACAATAGTAAAAGTAGCAGGTTTTGGACAAATTGATAATCAACAATTGAAAAGTTTAGTGTTTTAGGGGTTTTTTGGGGCTGATTTACAAAGTGGTTGTTTTGTAACGGTGCTGTGGGATTGCATTGGAGAGGCACATACAGGCACATCCTGGCTATCAGGGCCAGATTGGACTAGGACCTGCTAATGGGCCCCAGAGAACAGAAGTGAGCTGTGTGCCGCCCCACACAATCTTATCCCCAAATTCAATTTGCCCAAAGTCCCAGAAACCAACCAGTGAGTCTACACTAGAAAAACACCGTGCTCCAGGTTTGCTGCATGTTAATTAATGTGTGACAATTTGATTAAACACAAATTTGTTTAAGGATATGCACCATGCACACATAATATTAACTTAAATATTCAAGGTGTTACAGGTAAATTAGATTTTGATATTAAAACAGGGCCTCAAGATACCCTACCAAAACGTATCGGGGACACATCCTGGGGACCCCTGAGGGCCTGAGGGTCTGATGCAGACTTACTGAGTAGTGAATAATAAGAAAAGCTGCTCAGTTCAGCTCACGTGTACTTGTACATGAAGTGTACACCTTTAATGATTCACACCTTTTCCACTGCAGACATTTTGACTTCACAGTTGCTACTGCTGTAATAACATTAAAATATACTAAAGATGGCTCTGTTCTACTCAAGTGACCCAGTAAGTCCTGACCATGTGACAGTGAACCAGCATGCACAATACTCGGACCCTGAAACTGAAGCAGCTAAATGGAACCCTTAGCCTTTGATCCATTTGTTCTTACATATAAAACAATCTAAAACAGAAAACAGTGACAATGCAGGGCATACACACTTTACATTCTTTTTTATTTTTTATAATAACAAAAACTTCAAGACTTACATTGTCCGATGAGCCTGCAGGGGCGAATTCTCTCTATGATATCCACACAGATGAGGGAGACAAGCACCAAGGAAACGGGCAACTCGGCGAAATGGTCGAGCCGGAGTCCTCTGTCCACCTGCACCTGCAGTACAACCGATACCAGCGTCAATAAATGGGAATTAAACCGAAAGAACCAATCTGCAACTTACAAATCACGAGGGATGAAGCAGGAAGAAAACTGAATGGAAGCTCTTTATTATGGTATTGGGCTGGACTGAGAACAAGGAGCCAAGTTTTATGAAGCCGTCCGGTTTTATCGCCTCATCATTGTGGACATTAAGATGCTGCTGAATGAACTTAAAACATGATTAAGTAAAAGTAGTTGTAAGAATATGTCTGACGAGTCTTTGTGTGGCCAGATGCTCCTATTTACGTCCTTGCTTGTGGAGTAATAAAAGACACTTTCTCACATATCTGTTTGTTGTTTTGTTGAGTGGTGGATGGTATTAAAGTTTGGGTTAATGACCAACCAGGTATGTTCCTTATGGGTTACTGAATACCTCAGACACAGAGTACAGTCATGAGACAGTGGACACGTTTCTACGCTCTTTTTCTCATAATTGCGATGGTGCCAAAGTCCCTGTCAGTACACGGTGAGAAAATATACGGATGCTTCAAGAAGCAAAATCTCAAGAGACTGAAGAAATGGTGACAAGCAATCTTCATCTTTCTCTGTGGTGTCAACTATCCCTCAATAAATAATAATAATAGTGCTCTAAACATATTCTCTCACACACAGGGGTCATAAAAACGAGCTCGTTCCACAAAGGGACTGTTTACAGCAAATGTGCCTGTTCAAGGACCCCGTCGGAGCGTGAAAGAAGAAAAACACCAACAGGTGCTTCTCTGCGACGACAACGATCAGTCTCAAACGGAGGAAGATGAGCCATGATGTTTCAGATATGTGCTGGCAGGGCCGTGTAAGTAAGATAGACGGAGAAACGCCAGAAGAATTACAGCACTTGATTGGATTTGCCTTTCTCTCAGTGAAATGAAGAATATTTATAAATTGGAAGGTGAGAAAACTAAATTGTTTCATATGGAAGCCCATTTCACGCCACTGTGGTGACAAGAAGTCAATATAATGAGAAATTATCTCAAAAATCTCAATATTTTGATTTCGTATCTCATTATTTGTGACACTAAGTCATTATTTTAGATACTAAGTCATTATTAAAGACACTAAGTCATTATTTGAGATACTAAGTCATTATTTTGAGATACTAGGTCAGAATATTGACATTTCTTATTATTTTGAGATATTAAGTCAAAATATTGAGAAAGTTTCTCATTATTTTGATCTTTTTATTACAGTGTCAGACATGGGCTCCCATAGTTCCACTCTAACAGGCGTAGAGATTATTTGGACTTGGGGTATCTACGGAGCAAGCAGCCGTGGATACCTGCCCTATCAGTGTTTCTGTGTATTGTTTTTATCTGTTTTAAATCTAGAAAATGAAATGCGTTACCTTGGAGCTGGCTATTAAAATAGCAAAACACGGTAATGTACACAGGATGAGATACGCCAGCGCTGTTGGTCTCCTGAAAAACAAATGAATACAACTGTTAGATACTTGGGTATTCACATTTTGTGCTACTAAATAATTGTATTACACTACGTTTCAGAAGCAAACATTGCACTTTTACATTACATTACATTACATTACACTCATTTAGCAGACGCTTTTATCCAAAGCGACTTACAATTCAGAGTCTATCACATTTCTACACCGTAGGCACAGCTACGGGAGCAATTTTCACCCATGAGATTTATCTGGTTACTTTGTGGATTAAAGGGAAACCTTTAGCTGAACAAAGGCAAAGACACAATAACGGGATGATGTAAAGAGGCTGGTGCAACTCACTCAGTGATGTCAGTTCCAACATAAAGCAATATCTAGATAAGAGTTAGCTAACATTAGCCACCATACCAGACCAAGTCATACCTGCAGCATTAAAACCCCTGAGTGTATTGAACGGAGCGAGGCTGCGCTTTATTTCTTATGAATTCAGAAGATTGTGCCTAATAAATATGAAATAAGATGAAGGATTAAAGATTAAACAACAAAACAGAAGTTAAGATTACCGTCACATCAACCACCATGTTAACTCCATTGGTCGTTTTGCATTATTATGGGCACTTATTCTAATATTTTTCTGATAATACTTCTGAAAGCAGGACTTAGTTGTATCATGGTAGTTCTATGTTGTAGTATTGCTAATTTTACTTTGCTAGCTTCAGTTTCTTTCAAGTCTTTTTCTCCTTGCCAAGTCAGTTTTAATATGACCAAAAACCCAAATCTTCCGTGTGTTCTAACCACTTTGACTTGTTTGTTTAATTTGTTTAAGGTTACATCCTTTATCTACATGTAGATACTTCATCACTGACATTGGTTACAGCTCTACTCACCACTGTGTGATCTCTGAGATAAACCTCCGCCGCTTCAGGATCAGGTACTTCAGAGGAACCCACACCAGCAGGGCCACAGAGGTCACATAGGCGATAGACGCCGCCACCACCAGCCAATAGGTCGTTACATCCCGTCCTCTCACGTCACATATGAGGCCGGCGAACCTCTCCATAACAACAAAGATGGGTACAATGAGGGCCGCAAACTGCAGCACCTCATATAGGATGAGCTTGACCGTCTTCCCCGACGGCATGGTCCCTGAACACCAGCTGCTGGTTTGAAGTCGGAGCGAAAGACTTTGACAATCATCTCCCACGAAACGAGCCAGAGGAGCCGTTGGACTCTGCACACTGACATTGCTTACACTGCACTCACTGGAGGCTGTATTCTTTTATTGCTGAGGTAATGAGGTGGTCATGCTCGCCTTTTTATGGGCTCACAAAGAAGAGCGCTCCCATCCCATAATAAATTAAGGAGAAAAATCACACTCAGCTGACCGCGGAACTGTACATAAGTTCAACAATACAAACTTTCTGTAGGACTGCAACTTAATAAAAAATGTCTCCATCTAGTGGCAAGGCAGAGGACACTTTCTTTTAAAAGCTCCTGAAAACTTTGTATTTCTTCTAAGTATTTCTTTACACCTTTCTAAAACAGTTTCAACTAAAACTGAGCATTATAACCTTCACAAATATAGAATATAATGCAGGACTGTTGTGTTACTGCATTAGTTTGAGATACATGTTAGCTAATCTTGCAACTGAGTGTTTAAGTATATGTACTGTTATACATGCTGGATCAGACTTTGGTGCAGCAAAGTTCATAGATAACTACTCACTAGTACTTTCTCTCCAAAAGAAGTTACCTGCATTCCGGTGCTGGTGTGAGTGTGCAGTGGTCGGCTTCATCTTCTGACGTGTTTTTCGGACTTCATCTCTACTATCGTCCTGAAAACAAAATAATCGTCAGCTTTAACATCTCACAAAAAGCAGAAAGATCAAATAGGAGACTATAACTTACTTCCATAACACCCAGTGGGACAGACAGGATGAGATGGTGACAGAAACATGTTGGTCAACTTAACAACACTGTCCTCAGTAGATGTGATCTGTCCATATACAATAGTTTGAAGCCACCCAGCTGCATCAGGTCCTGTGCACACAGAACAGGCATGGACATCAATTGGTGCTATGTGGGTGATAGTGATGTACGTATAGATCATTTGTCTGATTACTGTAGTGTCTTAACCTGTTCAGTGGTCCAGGGTCCCTCCCCACACCGAGTCCTATGAGTGTGGGCATCAATCCCTCTGCTCATTCCCCTCTTTTATTCTTGGTGGTGGATTTGTCTGTCTTAGTTTGAGACCGCTAAAGAATTCTACATTTCATTTTATAGTATTTTTTTAATGTGCTTTTCGAGGACCATTTTTCCCAATGGTGAGTAGATGATAAGACTTTTCACTGTTTATGGAACGCTATGAAGATTTGGACTTGGAAAATTTGGAAAATTGTATATCATACGAATTGCATGTAACCCATATGTAAACAAGACATCTTGACATCCTCCCTGATTTATAAGAGAATGTGTGAATGACGTGTGCAAAATGCATAAACATTTGCATTTAGGTTCAATTTGACATTCTCAAACACTAGTATCATTTATCTGCACAGCACTGCTGTTTACTGTACTTGAGAGAGTGCATGAGAAAGTGCATGAGAGAGTGCATGAGAGAGTGCATGAGAGAGTACACAAGAGAGCTCACTTTTCAGTCATTCCTGTCAGAATTCCAATACGACTCAACTTCCTCCAGAGGAAAAAGAACTCTAGAAAATGAATTCATGTTATCGGGATGACTAGATTTAGCAAAAGCATTCAGACTTACAGCATTGTGGTTGTGATCAGTAATTCAATAAAAATTGAGAGGTCACTCATACTACCGGGCAGATTCAATGCTGGCAATTTTAATTAAATGATAATAATAAAAGACATGCAGCTGTGATCTATTTGATGTCGCAGAGCAGGGCAACCCCACGCAAGATCCAGTGATCTGGTGGCTGTGACTGCATGGTAGGCAACACCACTGCTGTGATGTAGTTCAGGTCTGTTCGACTTGGTTTCTTGTAGATGGGGCAGACATATAGCTTCGGATCCATGGGGGCAGTGGAGTTGATGGCAAACATGTGGACGACAGGCAAGGGTGTGAACAGCACTTTGGGTGAGGACTCAATGAGATGGGTGTTCTTCTTGTCCCAGCCGGCGCCCTCCAGGTACAGACCATGAACATACACTCCCTCCTGTTGAGGGCAGGCACAGTCAGTGACAGAATAATGCATGTTTCCTTAAAGAATAAACAACTGTTCACTCGTCTCACAATCAAAATGAGCAGATCAATACTGTCATTCTTATTGCAATGTCCCTCCAAGTTCATCATAAATGCAAGTGTAAGCTGTATTTGAGATCTAGTATTATTATTGTTTTTAGTTGGTGTATTGCCAGTATCTCCATGCTTTTTGACTCACTGTAGGTGAGGCTGTGATCTCCTCCTGTGCCTGCTTCAGCACATTGTTGTGCAGAGTGACTGTGTCCAGAGCCCAGCCTTGGTTTGCCCTCGTTACTTCTTGTCTCATAGCTGTTAGGAACCCTGCAAACATCCCCCAGAGAAGACATTAGCACAAAACTGATATCAATTCAACCCCAGCTGATGGTGTCAGTTGCTGGAGGTCTTCATTTAGCAAAGGTTAACACCGTAAACGTATCGATACAACAATTCTAGATTATGATTTTAGTGTTTTATTTAACTTATTGGGGTGAGACAACTCTAATGCCTTTCTGTACAAAAACGCGTGACTCACCTTGTGGGTTGAAGAAGCCTGTCATCCAAAAAGTTCTGGGTCTTCCTTCAAACACCCATCTATGGAACTGTTTGTTTCTCTCCAGAAGCTCTGTGAACCAGAAGCCCAGTGTGGATGACTCCCAGGAGATTTTCCAAAACAGGCTTGGCACACGGGCATCGAAAATATTGTCCAGGGCATCACGGAGGTTCTAAGAGCAACAAATCAAAAGTACAAATCAGTAGTTTCACAGCATTCTACACCCTCATAATAATTAAAGATTATTTTATTATCAGGAATAAAAATTACTTTTGCACTTTACTTCAAAATAACATGTTTCACTATGATATCATGTTTCAGTATTACAATATGAATATATTCAGTAAATAACTATTGTGGAACTGAAGTTAGTATTTTAAGAAACAAACAGTGAAGCACTGGTGTTTTAGAGTGAGTAGTGATCTGACCTCGCTCATTATGATAGTACCATCAATGGCCAGTTTCAGGTCAGTCAGACTAATGCGAACCAAACTGGTGATTCTTTGCATTCGATCCACCTCCTGACGCAGGAAGATGTTCATCGGGTTCAGTGCTCCCATCTTCAACAGCCTGGCTTTGACCTTAGTCCATGAAAATTGCAGAATTTAGATTTCAGTTGGTGCAAAAAAGCGGTGACTAAAACCTTAACGATCAAACAAACTCACCTCATGTGGCACATAATTAGGGGGTAGTTTCTCCAACATGTCCTCCGCCATTTTGTAAACAATTGTCTCCCGAGTCAATCCTGATCCCCCGCCGCTTTCCTTGGGCTGGATATTCGTGATCGTGTCTAGCACCTCAGCAGAGGTGTTTGTCTGATACCTGGTCAACATTGAACACAAAGCATAAAAGCAATGTTAGCAATAACGTTACACTTCATAATTACATATAATAACAGTATCTTTGTCCTTAATAGTGTTAGGATAATGTTGTCTTACGTGATATCAGCATTAGGATGCAGCCCAAGCGCCTGGGGTGAATCCCTCGTGGGCAAGCTCTGAATACATTCCATGTACTCCTCTACTGTCTTGCACACGGGAATTTTGTAGCCCGTGTAAAAGCAAAATGATGGGTCAAACATCTTTTTACTGAACCACACCTGCAATGAAAAACACCCATTGTCATGTATAGTAATAAATCAATAAAAAAAACAAAATTGTTGATCAAGGATAATGAATACAAATAGTAGGATTATTACACGAGCAAAACACTTGAGTAGGCGTTTGTCATAGTCATCTGTAACCCTTCCTCCATATTGCACTTCAGCTAGCATGTATCGCACGGTTACCCAGGACACATCCTGTCGGAAAGCACAAAATGACAAGTGAGGGAAGATGATCAAAATAATCTTTATAGTCAGACTGCTGTTGCCGAATTCTCACCTTCCTGGGGCCACAATCATCCAAGTGTCTCTCAACAAATTCAACACTTGCAGTGAAATCAGCAGAGTTGAATTCATACGGTATGTTCCAACCCAATGGTCCAAATTTACGTCGTTCCTCAGAAAGAAAAGGAAAACACAGGATTATATAAAGTGAATGAGCATCAATTAATACTAAAGAAAAAATGTGATTATGAAGAACATTTTCCAATGCATTATAAACATCGTTGAAATGCGTTACAATCTGCTTATAGCATTGTTTAATTATAGTTAAAGGCACTCATAAATATTCATAATTCATAATATTCATAATGATGTCTAATCATACCACATAATTCACATTAAGTGTAAAAATAAGACAGCTTTGAATGTAAAACTACACCTAATTGTTGACCAGTAATTTCATTCAGTATACATTATATTGCAACAACATTTTGTGAGGTCACATTATTATATATAACACCATGATTTACAGTGGAATAGCAATATATAAATACATCAATTTCTCTTTCTAAAATAACAATGAAAAACTAAGAATGATCATATTACGTAGGACTATATGAGGATTCCCTTTAGATTTGACTTCACTACATATTTCCTCATAGGCTCCTCTGTCTAATTCCTGACGAATGGACAGTACCTGCACAGCGGTGTGGAGAAAGGCCACGCTGTACAGCAGAGGCTTCCACATAGTCAGGTTACTGACTTCCAACTGGTTTTGTGAAATTCCTGCAAATGTTCGTTTCAAGCCGGAACGCACTCCCTGGGGTGGATCGTTGGTAAACTTGATAGAGGACTAGAGGTAAAGGGGTGAGAACAACTTGCTCTAAGTATGTACAAGTATCGTATAGTGCACACAGTATTTGTAAAGGTTATCTGGGGATATAAAGTAATACATGAGGTAAGAATTTCACAACACCGTACATAGCTTTGTGAAGTGTCACCTGTAGGAGTGTGATGGAGAATCGATCGTGTGGTTCTGTGGTGATCCACACCCTGACAGTATCGTGCATGGTCTCTGCAGTTGAGATAGTTTCTAGCAACTCATCCATAAACTCCAGACCCAGGTGGCAATTTTGCAGGAGGACCCAGCCTCCCTTAACATATCCAGATACAGAGGCCACAGATCAGGTTAAACGGTCAGCCATCACTTTACTACTCATCCTTACAACATAATGGTTCATTAACTTTTACATACCTCTGTTATTGATGTCTGAAGAAGCTTCCTTGCATGCACCTCCTGCCCTTGCCCCATGGATATAGCTCTGCATTCTATAAGACACAACCCAATGTAGTGAGATCACTACATGCAGCACAATTCATGACATGCAGCATGATTCCTAAGAGTTAAGAGGAGAAGCTTGTAAAAGTGTTAAGTGTTATAGAGCAGTAAAGCTCACCAAGATTAAGTTTCTTAGCAAGTGCTTCAATTTGGTCAGTGGGATCTGAACCCATAGAAAGGAAGCAAATTAGAGGGGTGCGAGGATCACTCTCCTCCCATGTGCTGTGGAGGCTCAAGATGACCGGCTCAGCAAACCTCTCGCCCAAGGATTCTCCTACATACTTTCTGGCCTGAGACAAGGTACGGTCAGGGCACCAAGACCTATGAAAGAATTAGCCTGTAAGAATAGTGTACTAAACATCACATTGTCTATTTGAACACATAAGCAGCATGACTAGCAGCAGGATCAAACCTTATAAACAAAAGTTTAAGGAAGACATCGAGGGAGTTGTATCCATCTGGGATGACACCTTCCTCTGGTGCATCAAGATTGAGCCATGCTTTCCAGAGTTTGCCATTTTCCGATACCTACAAAATATGTAATTTGCAGCTCTGTGAGGACACTTTTAGAGGGGACTTAGATGTATGATCAATGGAACTTAAGCTCACCTTGGCTAGGATGTTAGTGAACTGTGACAATTTGCTGAGTTCTACCAAATTTAGCCACACCATATCCAGGATCCACCTGAATGGTTTCGTGGGGCAGGTCTTTAGGTCAAGAGCAGCGCCACCTATTTGTATATTCAAAGGAGTTATCATGTCACAAGGTGCCATAACACAAAGGTGCATTCAGTTTTCCCGGCAGTGATGATTATCTTACCTTTAATAAGTATTTGAAACTTCTCATGCTCTATTTTCTTATTCTGCAAGTCAATCTTGAGAGCCAGCAAGAGTGTGAAGATGAACTTGTGGTTTTCATATAAGCCTCTCACTGTGTATCTGAACACCTCATAGGTCAGAGATTCAATGATGTTTGCAATTCGCTTTTGAGTTTTAGCCGACTTCTCAGACCTGCAAAAGAATGTTCATGAGAGTAACAATAGTAAACCGGAGAGACAGAGTGTGCAACATGTTGTCTCTATATAACAAAATGTTATTTTCTACACCTTGAAGTGCATTACAGCACCTACAGCCTGGTTTAAATTGACTCTTTTTTCTCTTGTTTGTTAGAGTAAGACATGGTTGGGTTTACTGCTGAGTTAATTGCAACAGTGTGAAATATAAGGTGCACGGGGCTCAAAACAAGTGCCAAGATTGTTCAGACATACTTCTTAAAAAGGTTTTGGTGAAACCATACCTTTCCAGTGACAGGTCGAAGATTTTGAGGAACTGACCGAGGGAGGTCTGGTACATGACATTGACCATGCTCATCTCTGTGATGAGGAAGTAAAGGGTGCTGCCTCGGGAGGCAACAGGACGGTATTCTGCTTGAGCTAGATTGATCTTAAACTCTGCATCTGCTGCAACACTGAGCTTCAAACTAACTTCAGCTGCAGTTTGCTTAGTTGTGCTCAGGATGTCGATCATGGAGTCATCATCAACCAAGGAACCTGTAATCACACAAACAAAGACACTTTTGTATTTTTAGAAATACATAATTACATTATCACTATGGCTTTAAAGAAACTAGCATTAACCTACAGCAGTAACTGTTGTACCTTTTGTGCTGCTGAGTTTGTACAGCAGGTTGTCTTCCAACTCCTTCATTTTTCTCTTATTGGCAGTTACATCCTCAATTAGTTTCAATCTTTCTGCCTCTAGTTCCTGTTAAAAGATTTTTAATGATCACATCTTATTAGTGCAAGTAAAAATAACGAGTAAACCAACACATGATCAATATGAAATGCTCAAAAATGTAGTAACAATGCAATATAAGCAAAAACATTGATTCAGCTAGCCTTACACAACTGCCCCGTGATGCCCCTAAAAAACCTTCTGCGGGATCATTGCCTGAAGTTCTTACTACTGTTATATTATTTAGCACTAATAAAAAATACCCATGGAAGGAAAACCTGTTTTGTACAACATAGAAAATGGATACTGACATATTTCTCTCTGAGGATGACGCGACCAAGCAGCTGGTTCTCCAGGCCCTTCATGTTTACTGTGAAATCAATGATGGATGTCTTGGCACTGACTTCTGGGGTGTACGCTGGATTAGGCAGTTTGGTGGTTATATAGAGCTGGAAGCCCTCCATCACATTTACCTCTTTGTCTCCCACTTTAACCTACACAAGACACATCCAGGATTTGGAAGAGGAACCATTGTAGTTGTATGGCTGATTTCCAGTGGGAATGGCAGCTACATTACCTTGAAACTGGTCCCAGATTTAATAAAGTTCTTCTCAAGGACATTGTCCAGGGCAGGGTCTAGTTCCTCACATACATCTTCAATAAGCAGTGGGCGTCCCAAAGAAAGACAGTCTTCCAAATGAGAGCGAAATAACTTGTGGTTGAGTGATGTCACCTGAAAGAAAGATCACTGATTAGTTCCATACCATGTACGACCAAAACAATCATTTGTGTTGTACTGCACTTGTACTGTACTTGGAGAGCATTAGCCTTTTCTTTTTCCTTAATCCAAGCCTTTCCCTGAGTCTGGGGATCGATGAGGAGGGGATATCTTGTTGCTTTTGTGACAATGATGCCATTCTGCACAGACAAATCATCTCCTGGGAGTCCTTGAAGGTTCCACTCGCTTATCTTAAACAAAAACAGGAGTGTGTTTCATCACGTGTGTAACTCTTTGTGCAGCTAGTAATGATGTAAAATAAAAACAAGTTTATGTTATGTTACAGTGGGAGGGTCCGCGAGGTCAGAAATGAGGTTGAGATTTTCTGTAAAAGGGATTTTATGCTTCCTGAGCTCCTTCTCCCAGATGTCCTTCAACAACATGACCCGGTAATTCTGGTTGAATGGCCCACAGTAAGACAAGAAGCCAGTAAGCTGGAGCACATCCCCCACAAGTCTGCCAAGAAGAACAGAAAAAAACGACCTCATTATAATAATACTACATGTCCCCCCTGTCCATTGAGAATATCATTTTTCAATGTCAAATTTTCTTTGTAACCTACCTGTTGATCTGTGATTTAAATTGTTTGCTTTGCTCTATCCAGCGAACTTTCTCTTCACTAAGTCCATCAATAAGTGCAGATGCAGCCTGCATTTTATTCCTGCACGTCTCAGCATCATCCAACAAGTCCTGAAAAAGGTAATATTTGAAGTGATCCACAATTTTAACTTTTAGCTTGAATAAATACAATATTAAAACTGTTTTATAAGGTTAAACACCACACCTGTTTCTCTTTCATGGCAGCATCACATTTGGCCTTGACTTTGTCAAACTCTGCTTGCTTTTCAGCCAGCTGAGCCTCAGCTGCGCCTAGCTCATTATTAGCCACTATTAGCAGTCTCCCCTGAATAACCAGCTTAGCCTGCACACAGAAAGAGGACATTAAAGTTCACAAAACCAAAATCAAAGAAGTATCATTATTATAATAAGCCATTGGTCAATTACGTCAGACCTACATTGCATGAAATAGTGAGCTGCCATGATGATCAACTTTACCTTGAGTGGCAGCACTTCTTTGTTGATGCCAAAGAATGTGGCCATAGCCCGGGTCCATGCTATCAGACCAGCAACATTACCGCATACTTTCTTGGCATTTTCATATGTGTAATCCTCCATGTCAAAGTAAGGCTGCATCAGTTCTATTGTTTCCTCATTAATGTTGTCTTTTTGAAACTGCTGGAGGGACGCTAAAAAACCAGTGCCACCAATGAGCTAAAGAGTAGTAGACAAGGAAAATTAGACAAAACGGAGACATGAGTAACTTCACAATGTTGATTACTTGTTGCATGTTGTTATTTTCATCAACACTACAGAACATACTGGAACTTAAATGCCACAGTCATCTCTCCTTATGAGTTTACAGAAAGTGCTTACAATGTGCAGGTTACGAGTAACTAGAGCACAGTTACCACCAATAAAATTAAAATAAAGAACTGGATCTGAAAGAGGAATATTTTTTACTACCTTCAGTGCATCTCCCCATGACGGCTTAAGACAATTTCGTTCTGGATCAATAGAGACAGTGTCCAACTTCTTCTGGAACAACAGCAGGCAGCAGTCCATAATCTTCATAATCAGATGTGGAGGCTTGGCTAATTTCCTCACGGTGGCAATGTCAGCAGGCTTGATTGTCTGTAACATTTTGTAATTATGTTATGTAGTGCACACTATATATGGTGTAAATACATTATTATGCTGAAAAAAGTCACACAAATCTCACATTTAGTGCAGCTAAAGCGTCTTCTATAGCTGGCCTGGCAGCCTCAAGCTTTTTCTCGGCAACAGCTTTCTCTGTCTCAATTCCGTCGACAATTTTCTGGGCTCTGTCCTTCACAACCTGGACCTCGTTCTTTACTATGGTAGCCGCTTCAGCAGTGACTGTCACCTCTGCCACCACCTATGGGAATGCAAGAAGAAATGTCTGGCATTGATAAATGGTATCCCATAAATACCAAAGGCCGTTGACCTTTCAGTCAGTTTTCAAAACCCGGGGTAGATATTCATTCTAGGATGACAAATAACTGCATAACTTCCTTTGACTGATTCATTTACATAATCTATTGTGTAAAGATCCCTTCCCATGACCAATGTGTGTCATACTTGCTCCAACTTTTTATGCTTGCTTTTATGTAATTTAGTAGATTCGAGAAAAGTTACACATTACTTTCCACTTATCCATTCATCCAACTCTTGAGACGTATTATTTACTGTACCGTGTCAGCTTTGATCGATGCTACTGCAAGCTCTTTTTCCTTGACTACAAGATCTTTGGATAGTTGGGCCACAGACGTACTAGCCTCCATCAGTTTGTCCAACCCTAGAAATTGGTAAGAACTTTTAAAATCCATATTCTGAGTAGGCCGTACAAAGTTTACCATACATTCATCTTTATCTGAATCTTTGTTACCAATATTCATGCACTCTGCTAGTGTGTTGATATCGTTGTGCTTTTCAGAGTACAGTCTTTTGTATCCATTTACAAAAGAGAGGTAGGATTTAGGGGTGACAAAAGTTCTTCTTCGAAACCTGAAAGATAAACAGCGTACAACTTTCAGTTCATGTAAAGTATGTCTCTGCACTAACATCTTGAGAATATCTGGATATTAATCATACAAATGTAACCGTGTGTACCTAGATATGATTGTGTGTTTTACCTTTCGAAGTAGCTTTCACAGGTATCAGATACTTTGTCATGATATGTACCCATGGAGGTCACCACAGAAGCCTTCACTTCTGCGGTGCAAACCATTGGAAACTCCGACAGGAAGTAGTTGGACACAGCCACCAGAGCCTCATTGGGCCAAGGGGTGAACCAATCCATGGTGCAGCCAGAAATTAACCCAGGAAACTTCAAGGATCTGGAACGAAACTTCTGCCCCGCCTGTCAAGGAGAGCAGATACTGTAATTCAAATGTGAATATTCACTCATGCTGGGGAAACTTAGTAAGTTCATGTTTAATGCAACAATTGTCATGCATGAAACAGAACAAATACAGAGAAATATAAAGTAAACAACGTATCTTTAGGTTACTGCTTTTGTGTAACGGATGTACAAAGTTTCAACCTACCGGTGAGAAGCAAAGAACTACATGCAGATTCTTCCTGGACCGGGATATGAAGTAATCATAAAGATTGTCAAAAGTTGGCGGAACACGAGGAAACTCCTTTTTCATTACAGAGATCAGGTTCTGGGTGATCTCTTGCATCTCATCCTTAGCAAAAAGGTTGGACACCTGCACACAGGTAATTGACAGTGAAGTAATTAGGACCAGTCAAAGCTTTCCTTTGAGAACTATTTTGTCTGACACAGTCTGTGTGATGTAGGAATGATTTACTGTATCAATGAGAATAAATAGTAAAGTTTACAACTATCTATATAGTATCACAACTGTAAAGTAAGGAATCTTTGTCAGTCTGTATGTGGGTGTAACTTTCGCATATCTCAAGAACCGTTCATCCGATCTTCTTAACATTGTCTTACATTGTATTGCTGTGTTGTCGGATTTGGTAACGCAATACATACAATACTTATAAACTTTGAATTAAAAAGCGAGCAGCATGTTATCCAGCATGTTGTCCGCAGCAGGCAGACAGCAGCTCATTGACTTTACGTCACTTAACAAACCGAGAAGCAACACGACAGGCCAAGCAATGGTTCCATTCTGAACAGCCACGTTTTGAACGGGCACTGCACTAGTAATGTCTAATGTTTCACTGTTGAAGTCCTCACCTCTCCAGAAGAAAGAACATTGTTGATGTACTCAAGAAAGGCTTCATCTTTTATTTCATTGTCTGTAAAGATGAAGGTGATGCCTTTTCCCTCAGCGCCAGCTGTTTTGTACAACAGTTTCAGGTCATCCATGAAATTACTTACGTTGTATGATCTGATGAAAAAAACAAGCACAGCGGTGTAAGAAACAAAGTATGTCCGGTATATCCTCCTGTAGGTGTTAACGTGTAAAAATTGAAAGGTGCACAATTCTGGACATCTGGATACCAACAGGACATCATGAGATACTTATTCTATTGCTTTTAACAAAGAAGGTCTGGTGCCATTTTTAAATCTTGCTGTTTCTAATAAAAATGGTCTTGCCATGAACAAAAATGTAAACAACATTAGCTCTGGTCCAAAATATCACATACCAAAATAAACATGAATAATATGTGTTATAGGGTTGCTTTTATTGGACAATGTAGGCCTTAAATGATCAATGAATTTGTTCATTGCTACCAAGTGTAATTTAACAGAGATCATGTTTTTAATGATCGACAGCATAATTCAAATTTTCCAATTCATTCAACTTTTAAAAAAAGTAATTCAAATTACAAAAGTGACAGTCATTTGGTTAATAACATGTCGCTAAGTAACATTTTACAATATATAAACAAACATGTGACCATAGGGGTCAATGGGAATTATGTGGTATAGTAAAAACAATGTTTTGTAGTGTAATTAAAATGGTAAGAATAATCTTTCTAAAGTGTACATTTTCTCCAGATTAACATACATTATCTGAATGCTTTACCTTACCAATGGAATTGTATAAATGAATTAAAACTGTTAATTATAATTGAGATATAGTATTTTATTCCCTTACGGGTAGCCTTCATACAAACATAGAAATATAAAAAACTACATAGAGACTTTTCACCTTATTTACCCCCTTATCTTGTTGCTTCATGGCTATCTTCTTCCAAATTGCTTTAGAAATGCTGACAGTTTTCTTTTCCCCTTTTTTACCTTGTCAATGTGATCTGGAAGATGCTGTATCCAGCTATGTATGAGGCCAGGCGAGTCAAGCTCTGTTTCCCTGATCCTCCCACTCCCACGAGCAAAGCATTGCCATTGGCAGTTCGAATGATTCTTGAGATCTATACAAGGGCAAATCTCAAATAAATAATGAATGGCGTACTTTACAGGATATTCAACGGTTAGATTGGCTTTTAGTCTGACCTTGACAAGATGAGTCATGGCATCAGTGAAGAAAACCAGATCTAGACTGGAGCCTCTTACGATCTCATTGTACTGGGTCTGATACATTAACAGCTTTTCTGATAAGAACTCCAAATTTGGCACCTGGAAGAACATCAGTTTGCTTAGATTTTGGTGACAGTTTTTTTACATCAATAGTACAGATATCATATAATGGTCTAAATACCAAGTTCCTACCAGTTCATAAATTCTGGGAGCATCAAAAGAGGCATTCTCATCTTCTTCTACAGTGGGCTCGGGAGCATCTCGCAGGAAGTCCACAAAGTATGGCTCAGGATGAAGTTCTGGGATGAGGCTGGGGTCAACATGCTCTTGAATCACACGGGATACAGCCTTCTCAAACCACTCTCTGTCCTCAGAGCATACACACCTATAGAGAATCATTATTTCAGTATGCTTTTTGTTGTGCCATTTTGTTGTACTTAAAAGGGGATTCACTGTATGTAAGCACTGCACCTGTCAGCAATCACCCTTGTACATTCACTTTTGAAAAGTGCCAAGAGAGTAGGAATGTCATTACACTCCTTGGCCTTAATGTTTAACATTCCTTGCCAGATCCTCGACAAGTCTCTCAAATTGAAGATGTAGTGGAACTTGGATGGTGTAGGAAGCATTTTTGTCTTCAATGAGAAATCATCAAATCAGGTCATGTCTTCGTTAATAAATGAATACCTATAATCAATGTCACATAATCTTTGAAGTGATTACCTTTGTCCACTGCCATACAATCCTCCCAGCAGACACAAGACGCTTCACCATAGCTGAAATCTCAAGCTTGAACTTCCTGCATGTATGGAAATATCCACAGCCGATTACACCTGCAGAGAAAGAACATGAAAAAACAATTGAAATGTTTCGTACATCCAAAAGTAAGACGAAAAATGAATCATTTTAGAGACAGTTACCAAAGATCTTATCAATGGATGTGTTGGCTGGCAGGGTACAGTTTAGGACTGTGAACTGTCTCTTCAGTCTTTGTGGGATGTCGTTTCTGCCACCACCAGGATGAATCATGGCAGCCACAATCTGTACGTCCATTATTGTGCTAAAGTCTCCTGGTTTGTCCAGGTTGTACATGCCGCTCATTTCCATCATCTGGCGTACTATCTCATTGGTAATCTAGTTGGATAGTCACATACAATAGTTACTCAGACTGAACATGAATTAATTAATATATATATATATTTAAAAAAAACTGCTATACAAACACCTGATCTCCCCATTCATTGACAATGGGCATGTTGATATCATCAATGAAGACTGTCAAATTGCATCCCCCTGGGGGTCCATAGGTGCTGCCAATCCTTTTCTCAATGTAGCTTTCCACTGTTCGCTGTAATGAAAAAAAAAAAGAACTCTCAGAAACCAAAAACGATTGAGAAGTGTACAAAGCCATGCGAAGAGAACATAATAAATATTCTACCTGAAACATCAGGGGTTCCGTTGCAGATGAGAAGTTTAGGGACTTCGACAGGTCCGTCTCAGGATCGTATTTTTTTGTGTAGCCTTTTATCATCACAGTCTTAGCTGTCCCTTGTTCACCAATAAGCAGTACGGCCTATACAATTACAATATTCATCTTTCAGACATACCGTAAAGCAAAAACAGTAAATACATTTTATAAGTAAAAATACTTCTGTTAGTTTAAAAGAGACTAGATCACCTTGCGTTGTTTGGCAATAGTCTCCAGCAAGAAAGAAGTTCTTGTGTTATCCACATTTGGCACAAGAATGGAGGCGTAGTCTGGCACATGATCAGTAGGATAGACATACTCCCCCACATGGTTATTCCAATGACACCATTCACCTGAAACATAAGTTGCCAAACATAAAGTCGCAGACCCAGGATAAAACAGTCCTTCAAACACTGACTGTAAAGCTAGATCAAGACAGCAAAGTGGTGGCATTTATTGTATAATATGACTGTACCGTTTGGGTTGACCATGTACTCAAATATAGTCTCTCCTGGCTGGGATTGAGGCACATCAATGCCACTGCCATGAGCTCTGACGTACTCCTGTAATTTGTCTCTATCCTCCAACTCCAAAAGGGCTCCCAGGCTCCACATCAGACAGAAGACAAAGAGGCGTTCAAGGTGTTTGCTACCGGTTAAGCCCCCTGCCTCCTTGGTTGGGATAAGGCCCTCCATCAGATTCACTGACTGAGGGTGGATCATATTCAGATAATTCAGTGTTTCATGAAACAAGGTTAGAGCCATCATTTAATTTGTTTGTCTTCAGCATTTTTCTGCATACATACCTGCATTATGTAGTTGCATTCCAGAAGCTCCATTTTGGGTTTAAGATTCTGCTTCATATACAAGTAAGCATCCTCAAATATCTTTTTGTATAAAGCCATAATGCTTTCTGCCTCGTTTGCACTGCGCTTGCGAGCCCATCCCTACAACACAAAGTCCATGTTCTAACTAAGCACTTCATTGTGAAAGAAGCAGTTTATTTTCTGTAAAAACTTTATTCTTTGATTATTTCATAAAACTGTACCTGAAGTATGGGTTGCCAGCTAAGAGCTGAGGAGCTCATGAAGACCATACCCACCCGAGACACAGTAGCAGGGGAGGCATTATCCATGTTGTGCACCTCAAACACCAGCTTGCAGGATGGAGACATGGTGATGCGGTCACCATTAGCCAGGGTCAGTGTTTTGTTATCATCAAGCACAGAGTTGAGGTTCTCAATCCATATGGCGTCCACAGGGCCATCAAGCACAATCCATATGAACTCCCCTGAAATGGAAAAACTCTTCAAACCATCATAATTCAATCCTTAAATTCTCAAAATATCCCTTCCACATTTTCATTTACTCATTCTGTAGTTCTGTCTCAAGGACAGACCGTGTTTAGGTGGTGTGACCAACATTTTTAGGTGTAAGCATACATCACGTCATGTGTGCTGCTAAAGCAAAACCACTAAATTGTATTGATCTTACTTTGTGATCTTCTACAATATTGTGTTTTGTGTGGTGCAATCTTTTTTTTAATATAAAGGCAATTTGTGACATAAATTGAGAAGTATCAGTTTGAATGTGCACTTAACTTTGTGTTACAAACCTTTCTTGGCTTTAAGTGTCCTCCTCCACAGAGTGGAGAAGATCCCGTCAGTCCAATCATTGGTGGCTGCATCAAGACGACCGAACATCTGTGGTGCAGTGATTGCTTTGGGGTTCATGCGCATCTCCCTGTGTGGGGCTCCACATTCACTCATAGCTCGCATGAGCAGGTTGATGACTGTGGTCTTCCCAGATCCACTCGGGCCCAAAGTCATCAGGCCATGGCGCACTCTTGAAGTCTCATAAAGCTGATAGTGAAAGTAGCATTATCATATCAGTGACGTATAATCCAAACAATAACTTTATAACACACAAAACACAAAAGGAGCTTAAAGTTACTGTGAGGAACTTTTAACTGGTTTTAAATCAGTCTCAATTAAATACTGATGACTCTATATGGACAACATAAGTAAATGAGATATTTAGCGAGAAGACTGTCTTCTATAGTTATTCTCAATACTTGTCATCAGTGCCACTGAGTCGGATTCTGCGATAAATCAGACTAAATCCTGCAGGTTCACCAGAAACTCCTTCTGGGCTTCCGGAAGCGACCAGCCCACCGCGGACAGACCCAGCTTTACCCTGTGTAGGAAATTTGGGTTTAGAACTATGTTTTAAGAAATTATAATAGAAGTGTTTAATGATTCATAAATAAGAAATCATAATTAGAAGTGTCTTGGAATACATAATTAGAAGATTCATAATTGTAGAAGTGTTTTAGAATTCGTAGTTACAAGTGATTTGTAGTTAGAAGTGTATCTTAGTAGAATTTGTAGCACCTTTAGCTCTATGCTTGTGAAACTTGCGAAGGTTTTTGCCAAAAGTTGCAAATCCTTATCTTTATATAGAATGTTTACCATAGAAGTGTTAAGCCATAAAAGACAGTCATTGAATGTTTTAAACTGTAAAGAATAGTATGTTGGGAGTAAGGGACAGATAGATTTCTAGACAGGCAATTACAGGTCATACCCGTGCGAGGGTCCTGCGAGGAGGAGGAGCCAGCTGGATTTAGCCAATAGGAACTACGGACATTATGGGATGTTTTTTGAACTATGTAAGGCGGGAGAGAAAGAAATTCCGGCCTCTTGCTCCTGTACCACTGGGTGGGTGGTAACGCTTTTTGGGGTGAGCAGGTCATATTCGGTGTAACTGTAAAGCATGAGATGTATTAAATGCTTTGTTTATAATTGAAACCGGTTCTCTTTGTGCAAGAGGCTGGATTACATGCAGTTTCCCCACAGTCTAGAGCAGGGGTCGGGAACCTATGGCTCGCGAGCCAGGTGTGGCTCTTTTGATGATTGCATCTGGCTCGCAGATTTCGGCTTTTCAGATAAAACATAAAATATTATCACTTGTTTTAATCCATCCATCGATTTTCCACTGCTCATGTCCTGTTCAGGGCTGCAGTTGGCTGCAGGAGCAATTGTCCATTATTTTTATTGGATGATAATAGCTGACGTTGGCCGTTGCTGGGTAAACAGGTAAACGCCCCCTTTTGACTCAGTGTTCTCGGTTGTTAGCTCAAAGCTAACCCTTCGACGAAGAAGATGGCGAAAAGAAAAAAGGATGAGGAGTATCGTACATTTCAGGACGAATGGACTGAAGAATTTGCCTTTGTGGAGAGAGCAGGTTCTGCGGTGTGCTTAATTTGCAATGACAAAATTGCATCGATGAAACGGTCGAATGTAAAGCGGCAGAAGTCGCAGAAGTCGCATTAATTGTGAGTATTACAACAACATTATTAAAAACAATAAATTCAGAGGCTTATTATACTCACATTTAGTTGAATTCAGTCTTAAAATATATTATATGGCTCTCACTGAAATAAATTTCCAAATATTTTGCTTTCATGGCTCTCTGAGTCAAAAAGGTTCCCGACCCCTGGTCTAGAGGTTCCTTGAACCTAACACCTCCTGGGAGAACCAGAACAAGGACTGCGCCTAGCAGACTGTAAAGACGCCTGCTGCAATAAAATGAGAAGCTTTCTAAATCTGGTTCTCGGAAACTCGACCATTTTCGTCCACTGGGACCGCCAAAATCAAATCAAAAGGAAAGTTCCTTGTAGTGACTTTAACATCCGGACGAGGAGGTTTTGAGGTACCTGAACCAGTTTGAGGTTCCATGGTGGGTGGTTGACAATACCAGCAAGCTCAACTTGATGGGCCACAGCAGCTTGAAGTTCACCATATGTGCTCCCATCCAGCTGGATACCAGGGAATAAGTCATTGATTAGGCTGAGGAATAGGGGCTCATCCTCATCCACCTGAAAGACACAGAAAGATTCACATATACAGTCACTGCTGACACAGTAATATGCCTCCAAGAGATATTAAATTATGCAAGGTAGAGAACACTGAGTTCCTGTCATACTAATTTAGAAAGATTCATGTCTCGCAGCACTCTCATGACAATGCTGGACTCTGAGTCATCAGGCCGTGCTCTCTTATTGGCCCCGAGTGTTCTTAACACGGACAGAATGTTCCTCAGGCCAAAGTCATAGTGAACCTGACAAAAAGAAAAGGCTTTGTGTCAGTAGGTCAATAATCATACAAACATAGTAATTAAGCACAGGCCAAATGCTTCTCACCTGTTTTGTAAGTTGTTCTTCACACAATTTATAGAGGACGAAGAATTTCTGGGCTAAGATGACATTCTCATTGAATCCACAACTGGCTAGTTTGACTCTCATGATGATCTGTCAAAGAAAACACCGGAGAAGTGAACGTGTGTCAAGACTCGGAAAAATATTGCTTTCTAGCTTAAGCAGCCGCTGCCCACCTGCCGGTCAGGTACCATCATTGAAACTGTCCTGAATTGCACTTTTAGGTTTTCAGGAAGTTCCTGACGACCTGCATATCCAGGGTTCTAAACATGGAAAGACGACAAGTTACCGATTATCAGCATTTGTGCATATACAGTGTATAGTTTCTTATGAGCTTCCTGTGTATTTGTGTATCCTACCACAGTGATAAATAGGCCGAACTCTGGATTCAGATTTACACAGTCTCCATCAGTAAAGAAAAAAGTGCTTTTGTGTTTTTTGCGTGCAATCAGAACAATGGAGATCTGCTGAGCAGCAACAGAAAGCACTGGCAGGTCGATTCTGTTGAACTCATCAAAGCAGCCCCAGGACCCTGACTGAGCAAGGCCTGAAAAAGAATACATCATGAGAAATCATGTGAAGTTATACATCACACTGCTTGATGTTTTGCCCGGGATACCTTTGTATATCCTGCCAAGTCCTCTGAAGTCCATCTGATCCGAGCAGTTGAACACCACCACATACTTGCCGAGGCAACGACCCATGTCTTTAGTGGTTTCAGTCTTACCAGTGCCGGCTGGCCCTGCGGGGGCTCCTCCCATGCTCATACCCAGAGCCTGGGCCAGTGTGATATAACACCTGTTGATAAAACGCAGTTCTCCGATTTAACTTTGAAATGGAACCCGATTTCAAAAGTGAATTCGATGATTAAATAACCCAATCAAATTCATCTTCTCTTGCCTGTCAGTCAGAGGGGTGATGACCAGGCGGTCGGTGCAGCCTAGGAACTCATTCTGATAAATGAAGTCCACATTAGTGATTGACACAACGACCTTATCCAGGTCATCTTTGAAGTAAAATCTGCTCTGCTTCAGCCATTCAAAGTCACTGATAGATTTGATACGCTTTTTTACCTGAGGACAAAGAAAGATATTAATCTAAATGTGTTACATAAATGACAATAACAGCCAGTTAATAATATAATAGGATCCATGACAAGTATGATTTTTTAGAGAACCTACTAGGTCATTAAATACATCACTCTGGTGCACATGGATTGTGACGAGCGTCTCATATTTGACTCTGTCAAATTTACTCAGGTCATTGGTGGTTTGTTTAATGAGTGCCTTGAGTAGATTCAGGAATCTCTTCTTGGTAAGAGGCATGATCTCCCGGTCATCTTCAGCATTTTTTAGTGCCTCTTCTGCATCTCTTGTCCAAAGCATCTGGATTCCCAGCAAGCCAATCTAAAAGATTAAAAGCAAAGAACGCAGGAAAAGAAATATAGATTAGATGCAGTGCCATCCTGTACTTGAAAACAACTAAATAACTATCGATGTCGCCAGTCTTTCTTTATACCTCTTTGGTTTGTTATTTTTACAAACTTTTCACACAAAGTAAATCCAAGAATACAAAAAAATTGTGGTCACCTAAAAAAAGGTTTTTAGGTGACCACCATGTAGTAGTTCGATGTGAATACGAATGAGCCTTTCCTAAAATGTGTATTGAGGATTTTCTAGTAACACCTTAGTGAGTACAGTGTTTAAATCTTCTGTTGTGGAAGCATCTACAACAAGCTACGGTCAGAAGGTAAAGAGTTCTTGCCATGATTCTAATTTGTTACACTTGGATCATTCTGTCAGACTCAATGGAAAACATCTTTCATAATTATACCCTGAACAAGCCTTGTGTTGGCCTGTTATCTAATACAAAGATATTTGTGTGCCACTAGCATGACAACTGTCAATGTATTCAACATTTTCACAGCTGCCTTCTGACCTGTGCTTGGAAGTTGTCGAGGAAAAGGAGAAGATCGAACTCTTCATCGTTGATCTCCAGATCTGAAGCTTTGATGACAGAGTGCAATGAAGCCTGCTGTTGTGACAACAGCGTCCCGAGCCAGAGCTCCACTGGTCCCTGTGCCATGACAGGACTGTCCAGCTGAAACCACAAACACACAACAAAGTGCATTTACTCAAGTACAATTTTAAGGTACTTTAGTTCCCCCCATATTTTCTCTCCTACACTGCATTACAAGTCGTTTTATAGATTCATAATTCACAAACAAAACACATGACACATGTACACACGATGCTATATGACACAACAACGTGCTTTTTAAGAGTAACATTACATACCAGTAGTTTCTCTCCCTCTTGTGAAATAACAGCCAAAATCTTGTCGTACTCAGTTGCATGAAACTCCACCTCGTTAACATTGTCAAACACTCCGAGAAGATGTGACTGAAAAAATTATTGCAGCTCAAATTAGTCTTCCTATATTTTTTTTACCACACAAGTTTGAGAAATCATGAGAATATGAGTGGGACCAGAAACACAACCTCCTTGGCAGAGGTACTCTGATTATTTTTCCATATATTTTTTAAAGTGACAATCAATGTTCTAACCTGAATTGTGTGAGAATCACTGGCTTGTCCAAGGATTTCCAAAAGGGCCGGATCAGACACAAAGAAGAGCCGTGGGAAGAGGAGCCTCTTTTTCTCAAGGTACCTGTCAGATCACATCATCTCCAGTTAACACATCGCCTCAATCAACTGTAGCAAGGCATTTGCAAGATTTGAGGCTAACCAACAAGTTAGCACTACATAGAAGCGTTTTCAGTCAGATGTTTTTAACCCCACTGATGTTTCTAACAAAAAGTAAGGAACTCCAAAAAGTTTTACCCTGTAAGAGATTTTTGACAAAATTCCAGCTGTTTCTGAAGATCTGGTAGGAGCTCTCCCAGAGTTGAATCGCCCACACAACACTCCACCACATTTGGGACTTTTTGGGCTCGCTGCATGATCGTAATCCAGGACTTGTCAATGTTCTGAAAACGCTTTGATTCCTACATTGGGAAATATGAAGTATTTTTGTATTTTACTAAGGAAGAGCTCACCGTTGTAATTTTCGATATATAAAGATACAACATATTAACTATACCTGTGGCAGGTCTTTTGCTATGTCACCCCCAACAAACACAGCCTCCAAATAGATCCACAGGTTTTGCACAACAATCCACTGTTCGATGACATCGGATGATGTTGAAAGGTTTGACAACCAGTCCTGGATCTCTGCTTTGTAGTAGGCACTGTACCTATAAAAGGCAGACAAGGACACGAGTTTCTTACGACAGCACAAGACATTGTATGGACACTATAACTGAAAAGACACCTTGAATAAATAGAACCAAATGTATATGCATCAATTCTTTATTTCCCTTTCTGAATCATCAGTTTTAGTCTTTTCTTTTCATGGCCTCAATCTTTTTCCTACTTGGTGTTAAATACTGATTTTGGTCAACATGTTGAAATCTTATTTCTAGTCAGAGTTTGCTCTGTTGTACCTGTTGCTGAACAATGATCCCAGCACCATCAGACTATCCTCCAGGATGGTTAGGATCTCTGATGTGTCTGCCCCTTTCAGCATCAGTTCACCTCTGTCCTTGAATGTCATCAAGCTCAGGTTCTGGCTGGACCACACTTCTTTCACTTGTGACAACTTGGCCTCAATATCCTTCTCCTTCACAGCTGAAATGCAGATGTCCTACAAATGCAAAAAGCCAAGCTTAGGAGTGTGAAGAACATAATAAAATACAAATATTGCAATTTGAGATTAGGGCAGGTTGCAACCACAGTATCCAAACTGCCAACGAACCTCGATATCGTCCTTGTACTTCAACAGAGGTGCTTCCATGACATTCTGCAGTTTAAAGGTATTGGACTCCACTTCAAATGGGTGCCCAGTCAGGTCTGTGACCCTGTCCCAGTGTCTCTTCATCACAGACTTCTGTGCCATCATCTCCATCAGAGGGCATGACTCACTGAAATCATCAATCGTCTTCTTCAGGTCTTGGAAGGCCTGCCAGTTCTTCAGTCCTTTGGGTAGCTTTCGGCACCTAGACAGAGGGATAATCATTGATGTACATGTCTGAAAAAATATACAAACAAAGTTTTCGTTTCCACTACATATATTTAAAAACACTTTCATCTATTTACAGCAATTAAAGATACACTACTTGTATTATTCTGGGCCAGATGATTGTATTATGTACAATGAAGTTTTCATAATGGCACATGCCTACCTAAAAGAAAACATGTTCTCCAACATGTAAAAAATAAAGAAATGACATAGTAAATGCATAGTAAATTGGTTGTATATTTAAGGTTTAACATAAATACTTGGATTACCTGTTCTGAAATTCCAAAAGTTCTGCATTGATCTTCTCAATATCCACATGTGTCCATAGAATGCCATAGTACCCGCTGATCTTACTCATCACTGCATCATATAGGCTGTAGAGTTTCTGTAGCAGGTCAAGCTCTTTTCTAAGGTAATCATAGGAAATTGTATATCTATTAGTCTAAATACATTATAAAATACCACAAAGAATTGTCATTGTTCTGGTAATGTAGGGTAAGCTATTGTAGAGTGGTAACCCACTTTTTCTTGTGTAGACAGTCATAATCTGAGATTGGCAAGCCAAGAAGCTGCTCCCCAGCAGTATATGTGGTGAAATTTCTCCACAGTTCTTCAAATTTAACCTGAAAAAAAAATTCAAAAAAAGTTTAATACAATTTTAATCTCGGAAAACCAGGATGCTGATATAGTTTTGTATTTTATTTAGCAGAATAAACCCTTAAAACAAACTTCTCACTCATCACCTCTGATACTTTAGCATTGAAGTCCTTGGTTTGGGGTCTTATGAGTTGATACACTGAACTTCATAAAGTTCAAAGACAACACTTCATCCACTGTATCAAACAAGCTAAGTTATAAATACACTTTCAAAATGGCTGCTCTTGGAGGTGGGGTACAGTACGCAGCTGGTAGACAGAGTAAGTAAGTAGTCTTTGGTACAAAAT
The DNA here is from genome assembly GCF_050575085.1 of Anarhichas minor. NCBI lineage: Eukaryota > Metazoa > Chordata > Actinopteri > Perciformes > Anarhichadidae > Anarhichas > Anarhichas minor. The sequence goes on along the minus strand of NW_027466470.1, from coordinate 7,249,963 downwards.
ACTGTTATTTGTAGCCCTTATTGGGTGCTTTCTCTATCTCACTTGTTAAATCTCTCTATCTCATGTTAAATTAGACATTTTTCTTTTTTACATCTAAGTGACTTGGTCTTAACATGGTCTGTTTTAAAGTGGAGGATCTAGAGACATTACACAGATTTTACTATTTCACTCAATCTTGACCTCGATTGAAAAGTCTTTTCTATTTGTTTAAATGCTTTTCATGCATCATTGACCAGTATATAGAATGGTATAAAATAATTTTGACGGTGTTACTTGACAGGTCTGGAGTCTGCGGCTGGCTTCTTGGGGAGCTATTCCATCAGCCATGGGGCCTTCCTAAAAACAAGACCGTATGAACTGAGTAATTGAAATGAATCGATAAAAAACGTACTAATACTGACAAGACTTAAAGTTTAACAGATTACTTACTGAATCATATTTTTCCATAAAAGTGCCAACATCATTTTGGAAAATGGTAACACACTCCAGAAGGTTTTGTTTGAACTTGGGCTGCATACGAACAAGCTCATCTTGCACTGATGTCTGGGAAAGTCAGGAATAAAAAACAAAATCTTTAGAGTTAGAGAAGAACTCATTCTAAAATATCAAAGTATGAATAAAGTGATTATACTTACAGCTTTAGACTGAAGCTTTGTGAAGAAATTTCTCAGATTGTGAATCCCCTCTGCTTCTCTTTTGGTCACCGTTGCTTCATATCTAGTCAAAATTTCATACGCTTCCTGTAAAATATAACATCAACATATGATGGATATTTGACAGCTACATAAATCAAAACTGCAAGGCTAACTTATAAAGGAAAAACAATGTATGACTGAAAATAGATAATGACAGATAGTATGACCACACAAATTAAGATCGAGCACGAGAACCATAAATTTGATGCTGATGGAAATCACAATCTCCACAAATAGTCTCTGATACTTTTCACTGATAATTCCTCATAGATCATGCAAAGCCAAAAATGTACTCAGTTCATTGTGTATTTCTTGTCTTACAGAGTGCCAGTTGCCCTTGTCATTACCTTTCTTTCTTTCTTTACTAACACAAGTTTTCACCAAGTTTTGCCCGTAATCCAAGTCTGGAAACTTTACAAAAGTTCAATTTCTTTCTGTGGATGCCATTTGGTTAAAAAAAAAAAGTACAAAAACAAAGTGCCGTTTGTCAAAAGAACTTTCCAGAGTTGTATCAGAAACTGCTGTGTGGAGTTTTGGTGTCTGGTAAGTCTTTTACTTGACTTCCTGGATCACATTTCATCCTCTCACCAGTAGTTGTAGCCAGACAACCTAAACAATGCAGCCCTTATGCGTTTTTCTTTGTTTTTTTTGGAGCACTTCTTTTTTTTTTTTGTCTGTACAAGGTCATATAAGCGTTGCAGTAATGAGACTTTAGCTACTGTATATCCTTAAAAAAAAATATTGCTATTTATACCTCAATGGAAATCAATGTCATGTCAGTTTGTATTTCAGCATCCCGAAGTTTGGACAGGGCCGCCATGGCACGACGCACATCTTCCAGATTAGCCACAGGATTAGACAGTTGTGCAAGATATTTTCTAGTATGTATGCTGGTGTCGATCATTTTCTTCCTGTACTTCTCCCTCAGGTATTTGCACAACAGTTCCTTCCAGGCTATGGTCTCATCTTTCAAGGACATCTTTAATGGCTCTGTATACAGGAAACACAATTTACAGTGCAATATTTGCATTCCTCCCCTGTAACACACACAATTCTAAAACCAGGCACAACCTACAAGTGATGACATAACCAATTAAAAGGTTTTGCTATAAAATCGAATGTTTCCTATAACAAAGAGGGTATAACTTTTTGGTTTTGAGTGACATGTCTAATTGTTGGATTGGATGACATTTAATGACAACCATGTTCCTTCGAACTGCAAACTCGACAGCTTCAGCTCCTTTTTCTGTCTGTGTGCTGTAAAGCTTTAACTATCTCTCTCCATTCTGTAGTGGAATTTGACCCAGCAGCACACTTTGTAAAAAATGTAGTGTAGAGGCCAGAGAAATGTGAGTTCATCTAGTTGCTGTCTAGAACATATTACGGTTACCTTACCTGTTGACAATTCAATGGAGCCCAAAACAATGATAGGTTTGACATCATCAATTTCTTGTTCAATTGAGTCATAGTGCTGGATTTCAGAATTGATCTGGATCAAGGATGGATTGCTGTCCATGAATTCCTTAAAAAAATGATGATACACATGATGGTATTATTAGCATTATGGTATTATTATCAGAAAACATACACTATATTTACTGTCAAAGGTGAAAACAAGAATTTTATGTTCTAAGAAAAACAAACCTTGACTTTGCGGTTCCTCTCTTGATCCCAGATCACACTGAATTTATCGAACTGATTTAGAGCTTTAGATGCTTGTTCTTTCTGGGAGCTGACTGCTGATCTCAGAATGATCGCAATCTTTTTGATGTCCTTTTGTTCAACAACTCTGTGATAGAAATTCTCTTTTTCCGCGCCTGTGAGATCACAAACATCAAATTCAAAAGGGTTGTACACAACAATGTTCATTTTGTTAAGGAATACTGTGACAAAATATGTTCGTTCACAACCTTTTTTTACCATGACTAAGAGGAGACGCCGACGATGTCATTAAACACTGATGTGACATTATCAGACATGCAATATCTTTGATGAAAAAAGATCAGGCTAAATCGAAGTTTAAAAAATAAAAACATTATTTTATATTTTCGTCATCTTTCACCTTCTCCCCTCTCTCTCTGTCTTAAACACAAACACTCACACACAAACACACACACAAACAAACATATATATATATATATAAACACACACACACATTGTGCTGCATCATCACGCTCAGTCTATCTCTGTCCTTCTTATCTTAGCCCTCAGACAATTGTGCTACAATAATGCATAAAGTTGCAATTTGCAGGTCGGGTTTGTGGGTTGATTGGCATATTTTCTAATTGCTGGGCAGTACCGATTGGCTCTCATAATGGGCCGGGTGGGTGCGACAGAACCGAGCATCACAAAAGAGCACAGTCAGAAGAATTCAGAGTAACTGCAAAGCTGCATTCTTAATCACGAATCATCATCTGTGTTTTTCATCAAAAAAGTAACTTATTCAAAAATAAAGTAACTAAAAAAAGTAACTTTTAAAAGTAAATGAAAAGTAACTTTTAGAATATAGTAACTTCAAAAAAGTAACTTTAAAAATAAAGTAACTAAAAAAGTAACTTATTTTACAAAGTAACTAAAAAAGTAACTTATTTTACAAAGTAACTAAAAAAGTAACTTATTTTACAAAGTAACTAACAAAGTAACTTATTTTACAAAGTAACTAAAAATGTAACTTATTTTACAAAGTAACTAAAAAAGTAACTTATTTTACAAAGTAACTAAAAAAGTAACTTTTTTAAAAGTAACTTAAAGGGTTACTTTTTTAAAAGTAACTAAAAAGTAACTTTAAAAAGTAACTTAGAATATAGTTACTAAAAAGTAACTTTAAAAATAAAGTAACTACAAAACATGCTATAAATATATTTTTTCGACATTTATCTGACTTGTTGACGTCTTTTCGACATACTCTAATATTTTATTCGTTTTAGGCGCTATACTTTGCATTTTTATGATGTTTCGACATACAATATGACTTTTTTTACATTCTATACTTTGACTTTTATGGTGCAATTAAAGGAATTTGAGGTCAAGCATTTCACTACATATTCTTGTACAAGCAGTATTTGACCAATAAGCCTTGAACTTTGGTGAAAGGTAATGTATGAAACGTTTGCTAAAAATATATATATTTTTCCATCATTTTTCCATCATCTTTTTATGTTTTTTCGACATGCTAAAAAAAATAGATATTTTTCGACATACTATACTATGACTTTTAATTATAATGAAGTCTCTCCTGGTTGAATGACATATGACTGTTTTCGACATGCTGTACTATGACTTGTTTAAATTAAGTTGAGTATCTTCAAAAATAAAGTAACTAAAAAAAGTAACTTTTAAAAGTAAATGAAAAGTAACTTTTAGAATATAGTAACTTCAAAAAAGTAACTTTAAAAATAAAGTAACTTCAAAAAGTAACTTTAAAAATAAAGTAACTAAAAAAGTAACTTATTTTACAAAGTAACTAAAAAAGTAACTTATTTTACAACGTAACTAAAAAAGTAACTTATTTTACAAAGTAACTAAAAAAGTAACTTATTTTACAAAGTAACTAAAAAAGTAACTTATTTTACAAAGTAACTAAAAAAGTAACTTATTTTACAAAGTAACTAACAAAGTAACTTATTTTACAAAGTAACTAAAAATGTAACTTATTTTACAAAGTAACTAAAAAAGTAACTTATTTTACAAAGTAACTAAAAAAGTAACTTTTTTAAAAGTAACTTAAAGGGTTACTTTTTAAAAAGTAACTAAAAAGTAACTTTTTAAAAAGTAACTTAGAATATAGTAACTAAAAAGTAACTTTAAAAATAAAGTAACTACAAAACATGCTATAAATATATTTTTTCGACATTTATCTGACTTGTTGACGTCTTTTCGACATACTCTAATATTTTATTCGTTTTAGGCGCTATACTTTGCATTTTTATGATGTTTCGACATACAATATGACTTTTTTTACATTCTATACTTTGACTTTTATGGTGCAATTAAAGGAATTTGAGGTCAAGCATTTCACTACATATTCTTGTACAAGCAGTATTTGACCAATAAGCCTTGAACTTTGGTGAAAGGTAATGTATGAAACGTTTGCTAAAAATATATATATTTTTCCATCATTTTTCCATCATCTTTTTATGTTTTTTCGACATGCTAAAAAAAATAGATATTTTTCGACATACTATACTATGACTTTTAATTATAATGAAGTCTCTCCTGGTTGAATGACATATGACTGTTTTCGACATGCTGTACTATGACTTGTTTAAATTAAGTTGAGTATCTTCAAAAATAAAGTAACTAAAAAAAGTAACTTTTAAAAGTAAATGAAAAGTAACTTTTAGAATATAGTAACTTCAAAAAAGTAACTTTAAAAATAAAGTAACTAAAAAAGTAACTTATTTTACAAAGTAACTAAAAAAGTAACTTATTTTACAAAGTAACTAAAAAAGTAACTTATTTTACAAAGTAACTCAAAAAGTAACTTGTTTTACAAAGTAACTAAAAAAGTAACTTATTTTACAAAGTAACTCAAAAAGTAACTTATTTTACAAAGTAACTAATAAAGTAACTTATTTTACAAAGTAACTAAAAAAGTAACTTATTTTACAAAGTAACTAAAAAAGTAACTTTTTTAAAAGTAACTAAAAAGTAACTTTTTTAAAGTAACTAAAAAGTAACTTAAAAGTAACTTTAAAAATAAAGTAACTACAAAACATGCTATAAATATATTTTTTCGACATTTATCTGTCTTGTTGACGTCTTTTCGACATACTCTAATATTTTATTCGTTTTAGGCGCTATACTTTGCATTTTTATGATGTTTCGACATACAATATGACTTTTTTTACATTCTATACTTTGACTTTTATGGTGCAATTAAAGGAATTTGAGGTCAAGCATTTCACTACATATTCTTGTACAACCAGTATTTGACCAATAAGCCTTGAACTTTGGTGAAAGGTAATGTATGAAACGTTTGCTAAAAATATATATATTTTTCCATCATCTTTTTATGTTTTTTCGACATGCTAAAAAATATATATATTTTTCGACATACTATACTATGACTTTTAATTATAATGAAGTCTCTCCTGGTTGAATGACATATGACTGTTTTCGACATGCTGTACTATGACTTGTTTAAATTAAGTTGAGTATCTTCAAAAATAAAGTAACTAAAAAAAGTAACTAAAAAAAGTAACTTTTAAAAGTAAATGAAAAGTAACTTTTAGAATATAGTAACTTCAAAAAAGTAACTTTCAAAATAAAGTAACTAAAAAAGTAACTTATTTTACAAAGTAACTAAAAAAGTAACTTATTTTACAAAGTAACTAAAAAAGTAACTTATTTTACAAAGTAACTAAAAAAGTAACTTATTTTACAAAGTAACTAACAAAGTAACTTATTTTACAAAGTAACTAAAAAAGTAACTTATTTTACAAAGTAACTAAAAAAGTAACTTATTTTACAAAGTAACTAACAAAGTAACTTATTTTACAAAGTAACTAAAAATGTAACTTATTTTACAAAGTAACTAAAAAAGTAACTTATTTTACAAAGTAACTAAAAAAGTAACTTATTTTACAAAGTAACTAAAAAAGTAACTTTTTTAAAAGTAACTTAAAAGGTAACTTTTTTAAAAGTAACTAAAAAGTTACTTTTAAAAAAGTAACTTAGAATATAGTAACTTAAAAGTAACTTTAAAAATAAAGTAACTACAAAACATGCTATAAATATATTTTTTCGACATTTATCTGACTTGTTGACGTCTTTTCGACATACTCTAATATTTTATTCGTTTTAGACGCTATACTTTGCATTTTTATGATGTTTCGACATACAATATGACTTTTTTTACATTCTATACTTTGACTTTTATGGTGCAATTTGAGGTGGAATTTGAGGTCAAGCATTTCACTACATATTCTTGTACAAGCAGTATTTGACCAATAAGCCTTGAACTTTGGTGAAAGGTAATGTATGAAACGTTTGCTAAAAATATATTTTTCCATCATTTTTCCATCATCTTTTTATGTTTTTTCGACATGCTAAAAAAAATAGATATTTTTCGACATACTATACTATGACTTTTAATTATAATGACTTTTAATTGAATGACATATGACTGTTTTCGACATGCTGTACTATGACGTTTAAATTAAGTTGAGTATCTTCAAAAATAAAGTAACACAGTAAAGTTATGGTATCATATCAATAAAAATCAATTAAATGTCAGTATAGTCTATGAAAAAATCAATTAAGTATGATGTCATATGATGAAGAAAAGTCAAAGTATAGAATGTAAAAAAAGTCATATTGTCACATAATGATAAAGATTAACTCTTTTGTGAAATAAGTTTGACTAAAATGACAGAATTATTGGTTTGATTGGACTTGATAAACTATAAAATATTCAGTATAATCTGATGATTTATAAAAAAGGAAATTTGGACAGGACACAGGTCTAAGACTAAATCTAAAATAGCTGCCAAAATGAACACTGGTACACAACTTTGAATGATAATGGCCCTGTCAGAAAACTGATCTATTATTCACTGAACTGTCAGATTTAAAAAAAGATTAAATTATACATTTTACCTATTCATAAAACAAAGAAATCTACAAATTAAAAATGTATTTCCCTTAAACTAACTTTATAGACTTTGTCTTAAATTTGAGAGGATGATTTGGTATTTATTTAAGATCCACATATTTTCATTATATTTCTGATTTAACAGTATGTCATTTCTGCCTACTTGTCTTTCATCTATGTGCATGCTGATAACGGCTTACGGTTCTTTGCATCATCGGGACTGAAGTCCTGCTGCCATGTGATGCCCTTGCTGATTTCCAACACCAAGTCAATTAGTCGATTTATGGCCTGTTGGATCTCATCTACAGTGGGAATCATTACCTGATGACAACAAATATCAGACAGAGAAACAATATTTTCTCTTTAACAATATTGGCAAGGGATTGTAGATTATCTATCGCTCTTAAAAGATAACTAGTATGAAGTGGAATCAGTAACCAATAGAAACTCACCACTTTGGGTATAACCAGGTGGACTTCGCTTGTTACTAGCGAGACGATGTTAGTCTCAGACACTGACTTCTTGTAAGTACTAAATTTCCCACATATTGATGTCGATCTGAAAAGGGATAATGTAGTTTATCTTCGATATTGGCCTATTTTTACATACTGAATAATGCGGACATACTTACGTAGTGCCACAAATTCTCCTTTTCAGGGTCTCCAGAGTCAGCTTTGTTGTTTTCACCAGTGCGTCAAATAACCTTTCACTGAAGTATTCATAAAGCTTCTTAAACTCCTAAAATTAAAATTTTTAGTTGAAGTATTAACATATTTCTTGGTATACTGTATAAAAGAGCAATATTAAAAAATGAAATGTGAAAAAAATACCTTTTCAAATTTGATAGATTTATCTCTGTCTGGACATTCTGAATTCATTCCCTCATCCTCATTAGGGGGCTTCTGGCTCTCTCCTGGGAATGTCCTCCATCCTAAAATGTTCAAAGGGAGTAATACAAAATATACACGTACACACATATATTTGAATTTTAGCTACTGTATGACTGTTACTTAAAAATACGTGTATATTATATCCACTTGTGTGCAACACTTAAAACTGTGAGTTAAGAGCACCTGAAAATAGTTTCTCTGCAGCCTTCTTGGTGCCTTCTGATTTATGAATGGGACTGAACACGTTATACAGCTCCTTTACGGCTTCTTTAACATGACTACATTTGGAGTCCAATGTCGTTGCCCACTTCTTACATTGGTCCTAAAAAAAAGATGTAATGAGTGGATTGGTGAACCAATTTCTATGAAAAAGCCCTTTAAAAAACAACTAATCCTTCCTTTTACACCACTTGGGGGCAGCAGAAACAACACAACATATAACATAATATAATATATCATCACCTTCTAAAATAATATGGCTAACTTGATAGCAAACACATACATTTCCTATTTACACATACAGTAGTTACATAGCACCATTGTCATTCATTTGGAGTTGTATTTCTAGCACTCTGATGAAGGTAAGGCCATCAGTCACTCTCCTGTTTTGGTCTGTATCAACTTCTGAGGGAAATATCTGGATTATTTTTATTGCTTAATGCTCCACCATGTTCCCAAGCTAGTTGCTAACTGTGTCTACATTGTTAGAGCTTATTCAGCTGAAAACTGATGGTGAGAGTAAAGCAAAACAGAAAAGTTGAACATCTTTGAGTTGTGGACAGAACAAGACACTGAACACCATTCTTCATTTCATAGACCAAACAACTGATCGATCGATCGAGAGAATATGAAAATAATTGTAGTTAGAGCCCTCGTACATACCTCATTGCAATCAATCAATTGCTGCACTGAAGACGCATGACTTTCAGGGAGCTCCATCAGCACAGTCTGTGACATGTCTGTCAGGACATCGTCAATGTGTATCTTACAGATATCCTGCACCTGGAAATAAATACAGAAAAATGTATCTTTATATGTATGGGTGTTTGTGTGTGTGATTATATATACATACACACATTGCATTACAAAACAGCAATATCCATATCAGAAAAGGAGAGATTTTTTTGCTCAATACTTCTATTCAGTAATATACCTTCTTCACAAGATGTTTGAGCTCAGACAAAGCTGTGTCAACATTTTGGAAGAACTTGTCCAGGAGGAAGGATGACCAGGTGAGCAGCACTGCCCCGTGGCGAAGCACAGATTCCACCTTTTAATCGACCAAAAACATAAGAAGAAAGAAACTCTGAAAGCATTGATAAATTAAGCAATAGTAACTCCCTAGGACACAAAAGCCAAAGCAATACAATTGTGAAAAAGCTAGTTCCACACCTAGTATTCTTAGTTTGTGGGTTTATACCTTTTCTCACAGAAAGCTCAAGTGTTTAAAAGGTTTGTCTACTCATATCATGAGTTGATTCATTTGTTTATATTCATGAGAACATGATATGAGCTACATTTTATCAATGTGATATTTTATATAATTAAATATTCTAATTTTAAAAGGACTGTGTTTACAAACTGCTTACATTTTTTATCTTTGAAGCCATCAGGCGGGTGAAGTCCGCTGGAATGTTCTCACACGTAGACTCATAATCTGCCAAAATGGTCTACAAAAACAAAAAAGGCATAAAAGTCATTTAATATTAAGGTAACCATCCATCTGTGAAAAGGTGTTATAGTTTACCTGTAGTCGAAAGTGGTTGGCTTTTATTTCGCTTTCCGACTTGACGAGACGCAAAGCCTGCTTTGGAACCTCCAGGCCCATCTTCAACAAACACTTAGCGTCCCGAATGACCTCAGTTACTTTAGGATCAAAGTTGACCACTAGTTTACCGGTGCTAGGGTGACGAACCAGCAGCGTAATATGCAAGACTGTTAGGAAGCAGAATGGTAGAGAAAGCAATTTAAATGAATATTACTAATGAGGGGCATTGTGTGCATCTACGGTATAAACATATTAAGTCAGAGCTAGAGAACCAACCATAATCAAGTTTTGACACTTCAGCCATCCATGCGCTGTGGTAAACAGACTCATACTCTACAAACGCAGCTGCAGTTGTGTTGTACATTTTGACCGCAACCTGTCCCTCAGGGCTGCACAGGACTTCAGAGTTTTTCTGTAAATGAGAACAGATACATTCAATACAGATACATAATAAAGTATTTGAAGTTGTTTTGGTGGGAGACATGTAGCCTTACTTTGATGTATGCGATGGGTTCCTCTATTTTCCTGTAGAGATTCCTGACCCAACCAAGCCTTCCAGCCACTAGAGGCATGTTTCTACCTAACGGGGGGTCGTCTTTCTGTTTGTCAAAGAGCTGCAAAGAAAATTTACCAAAGCAGATCAGCTCATTTCATCAAAAACATCAAAGTCCATATTTGACAATACATTTTGAAATATTTTATTATCAATATCTACTTAAGCATGAAAATAGGATACCTTTTTCACAAACTCTACTTCTGAGGCATAATGCTGAACAATAAGACTCAGAAGGTTGGGAATTTCTGTGTCAAGACAAGTTATATTCAGCCTCTGAAAACTGCAAAAAAAGGAACTCATGAGACTTGTGTTAGATTGTTTTTGTTGTATTGTCAAATCATCCACAACTTAAATAATTACAGGACAATGTTACACTATATTATACTCACCGCTGTATTAGGGACAGAGATTGCTGAGATGAGATGATGTTTGAGAAGCAAGACCTCATAAATGCCTGCAGCTGTTTCTGTAGATAAGAACAGACAAAATGTAAATATGACCATCTATATTTGAAACTATGCTGAATGTATAAGAGACAGGGACAGAATAGAAGCTTCCTACACCACAGATTATAAACAGAAGAAAACGATACATACCTCAATGTTGCCGATTTGAGTCATAAACTTGGTAAAATCGGTTTCAAATTCTGTCCTTGGAGCCAACATATCATGCTGCGACTTTTTTATTTTCATGGATACAGTGCGGAATTGTTTGGCCACATTCTCAATGCCCTCAATATTTGATTTTTCAAGAGAATTAAACTTCTTGAACACTGTAAGTATTTGTGTGATCTACAATAGATATTGCACATTGTTACTCGGCAAGGCCTTTTGGTAAAACTGCAATTCAAATACAAATAAGAAATAGTGTGGGGCTGCACCTTTTCAAGTTGCTTGCAGAAGCTCTCAAACTTGCAGAAAATCTGCATCTCTGAAACCTCAAAGGACCTCTTTCCAGGTTTTTCCATTATTTGTTTCTTTGTCTTCTGGAAGCAAGACTGATATTCCTCATATAAGCAGAGACAGTCCTGCCAAAGATAAAAGATGAATGCTTTAGGAAAACAGTTACATGCTGATGTCATTATGTGTTTTAATAAGTGTCATCATCACCTGCATTTTCTTGACGATTTCTTCAGCATCTTGGTCCCATATTAGACATGTGCCATTGTCAGTAATATGTGATCTGCATGCTGTAACCATCTGATTTGTGACCTGGAGTTGTTTTTCAGGAACACAATTAGATTTTCTGAACAACAACATATGTTTTTCTGAGACTGCACACAGTACACTTACTTTTATGAACAGTGCGGATATCTTTTCACTGGTGTTGTAGTATAGTGAAACACTGTAAATCATTCGAAAAGCATTGGTGATATTCTGCACGCTTTTCATCATGGTGACCTGAAATCACACATCCATGTTTATTATTAATGTTCTCATGAACAATTACTTTACAAAATGTAACAAACTGGCATTAATACATGATGTTCTTAAAGTCCCATCTTGCAAAATGTTTCATATTGCCGATACATTTCTTGACTCTTAGTAATGTGGAGGGGTCACTAGTAATATATCCTAATAGGATAAAGAACATGCAATTTTTTGGGAACATATTAGTTTCAAGAACTTGATTCAGTGGTTACTGTCATTAACTTCTTGAGTTGAACCCTCTCTAAAATAAAAGATACACCGTTTTTCTTTCCAAAGTGTATTCTTAAAACCTCGCTGTTACCTCATAAGCTTTTAGCACAGCTGTCTTTAAACCAACTATAGTTGCTGTGTCTATAATTAAAACCTGATATCCACCAGAGGTCACTGTATCTAAAGTTTAACCTACACCCTCTAGACCAGGGGTCACTAAGAGGCAGACCGCGGTCCGGATCTGGACCCAGACGCTGTTGTATCTGGATTTTTTATTAGATTATGCATTATTTATAATTCATCCAGTTCAATTTGAAAACTGACAATAAATATTGTTGAGATATTATTCAATTGAACTTTTTTTATTTAATTTGACAGTCAGTTCTTGACTAATAACAGACGTTGATACAGCTGTTGTCTACTTCAATAATTATGGGACTAAATCATAGCGCACGTTAGACATTACAGTGATGTTCCGGACCTTTGCGTGAGGAAATTCTCTCGTTTAATTATAATTGAATACCTCCTTCTGCTATAACAACAAAAACTCAGGATGCTTTTCTTTTATATTGCACAAAAATAATGAGCAAAAATAAACAAATAGGTTCCGTTAATGTCATAAAAAAACAGAAACATCCAGTTTCTCATACTGCTGTAGACACATGGGCTGCATCACGATACAGGGAATTGGTGACCGTGCATTAAATACATTTTATACAGCTTTATGTAATTATTTCAGTCTATTATATGTTTTTTTTTTTTTATCTTTACTGTAGAAAGTAAACATCACTTTAAAATAACACACATTTCTAAAATTTGATGGAAAATGCATTTACAAACTAGGCCCTGAACAACATTTAGGGCATTCTCTTTTTTAATTATTATTATTATCTTTTTTTAGCACACATTTACATTAATTATTATCCAACATATTAGTGTATGAATCCATCATATTAAATGATTGACTATACATACCGGGTCACTGGTGTAAAGAGGTTGACAGACTTTCTTCAGTGTGTCGAGGAATTTGACATTGTCTTTTGCCTCATTGGCCCGATCTGTTATCCTGTCATCCAGCTCCCGCCACTTCTACAAGGGTACATGGGGTACATGGGGTATAAGGGTACATGGGGTACATGGGGTACATGGGTACATGGGTACATGGTGGAAAAAGTTACATTTTGAACGTCATCCTTCAAAAACCCAAAGGTTATAAATTTGGAAAATAAAATTGCATTCCTCATCCACCTGGAACGATCATCTTTACACTGTGGATTATTGGATTTTTGATAATTACTATAGCTCATGCAACTATAACATTTTACCACAGAATTTGCACAGAAATTTATCTTGTGATATTACACAGCATCAATTCTTCATATTGCATTTATACACACATCAAACCATAGTCTGATCAGATCAACCAAAAACCTGGTAAAACTGCTGTATAACTTCTTTAGGGTATTACTTTGTAGAAGTTTGACACGCAAGCCTCCGTACCTTCATAATCTTGGAACGGCTGATATGGAGCACCATCACCACTGCCTTAAACTCTGGGCCTTTGATGTGATCGATGATGGAGTTGAATCTTAAAGACATATTTTTCCAGTGTTCTAACTCACTCAGTGGCCCTGCAGAATCAACCTCTTTCCTCAACAGATCACTTTCTATCAGGACCTGGTGATTATGGACACAGAGAATGGTTACAAGTTCCCTTTCCAGGGCAGCAATTCAATCAACGCATCTACAGCAAGATTCATTTAGGAAGTGATATGCTTTAACACTTCAACATATAGATTGATTCACTATGTAAAATCTTCCATGTCCAGCGTTATTAACGGTTTACATTTATATTTTGTACTTATTGTTGATACTGGGAGAAACCGTGTTGTGACCGTCTGTTAGTGTAATAACAATAAAATCATAATTTTACCAACCTTCTCAATTTGCTTATACCATTGCATCAGAATTTCTTCCAGTCTATGCACCATGTCCAAATTAGCAGCGGCAACTTTCATGTCGTCAAGAGAGGCCAACGTAGAGAAGTCAATATCTGTGACTGTGTTCAGATGAACAACACTCTCATTGCTCTTCTGGATGTCTGGGGCACAAACAACAAAGATAAAGATCATGTCATTTCCTTAAATGCCACCATTTGTTTACAACAATATCATTGTTAACAGATAATGCAACAATTGACAATTTCAAAGCAATAAAGTGTGACTTGCCAAACAAAATGGTTCAGACATGGTACTGTTTTAATGTCTTCTCAACATCAAAAATAATGTAACAGACAACTTACTGACAACAATAAAAGAATGACTTACCATCTAAGGAGCTAATACAACGTTTTACGGTGTACTTGAAATTCTTTTTTAAATTTTCTCCATGTCTAGAGTTATTTAAGACACCCCAGTTTTGAGCTGCGTCAATAACTGGAAGCACAAAGTTGAAGGAATTCCTTATTCCTTTCAGGAGGCCATCTCTGGCATCGACCATTGAGAAGAAGATTTCCTACAAAGCATCAAGATAGTATCATCCATCGCGTCACCAAACCAAAAGGCAAAAAAGCAAAATCTAGCTTAGTACTAGTTACATGGTCTTCAGCAGTAATCATCTACCTAACTAATGCAAGTTAGTTGCAAAAGTTGCCAATGTTTCAAAATGAATACAGGAATTGCAGATTAGCTTATGAGTAAAATTAGCTCCATCGTTAAATAGTATTAACAGCTGTTGCCTCCTCAGACATGATAGCATCAACTTCAGCAATCTTACAAGCACTCCGGCAACATGATGCATTTAAATGGCCTTAACTCAGTTGTCATGGGACTGATGGACTTGACATTTTTCACAATGTATCCTTTTATAAAGCCCCACTATTCCCAAGATTGGAATTTGCATGATCTCGATCAATCAATGATCTATAAATGTGTTTTTTCAAAGTGTAGATCCGTATTTATGATAAAAACTTCAACACTTTTTCTATGAGGAAGATTAATATAGAGTTGTTAAGCCTTGGCGGATTTCTGTACTCTCAGGTAGCCTTCTGTTTTAAAGATATTTTCTAAAGGCTTGACAACATACATTCATGTTTAACTGTTACATATGACTAATTTAGCACACAAAGATCAATTCTGATTAGATAATCCTCTAAAAAGGGAGAGGTGCATTCAACTTATGTAATAGTCACAGCACTGGGGGTGCTAAACTCACAAAATAATGAATGTATCTTTTACCATAAATGATAATTCTGTCATGCCCATTCAACAGTGATTTTGTTTGGCTATTAAAATATAATAATTCAACGTTAAAATGTGTCCATTACACAAAACAATGAACATATTACGATTACAGAGACACACTACTATATACATACATGTCTTACCTCATGTATGTTTTCTGGATTCACAGGAACGTCCACTTTACTTCGTCTGAAAGTGCAGCAAATGCCTGTAAGGCATGTCTGAGACAGATCAGCTAAAAACAGCCTCAGTATTTTCTCCCCGTTGGTGGTCCCACGATATGAGCGTCCACACTCTGAAATGGTATTAAATACAAATTGTTTTTAATGAGATGAAAAACAGTAATTGATACGGATTCTGATTGAATATCAATCATGTAATGCAATTACGCCTACCTATTCCTGGGATTTCAGCCTCTTGATACACAAAGGAAATTGTTTTACAACCTCCTTTGCTGAAGAATTTATCAAAAGCATCCAGCTGTTGAGCAAGAAAACAAAAAATAAATGTTTTTTCACTGTTTTTAACAGTAATGGGTTACTAGTCGTAGTAGTAACTAAAAGACCCACTGGCAGACTGAAATGCACCAATATGATGTGTATTGGTTGAAATGGTGCTGCTTTTAGTATAATAATACCCACAGCCATGTGTAGGCAATTTGCAACAATGCTAGAATCATAAACCATTCAACCGACCATGCTATCATATGATGTTCTGACAGAGTGAAGCCAAAACATGTGAACTTGATCCAGTCGATCTATCTGGAAAGTAAAATGAGAAAGTACAACTGAACCAGATTTCTGCCAGATGAAAAAATTATCCCTTATCAACATTGGGTCTTGGCTTTCTCATTTATTTTGTTCAGAGACCAGATTGTGACTGCTGGGATGATTAATTACCTCTCTTATACCCTTATCCCACCAAATGTTGTGTCTATATGCAAGTATTTAACACATGGGAAAACACACTAAAATGAAAATGTTACAGTCGTTACTTCTTTTGTTTTATTCTGTTACTTATTCAGTCCCTCTTTCAATCTCTCACCAGAGTTGGGACTGTTGGAACAGTGAAAAGAATAACAAGACGAGTCGTATTTTGTTTCTGTCGAGTTTGAATAAAGTGTGTTTTATGATGATCAGAGAGGGAAAATTACTGTTTGAGGAGAGAGTATTAATTGAATGTTTTATACATTAACTAATTATAATAACTGTCCAAACCTCTCTATTAATAATTCACTTCAACGAGCGACACATAGCATCAATGGAAAAGAGGCGATAATTAATGTGTCCACCAGGGTGTCATGTTTCCATCACTGCCAATCAGAGCTGGAGCCGATAAACACCTGTGACTACTGCAGAGTAATTTGTCTCAGGAATTAATGCCGATTGTAACCTTTCCCACTGGAGAAAAGGCCAGGTTCTTCTCCAGTGGGAAAGGGGCTTTATATGATACTCATGGGAAAACTCACAGATGAAGAATCCAAAATAAATTCCTCTACTGCTGTTGGCGTCAAGAACAGCCTGGCAGCCAGGATGTCAATCATGTACTGGTGTGCAGGGGTGAGGAGCATCTTTCGCTCTTCTCTTGCCTGCTTGTATTTGGCCTGAGGAAGACAAGGGTTGTAAACAATATCAATTGTACTGCTGTACCATACTTCATAAGTTAAAGGGATTTGTTTACTTGTATTCTGAAAACCAATGATCCAATAAAAATGTTAAATAAATTTACCTGACCACGGTTGTTTGCTTTTAGATCATCCATCATGAAGCGCTCAGGCAATGTCATCCCATTGGCTGTTGAAAAACTCAGTTATTCTGCTTATTCTTTCTAGATTACATTTATAAAAACAAACTAATTAGTCGCTGACTAGTGCTGGAGCCTCGTGAAATTGTTTCATATAGCCTAGTTAGTCTATGATGAAGCCACAAAGAGGAGTTACATTAGTGTATTTTTTCACGTAAATTGGGTACGTTTTTCATCAAGCTGAAGATGTTGGAGGGGTTTACTTAGCTACATTAAACGGACTAACAGTTACCGTTTAATAACGTTAACGTTACATATTTGTGGATATGAGGCA